>NW_028133214.1:0-476891 GCF_964374135.1 Grampus griseus | reverse complement strand
CTTAGGCGAGGGTTCCTCAGAAGCCAGGAGCCGCCGTTCCGGCACGGAGAGAGGTCATCGTGCGAAACTGGTGAATGGGCTCCTATCCTGTGTGCCCCCGGGAGCGTCGCAGGGTTAAGGCACTCCGTGGTGGAGGACGGCCTCGTTGGAGACCCCTGCACACCCAACTCCCCCGACGTGAAACCCTGGAACTTCACCTTGAGGCCTGAGGTCGCCTTCCACTTGGCCGGAGCTGAACCTGCGGTACCGTGGGAGGAGTTCCTAGAAAGGGATTGCCAGCACGGTTTTCGCTTTGGGAGAACACGCAGCCTCGGCCCACAACGACAGTCCTGCCGTGCAGAGACGTCGGGCCGCTAGTGCTGTTCAGGCAGCTTTGAAGCCAAGCGCAAGGCGCCTCCAAACGGGGAGAAAGCGTACTCTCCCCTCCGCGTCCCACGTTCAAGCTGAATGACGCAGCATGTTTCTCGGAAGGCTCTGCCGAGCTATCTAGTACGAGGGAGAGAGCGCCTGCCTCTGCTGAGAAAGGTTTTGACGTGGGGATGGCTGGACAGGCGGAAGAGCGTTCCCCAGGCCCTGCAAAGTTTAGGCCTTGGTGATTCCGGATGGTCCCAAGGGTCCAGAGTTGTCCCTGGGAAAGCTGTCCTTTTCCCTCCTTTTCCGGCTGGAAGTACACCTCCGGCATCCGACTGCCGTTCGGAGACGTCCTGGGGGAGACGCCCTGCTTTCACTTGGGACGCACACTGGTGTTTCTCAGAAGAGCCCAAATTCCTCCCTGCGGGTGGGGGGGGGGGGGTTGGCACACCAGCATGGAATGTAAGGCTGTTCAGAACTGCGTACCTTGAGGCCGTGTGAAGGCCGTACGAACGAGAGCTTTCGAGCGAACAGGGCAGCGCTTCGCCATCATCGTTGCACATTCACGGAGCTGAATCAAACGAACGCATTTACTTCCTGTGGCTCGAACACAGCCGAGGAGTTGGAAGGCATACAGTGTGCCCTTTGACGGTTGTTACAACGAACGTGAGTGCACAGTGTCTCGTGAAATACCTTCCACGGTCGAAGCATTCCGTTAAGGCATGCCCCTCCGCTCCCTCTGGCGCTCCGAGGTGTTACTAACGGGGGAAATCTGGACTTTTGCTTGAGGCCGGGGTGGGGCGGGGGGACTCACAATTCTTCTGCCGGCGAGCTCCAGAGCGCTCCTGCTGAAGCTCCCAGCAAGGAACTGAGAGCAGCAGGCCTCACACGAGTACACTCAGACTTCTTCTGTCACGAGTCGACTCAGACTTCTCATGTGAGGCCTTCCGGCAGCAAAGAGAAGGTGCGCGCGAGGAGTGTGCTTCAGGCAGCTCAGGACCCGCCACTCTCTCGTCTGCCACGGAGGGGAATAAGGTTTGGCCAGGGTCGCCCAGCTTCATACCTGAGCTCATACGGGTATCCTCAGCGGTTTCTGATTACCTCAAGGAAACACAACGGGAGGAACAGGGCCCTTCCATGGAGGCCCTTGTGGGCACAGGGACCTCTGCGTGGGATCTACTGGGTAAGTATGGCAGTACCTCAGGGAGGCCTCAGGGACCAAGGCTCTCTGGCTCACGCCTAGCTGTGCAAAGAAGTGTGGCAAACGTACGTACTGCTCCTCAGGCTGGGCCCACAGCCTAGCTTTCGCTTCTCTGAGAGTGCTGTCCCGAGTCTCCTCCTGGAGCCAGTCGTCAGCACGGTGCCTTTTGGCACTGCAGTTCTCTTTCAGTCAAGGAGGCCGTTCGACTGACGGGCAAAGGGAGTCCGCCCAGCGCTGCTTTCGCCAGTCTCTCTGACGACTGGGCCACTCAACCTAGGCAACCCAGAGAGGAGTACACTGCCCTTGCTATGAATGTGAAGAGCGGTCTCCAGGGGCCTGCTTAGGCGAGGGTTCCTCAGAAGCCAGGAGCCGCCGTTCCGGCACGGAGAGAGGTCATCGTGCGAAACTGGTGAATGGGCTCCTATCCTGTGTGCCCCCGGGAGCGTCGCAGGGTTAAGGCACTCCGTGGTGGAGGACGGCCTCGTTGGAGACCCCTGCACACCCAACTCCCCCGACGTGAAACCCTGGAACTTCACCTTGAGGCCTGAGGTCGCCTTCCACTTGGCCGGAGCTGAACCTGGGGTGCCGTGGGAGGAGTTCCTAGAAAGGGATTGCCAGCACGGTTTTCGCTTTGGGAGAACACGCAGCCTCGGCCCACAACGACAGTCCTGCCGTGCAGAGACGTCGGGCCGCTAGTGCTGTTCAGGCAGCTTTGAAGCCAAGCGCAAGGCGCCTCCAAACGGGGAGAAAGCGTACTCTCCCCTCCGCGTCCCACGTTCAAGCTGAATGACGCAGCATGTTTCTCGGAAGGCTCTGCCGAGCTATCTAGTACGAGGGAGAGAGCGCCTGCCTCTGCTGAGAAAGGTTTTGACGTGGGGATGGCTGGACAGGCGGAAGAGCGTTCCCCAGGCCCTGCAAAGTTTAGGCCTTGGTGATTCCGGATGGTCCCAAGGGTCCAGAGTTGTCCCTGGGAAAGCTGTCCTTTTCCCTCCTTTTCCGGCTGGAAGTACACCTCCGGCATCCGACTGCCGTTCGGAGACGTCCTGGGGGAGACGCCCTGCTTTCACTTGGGACGCACACTGGTGTTTCTCAGAAGAGCCCAAATTCCTCCCTGCGGGTGGGGGGGGGGGGTTGGCACACCAGCATGGAATGTAAGGCTGTTCAGAACTGCGTACCTTGAGGCCGTGTGAAGGCCGTACGAACGAGAGCTTTCGAGCGAACAGGGCAGCGCTTCGCCATCATCGTTGCACATTCACGGAGCTGAATCAAACGAACGCATTTACTTCCTGTGGCTCGAACACAGCCGAGGAGTTGGAAGGCATACAGTGTGCCCTTTGACGGTTGTTACAACGAACGTGAGTGCACAGTGTCTCGTGAAATACCTTCCACGGTCGAAGCATTCCGTTAAGGCATGCCCCTCCGCTCCCTCTGGCGCTCCGAGGTGTTACTAACGGGGGAAATCTGGACTTTTGCTTGAGGCCGGGGTGGGGCGGGGGGACTCACAATTCTTCTGCCGGCGAGCTCCAGAGCGCTCCTGCTGAAGCTCCCAGCAAGGAACTGAGAGCAGCAGGCCTCACACGAGTACACTCAGACTTCTTCTGTCACGAGTCGACTCAGACTTCTCATGTGAGGCCTTCCGGCAGCAAAGAGAAGGTGCGCGCGAGGAGTGTGCTTCAGGCAGCTCAGGACCCGCCACTCTCTCGTCTGCCACGGAGGGGAATAAGGTTTGGCCAGGGTCGCCCAGCTTCATACCTGAGCTCATACGGGTATCCTCAGCGGTTTCTGATTACCTCAAGGAAACACAACGGGAGGAACAGGGCCCTTCCATGGAGGCCCTTGTGGGCACAGGGACCTCTGCGTGGGATCTACTGGGTAAGTATGGCAGTACCTCAGGGAGGCCTCAGGGACCAAGGCTCTCTGGCTCACGCCTAGCTGTGCAAAGAAGTGTGGCAAACGTACGTACTGCTCCTCAGGCTGGGCCCACAGCCTAGCTTTCGCTTCTCTGAGAGTGCTGTCCCGAGTCTCCTCCTGGAGCCAGTCGTCAGCACGGTGCCTTTTGGCACTGCAGTTCTCTTTCAGTCAAGGAGGCCGTTCGACTGACGGGCAAAGGGAGTCCGCCCAGCGCTGCTTTCGCCAGTCTCTCTGACGACTGGGCCACTCAACCTAGGCAACCCAGAGAGGAGTACACTGCCCTTGCTATGAATGTGAAGAGCGGTCTCCAGGGGCCTGCTTAGGCGAGGGTTCCTCAGAAGCCAGGAGCCGCCGTTCCGGCACGGAGAGAGGTCATCGTGCGAAACTGGTGAATGGGCTCCTATCCTGTGTGCCCCCGGGAGCGTCGCAGGGTTAAGGCACTCCGTGGTGGAGGACGGCCTCGTTGGAGACCCCTGCACACCCAACTCCCCCGACGTGAAACCCTGGAACTTCACCTTGAGGCCTGAGGTCGCCTTCCACTTGGCCGGAGCTGAACCTGGGGTGCCGTGGGAGGAGTTCCTAGAAAGGGATTGCCAGCACGGTTTTCGCTTTGGGAGAACACGCAGCCTCGGCCCACAACGACAGTCCTGCCGTGCAGAGACGTCGGGCCGCTAGTGCTGTTCAGGCAGCTTTGAAGCCAAGCGCAAGGCGCCTCCAAACGGGGAGAAAGCGTACTCTCCCCTCCGCGTCCCACGTTCAAGCTGAATGACGCAGCATGTTTCTCGGAAGGCTCTGCCGAGCTATCTAGTACGAGGGAGAGAGCGCCTGCCTCTGCTGAGAAAGGTTTTGACGTGGGGATGGCTGGACAGGCGGAAGAGCGTTCCCCAGGCCCTGCAAAGTTTAGGCCTTGGTGATTCCGGATGGTCCCAAGGGTCCAGAGTTGTCCCTGGGAAAGCTGTCCTTTTCCCTCCTTTTCCGGCTGGAAGTACACCTCCGGCATCCGACTGCCGTTCGGAGACGTCCTGGGGGAGACGCCCTGCTTTCACTTGGGACGCACACTGGTGTTTCTCAGAAGAGCCCAAATTCCTCCCTGCGGGTGGGGGGGGGGGGGGTTGGCACACCAGCATGGAATGTAAGGCTGTTCAGAACTGCGTACCTTGAGGCCGTGTGAAGGCCGTACGAACGAGAGCTTTCGAGCGAACAGGGCAGCGCTTCGCCATCATCGTTGCACATTCACGGAGCTGAATCAAACGAACGCATTTACTTCCTGTGGCTCGAACACAGCCGAGGAGTTGGAAGGCATACAGTGTGCCCTTTGACGGTTGTTACAACGAACGTGAGTGCACAGTGTCTCGTGAAATACCTTCCACGGTCGAAGCATTCCGTTAAGGCATGCCCCTCCGCTCCCTCTGGCGCTCCGAGGTGTTACTAACGGGGGAAATCTGGACTTTTGCTTGAGGCCGGGGTGGGGCGGGGGGACTCACAATTCTTCTGCCGGCCAGCTCCAGAGCGCTCCTGCTGAAGCTCCCAGCAAGGAACTGAGAGCAGCAGGCCTCACACGAGTACACTCAGACTTCTTCTGTCACGAGTCGACTCAGACTTCTCATGTGAGGCCTTCCGGCAGCAAAGAGAAGGTGCGCGCGAGGAGTGTGCTTCAGGCAGCTCAGGACCCGCCACTCTCTCGTCTGCCACGGAGGGGAATAAGGTTTGGCCAGGGTCGCCCAGCTTCATACCTGAGCTCATACGGGTATCCTCAGCGGTTTCTGATTACCTCAAGGAAACACAACGGGAGGAACAGGGCCCTTCCATGGAGGCCCTTGTGGGCACAGGGACCTCTGCGTGGGATCTACTGGGTAAGTATGGCAGTACCTCAGGGAGGCCTCAGGGACCAAGGCTCTCTGGCTCACGCCTAGCTGTGCAAAGAAGTGTGGCAAACGTACGTACTGCTCCTCAGGCTGGGCCCACAGCCTAGCTTTCGCTTCTCTGAGAGTGCTGTCCCGAGTCTCCTCCTGGAGCCAGTCGTCAGCACGGTGCCTTTTGGCACTGCAGTTCTCTTTCAGTCAAGGAGGCCGTTCGACTGACGGGCAAAGGGAGTCCGCCCAGCGCTGCTTTCGCCAGTCTCTCTGACGACTGGGCCACTCAACCTAGGCAACCCAGAGAGGAGTACACTGCCCTTGCTATGAATGTGAAGAGCGGTCTCCAGGGGCCTGCTTAGGCGAGGGTTCCTCAGAAGCCAGGAGCCGCCGTTCCGGCACGGAGAGAGGTCATCGTGCGAAACTGGTGAATGGGCTCCTATCCTGTGTGCCCCCGGGAGCGTCGCAGGGTTAAGGCACTCCGTGGTGGAGGACGGCCTCGTTGGAGACCCCTGCACACCCAACTCCCCCGACGTGAAACCCTGGAACTTCACCTTGAGGCCTGAGGTCGCCTTCCACTTGGCCGGAGCTGAACCTGGGGTGCCGTGGGAGGAGTTCCTAGAAAGGGATTGCCAGCACGGTTTTCGCTTTGGGAGAACACGCAGCCTCGGCCCACAACGACAGTCCTGCCGTGCAGAGACGTCGGGCCGCTAGTGCTGTTCAGGCAGCTTTGAAGCCAAGCGCAAGGCGCCTCCAAACGGGGAGAAAGCGTACTCTCCCCTCCGCGTCCCACGTTCAAGCTGAATGACGCAGCATGTTTCTCGGAAGGCTCTGCCGAGCTATCTAGTACGAGGGAGAGAGCGCCTGCCTCTGCTGAGAAAGGTTTTGACGTGGGGATGGCTGGACAGGCGGAAGAGCGTTCCCCAGGCCCTGCAAAGTTTAGGCCTTGGTGATTCCGGATGGTCCCAAGGGTCCAGAGTTGTCCCTGGGAAAGCTGTCCTTTTCCCTCCTTTTCCGGCTGGAAGTACACCTCCGGCATCCGACTGCCGTTCGGAGACGTCCTGGGGGAGACGCCCTGCTTTCACTTGGGACGCACACTGGTGTTTCTCAGAAGAGCCCAAATTCCTCCCTGCGGGTGGGGGGGGGGGGGTTGGCACACCAGCATGGAATGTAAGGCTGTTCAGAACTGCGTACCTTGAGGCCGTGTGAAGGCCGTACGAACGAGAGCTTTCGAGCGAACAGGGCAGCGCTTCGCCATCATCGTTGCACATTCACGGAGCTGAATCAAACGAACGCATTTACTTCCTGTGGCTCGAACACAGCCGAGGAGTTGGAAGGCATACAGTGTGCCCTTTGACGGTTGTTACAACGAACGTGAGTGCACAGTGTCTCGTGAAATACCTTCCACGGTCGAAGCATTCCGTTAAGGCATGCCCCTCCGCTCCCTCTGGCGCTCCGAGGTGTTACTAACGGGGGAAATCTGGACTTTTGCTTGAGGCCGGGGTGGGGCGGGGGGACTCACAATTCTTCTGCCGGCGAGCTCCAGAGCGCTCCTGCTGAAGCTCCCAGCAAGGAACTGAGAGCAGCAGGCCTCACACGAGTACACTCAGACTTCTTCTGTCACGAGTCGACTCAGACTTCTCATGTGAGGCCTTCCGGCAGCAAAGAGAAGGTGCGCGCGAGGAGTGTGCTTCAGGCAGCTCAGGACCCGCCACTCTCTCGTCTGCCACGGAGGGGAATAAGGTTTGGCCAGGGTCGCCCAGCTTCATACCTGAGCTCATACGGGTATCCTCAGCGGTTTCTGATTACCTCAAGGAAACACAACGGGAGGAACAGGGCCCTTCCATGGAGGCCCTTGTGGGCACAGGGACCTCTGCGTGGGATCTACTGGGTAAGTATGGCAGTACCTCAGGGAGGCCTCAGGGACCAAGGCTCTCTGGCTCACGCCTAGCTGTGCAAAGAAGTGTGGCAAACGTACGTACTGCTCCTCAGGCTGGGCCCACAGCCTAGCTTTCGCTTCTCTGAGAGTGCTGTCCCGAGTCTCCTCCTGGAGCCAGTCGTCAGCACGGTGCCTTTTGGCACTGCAGTTCTCTTTCAGTCAAGGAGGCCGTTCGACTGACGGGCAAAGGGAGTCCGCCCAGCGCTGCTTTCGCCAGTCTCTCTGACGACTGGGCCACTCAACCTAGGCAACCCAGAGAGGAGTACACTGCCCTTGCTATGAATGTGAAGAGCGGTCTCCAGGGGCCTGCTTAGGCGAGGGTTCCTCAGAAGCCAGGAGCCGCCGTTCCGGCACGGAGAGAGGTCATCGTGCGAAACTGGTGAATGGGCTCCTATCCTGTGTGCCCCCGGGAGCGTCGCAGGGTTAAGGCACTCCGTGGTGGAGGACGGCCTCGTTGGAGACCCCTGCACACCCAACTCCCCCGACGTGAAACCCTGGAACTTCACCTTGAGGCCTGAGGTCGCCTTCCACTTGGCCGGAGCTGAACCTGGGGTGCCGTGGGAGGAGTTCCTAGAAAGGGATTGCCAGCACGGTTTTCGCTTTGGGAGAACACGCAGCCTCGGCCCACAACGACAGTCCTGCCGTGCAGAGACGTCGGGCCGCTAGTGCTGTTCAGGCAGCTTTGAAGCCAAGCGCAAGGCGCCTCCAAACGGGGAGAAAGCGTACTCTCCCCTCCGCGTCCCACGTTCAAGCTGAATGACGCAGCATGTTTCTCGGAAGGCTCTGCCGAGCTATCTAGTACGAGGGAGAGAGCGCCTGCCTCTGCTGAGAAAGGTTTTGACGTGGGGATGGCTGGACAGGCGGAAGAGCGTTCCCCAGGCCCTGCAAAGTTTAGGCCTTGGTGATTCCGGATGGTCCCAAGGGTCCAGAGTTGTCCCTGGGAAAGCTGTCCTTTTCCCTCCTTTTCCGGCTGGAAGTACACCTCCGGCATCCGACTGCCGTTCGGAGACGTCCTGGGGGAGACGCCCTGCTTTCACTTGGGACGCACACTGGTGTTTCTCAGAAGAGCCCAAATTCCTCCCTGCGGGTGGGGGGGGGGGGGGTTGGCACACCAGCATGGAATGTAAGGCTGTTCAGAACTGCGTACCTTGAGGCCGTGTGAAGGCCGTACGAACGAGAGCTTTCGAGCGAACAGGGCAGCGCTTCGCCATCATCGTTGCACATTCACGGAGCTGAATCAAACGAACGCATTTACTTCCTGTGGCTCGAACACAGCCGAGGAGTTGGAAGGCATACAGTGTGCCCTTTGACGGTTGTTACAACGAACGTGAGTGCACAGTGTCTCGTGAAATACCTTCCACGGTCGAAGCATTCCGTTAAGGCATGCCCCTCCGCTCCCTCTGGCGCTCCGAGGTGTTACTAACGGGGGAAATCTGGACTTTTGCTTGAGGCCGGGGTGGGGCGGGGGGACTCACAATTCTTCTGCCGGCGAGCTCCAGAGCGCTCCTGCTGAAGCTCCCAGCAAGGAACTGAGAGCAGCAGGCCTCACACGAGTACACTCAGACTTCTTCTGTCACGAGTCGACTCAGACTTCTCATGTGAGGCCTTCCGGCAGCAAAGAGAAGGTGCGCGCGAGGAGTGTGCTTCAGGCAGCTCAGGACCCGCCACTCTCTCGTCTGCCACGGAGGGGAATAAGGTTTGGCCAGGGTCGCCCAGCTTCATACCTGAGCTCATACGGGTA
This sequence comes from Grampus griseus, assembly GCF_964374135.1. Lineage (NCBI taxonomy): Eukaryota > Metazoa > Chordata > Mammalia > Artiodactyla > Delphinidae > Grampus > Grampus griseus. The sequence continues at coordinate 467,895 of NW_028133214.1, read as the reverse complement.
TCCTCAGCGGTTTCTGATTACCTCAAGGAAACACAACGGGAGGAACAGGGCCCTTCCATGGAGGCCCTTGTGGGCACAGGGACCTCTGCGTGGGATCTACTGGGTAAGTATGGCAGTACCTCAGGGAGGCCTCAGGGACCAAGGCTCTCTGGCTCACGCCTAGCTGTGCAAAGAAGTGTGGCAAACGTACGTACTGCTCCTCAGGCTGGGCCCACAGCCTAGCTTTCGCTTCTCTGAGAGTGCTGTCCCGAGTCTCCTCCTGGAGCCAGTCGTCAGCACGGTGCCTTTTGGCACTGCAGTTCTCTTTCAGTCAAGGAGGCCGTTCGACTGACGGGCAAAGGGAGTCCGCCCAGCGCTGCTTTCGCCAGTCTCTCTGACGACTGGGCCACTCAACCTAGGCAACCCAGAGAGGAGTACACTGCCCTTGCTATGAATGTGAAGAGCGGTCTCCAGGGGCCTGCTTAGGCGAGGGTTCCTCAGAAGCCAGGAGCCGCCGTTCCGGCACGGAGAGAGGTCATCGTGCGAAACTGGTGAATGGGCTCCTATCCTGTGTGCCCCCGGGAGCGTCGCAGGGTTAAGGCACTCCGTGGTGGAGGACGGCCTCGTTGGAGACCCCTGCACACCCAACTCCCCCGACGTGAAACCCTGGAACTTCACCTTGAGGCCTGAGGTCGCCTTCCACTTGGCCGGAGCTGAACCTGGGGTGCCGTGGGAGGAGTTCCTAGAAAGGGATTGCCAGCACGGTTTTCGCTTTGGGAGAACACGCAGCCTCGGCCCACAACGACAGTCCTGCCGTGCAGAGACGTCGGGCCGCTAGTGCTGTTCAGGCAGCTTTGAAGCCAAGCGCAAGGCGCCTCCAAACGGGGAGAAAGCGTACTCTCCCCTCCGCGTCCCACGTTCAAGCTGAATGACGCAGCATGTTTCTCGGAAGGCTCTGCCGAGCTATCTAGTACGAGGGAGAGAGCGCCTGCCTCTGCTGAGAAAGGTTTTGACGTGGGGATGGCTGGACAGGCGGAAGAGCGTTCCCCAGGCCCTGCAAAGTTTAGGCCTTGGTGATTCCGGATGGTCCCAAGGGTCCAGAGTTGTCCCTGGGAAAGCTGTCCTTTTCCCTCCTTTTCCGGCTGGAAGTACACCTCCGGCATCCGACTGCCGTTCGGAGACGTCCTGGGGGAGACGCCCTGCTTTCACTTGGGACGCACACTGGTGTTTCTCAGAAGAGCCCAAATTCCTCCCTGCGGGTGGGGGGGGGGGTTGGCACACCAGCATGGAATGTAAGGCTGTTCAGAACTGCGTACCTTGAGGCCGTGTGAAGGCCGTACGAACGAGAGCTTTCGAGCGAACAGGGCAGCGCTTCGCCATCATCGTTGCACATTCACGGAGCTGAATCAAACGAACGCATTTACTTCCTGTGGCTCGAACACAGCCGAGGAGTTGGAAGGCATACAGTGTGCCCTTTGACGGTTGTTACAACGAACGTGAGTGCACAGTGTCTCGTGAAATACCTTCCACGGTCGAAGCATTCCGTTAAGGCATGCCCCTCCGCTCCCTCTGGCGCTCCGAGGTGTTACTAACGGGGGAAATCTGGACTTTTGCTTGAGGCCGGGGTGGGGCGGGGGGACTCACAATTCTTCTGCCGGCGAGCTCCAGAGCGCTCCTGCTGAAGCTCCCAGCAAGGAACTGAGAGCAGCAGGCCTCACACGAGTACACTCAGACTTCTTCTGTCACGAGTCGACTCAGACTTCTCATGTGAGGCCTTCCGGCAGCAAAGAGAAGGTGCGCGCGAGGAGTGTGCTTCAGGCAGCTCAGGACCCGCCACTCTCTCGTCTGCCACGGAGGGGAATAAGGTTTGGCCAGGGTCGCCCAGCTTCATACCTGAGCTCATACGGGTATCCTCAGCGGTTTCTGATTACCTCAAGGAAACACAACGGGAGGAACAGGGCCCTTCCATGGAGGCCCTTGTGGGCACAGGGACCTCTGCGTGGGATCTACTGGGTAAGTATGGCAGTACCTCAGGGAGGCCTCAGGGACCAAGGCTCTCTGGCTCACGCCTAGCTGTGCAAAGAAGTGTGGCAAACGTACGTACTGCTCCTCAGGCTGGGCCCACAGCCTAGCTTTCGCTTCTCTGAGAGTGCTGTCCCGAGTCTCCTCCTGGAGCCAGTCGTCAGCACGGTGCCTTTTGGCACTGCAGTTCTCTTTCAGTCAAGGAGGCCGTTCGACTGACGGGCAAAGGGAGTCCGCCCAGCGCTGCTTTCGCCAGTCTCTCTGACGACTGGGCCACTCAACCTAGGCAACCCAGAGAGGAGTACACTGCCCTTGCTATGAATGTGAAGAGCGGTCTCCAGGGGCCTGCTTAGGCGAAGGTTCCTCAGAAGCCAGGAGCCGCCGTTCCGGCACGGAGAGAGGTCATCGTGCGAAACTGGTGAATGGGCTCCTATCCTGTGTGCCCCCGGGAGCGTCGCAGGGTTAAGGCACTCCGTGGTGGAGGACGGCCTCGTTGGAGACCCCTGCACACCCAACTCCCCCGACGTGAAACCCTGGAACTTCACCTTGAGGCCTGAGGTCGCCTTCCACTTGGCCGGAGCTGAACCTGGGGTGCCGTGGGAGGAGTTCCTAGAAAGGGATTGCCAGCACGGTTTTCGCTTTGGGAGAACACGCAGCCTCGGCCCACAACGACAGTCCTGCCGTGCAGAGACGTCGGGCCGCTAGTGCTGTTCAGGCAGCTTTGAAGCCAAGCGCAAGGCGCCTCCAAACGGGGAGAAAGCGTACTCTCCCCTCCGCGTCCCACGTTCAAGCTGAATGACGCAGCATGTTTCTCGGAAGGCTCTGCCGAGCTATCTAGTACGAGGGAGAGAGCGCCTGCCTCTGCTGAGAAAGGTTTTGACGTGGGGATGGCTGGACAGGCGGAAGAGCGTTCCCCAGGCCCTGCAAAGTTTAGGCCTTGGTGATTCCGGATGGTCCCAAGGGTCCAGAGTTGTCCCTGGGAAAGCTGTCCTTTTCCCTCCTTTTCCGGCTGGAAGTACACCTCCGGCATCCGACTGCCGTTCGGAGACGTCCTGGGGGAGACGCCCTGCTTTCACTTGGGACGCACACTGGTGTTTCTCAGAAGAGCCCAAATTCCTCCCTGCGGGTGGGGGGGGGGGGGTTGGCACACCAGCATGGAATGTAAGGCTGTTCAGAACTGCGTACCTTGAGGCCGTGTGAAGGCCGTACGAACGAGAGCTTTCGAGCGAACAGGGCAGCGCTTCGCCATCATCGTTGCACATTCACGGAGCTGAATCAAACGAACGCATTTACTTCCTGTGGCTCGAACACAGCCGAGGAGTTGGAAGGCATACAGTGTGCCCTTTGACGGTTGTTACAACGAACGTGAGTGCACAGTGTCTCGTGAAATACCTTCCACGGTCGAAGCATTCCGTTAAGGCATGCCCCTCCGCTCCCTCTGGCGCTCCGAGGTGTTACTAACGGGGGAAATCTGGACTTTTGCTTGAGGCCGGGGTGGGGCGGGGGGACTCACAATTCTTCTGCCGGCGAGCTCCAGAGCGCTCCTGCTGAAGCTCCCAGCAAGGAACTGAGAGCAGCAGGCCTCACACGAGTACACTCAGACTTCTTCTGTCACGAGTCGACTCAGACTTCTCATGTGAGGCCTTCCGGCAGCAAAGAGAAGGTGCGCGCGAGGAGTGTGCTTCAGGCAGCTCAGGACCCGCCACTCTCTCGTCTGCCACGGAGGGGAATAAGGTTTGGCCAGGGTCGCCCAGCTTCATACCTGAGCTCATACGGGTATCCTCAGCGGTTTCTGATTACCTCAAGGAAACACAACGGGAGGAACAGGGCCCTTCCATGGAGGCCCTTGTGGGCACAGGGACCTCTGCGTGGGATCTACTGGGTAAGTATGGCAGTACCTCAGGGAGGCCTCAGGGACCAAGGCTCTCTGGCTCACGCCTAGCTGTGCAAAGAAGTGTGGCAAACGTACGTACTGCTCCTCAGGCTGGGCCCACAGCCTAGCTTTCGCTTCTCTGAGAGTGCTGTCCCGAGTCTCCTCCTGGAGCCAGTCGTCAGCACGGTGCCTTTTGGCACTGCAGTTCTCTTTCAGTCAAGGAGGCCGTTCGACTGACGGGCAAAGGGAGTCCGCCCAGCGCTGCTTTCGCCAGTCTCTCTGACGACTGGGCCACTCAACCTAGGCAACCCAGAGAGGAGTACACTGCCCTTGCTATGAATGTGAAGAGCTGTCTCCAGGGGCCTGCTTAGGCGAGGGTTCCTCAGAAGCCAGGAGCCGCCGTTCCGGCACGGAGAGAGGTCATCGTGCGAAACTGGTGAATGGGCCCCTATCCTGTGTGCCCCCGGGAGCGTCGCAGGGTTAAGGCACTCCGTGGTGGAGGACGGCCTCGTTGGAGACCCCTGCACACCCAACTCCCCCGACGTGAAACCCTGGAACTTCACCTTGAGGCCTGAGGTCGCCTTCCACTTGGCCGGAGCTGAACCTGGGGTGCCGTGGGAGGAGTTCCTAGAAAGGGATTGCCAGCACGGTTTTCGCTTTGGGAGAACACGCAGCCTCGGCCCACAACGACAGTCCTGCCGTGCAGAGACGTCGGGCCGCTAGTGCTGTTCAGGCAGCTTTGAAGCCAAGCGCAAGGCGCCTCCAAACGGGGAGAAAGCGTACTCTCCCCTCCGCGTCCCACGTTCAAGCTGAATGACGCAGCATGTTTCTCGGAAAGCTCTGCCGAGCTATCTAGTACGAGGGAGAGAGCGCCTGCCTCTGCTGAGAAAGGTTTTGACGTGGGGATGGCTGGACAGGCGGAAGAGCGTTCCCCAGGCCCTGCAAAGTTTAGGCCTTGGTGATTCCGGATGGTCCCAAGGGTCCAGAGTTGTCCCTGGGAAAGCTGTCCTTTTCCCTCCTTTTCCGGCTGGAAGTACACCTCCGGCATCCGACTGCCGTTCGGAGACGTCCTGGGGGAGACGCCCTGCTTTCACTTGGGACGCACACTGGTGTTTCTCAGAAGAGCCCAAATTCCTCCCTGCGGGTGGGGGGGGGGGGTTGGCACACCAGCATGGAATGTAAGGCTGTTCAGAACTGCGTACCTTGAGGCCGTGTGAAGGCCGTACGAACGAGAGCTTTCGAGCGAACAGGGCAGCGCTTCGCCATCATCGTTGCACATTCACGGAGCTGAATCAAACGAACGCATTTACTTCCTGTGGCTCGAACACAGCCGAGGAGTTGGAAGGCATACAGTGTGCCCTTTGACGGTTGTTACAACGAACGTGAGTGCACAGTGTCTCGTGAAATACCTTCCACGGTCGAAGCATTCCGTTAAGGCATGCCCCTCCGCTCCCTCTGGCGCTCCGAGGTGTTACTAACGGGGGAAATCTGGACTTTTGCTTGAGGCCGGGGTGGGGCGGGGGGACTCACAATTCTTCTGCCGGCGAGCTCCAGAGCGCTCCTGCTGAAGCTCCCAGCAAGGAACTGAGAGCAGCAGGCCTCACACGAGTACACTCAGACTTCTTCTGTCACGAGTCGACTCAGACTTCTCATGTGAGGCCTTCCGGCAGCAAAGAGAAGGTGCGCGCGAGGAGTGTGCTTCAGGCAGCTCAGGACCCGCCACTCTCTCGTCTGCCACGGAGGGGAATAAGGTTTGGCCAGGGTCGCCCAGCTTCATACCTGAGCTCATACGGGTATCCTCAGCGGTTTCTGATTACCTCAAGGAAACACAACGGGAGGAACAGGGCCCTTCCATGGAGGCCCTTGTGGGCACAGGGACCTCTGCGTGGGATCTACTGGGTAAGTATGGCAGTACCTCAGGGAGGCCTCAGGGACCAAGGCTCTCTGGCTCACGCCTAGCTGTGCAAAGAAGTGTGGCAAACGTACGTACTGCTCCTCAGGCTGGGCCCACAGCCTAGCTTTCGCTTCTCTGAGAGTGCTGTCCCGAGTCTCCTCCTGGAGCCAGTCGTCAGCACGGTGCCTTTTGGCACTGCAGTTCTCTTTCAGTCAAGGAGGCCGTTCGACTGACGGGCAAAGGGAGTCCGCCCAGCGCTGCTTTCGCCAGTCTCTCTGACGACTGGGCCACTCAACCTAGGCAACCCAGAGAGGAGTACACTGCCCTTGCTATGAATGTGAAGAGCGGTCTCCAGGGGCCTGCTTAGGCGAGGGTTCCTCAGAAGCCAGGAGCCGCCGTTCCGGCACGGAGAGAGGTCATCGTGCGAAACTGGTGAATGGGCTCCTATCCTGTGTGCCCCCGGGAGCGTCGCAGGGTTAAGGCACTCCGTGGTGGAGGACGGCCTCGTTGGAGACCCCTGCACACCCAACTCCCCCGACGTGAAACCCTGGAACTTCACCTTGAGGCCTGAGGTCGCCTTCCACTTGGCCGGAGCTGAACCTGGGGTGCCGTGGGAGGAGTTCCTAGAAAGGGATTGCCAGCACGGTTTTCGCTTTGGGAGAACACGCAGCCTCGGCCCACAACGACAGTCCTGCCGTGCAGAGACGTCGGGCCGCTAGTGCTGTTCAGGCAGCTTTGAAGCCAAGCGCAAGGCGCCTCCAAACGGGGAGAAAGCGTACTCTCCCCTCCGCGTCCCACGTTCAAGCTGAATGACGCAGCATGTTTCTCGGAAGGCTCTGCCGAGCTATCTAGTACGAGGGAGAGAGCGCCTGCCTCTGCTGAGAAAGGTTTTGACGTGGGGATGGCTGGACAGGCGGAAGAGCGTTCCCCAGGCCCTGCAAAGTTTAGGCCTTGGTGATTCCGGATGGTCCCAAGGGTCCAGAGTTGTCCCTGGGAAAGCTGTCCTTTTCCCTCCTTTTCCGGCTGGAAGTACACCTCCGGCATCCGACTGCCGTTCGGAGACGTCCTGGGGGAGACGCCCTGCTTTCACTTGGGACGCACACTGGTGTTTCTCAGAAGAGCCCAAATTCCTCCCTGCGGGTGGGGGGGGGGGGTTGGCACACCAGCATGGAATGTAAGGCTGTTCAGAACTGCGTACCTTGAGGCCGTGTGAAGGCCGTACGAACGAGAGCTTTCGAGCGAACAGGGCAGCGCTTCGCCATCATCGTTGCACATTCACGGAGCTGAATCAAACGAACGCATTTACTTCCTGTGGCTCGAACACAGCCGAGGAGTTGGAAGGCATACAGTGTGCCCTTTGACGGTTGTTACAACGAACGTGAGTGCACAGTGTCTCGTGAAATACCTTCCACGGTCGAAGCATTCCGTTAAGGCATGCCCCTCCGCTCCCTCTGGCGCTCCGAGGTGTTACTAACGGGGGAAATCTGGACTTTTGCTTGAGGCCGGGGTGGGGCGGGGGGACTCACAATTCTTCTGCCGGCCAGCTCCAGAGCGCTCCTGCTGAAGCTCCCAGCAAGGAACTGAGAGCAGCAGGCCTCACACGAGTACACTCAGACTTCTTCTGTCACGAGTCGACTCAGACTTCTCATGTGAGGCCTTCCGGCAGCAAAGAGAAGGTGCGCGCGAGGAGTGTGCTTCAGGCAGCTCAGGACCCGCCACTCTCTCGTCTGCCACGGAGGGGAATAAGGTTTGGCCAGGGTCGCCCAGCTTCATACCTGAGCTCATACGGGTATCCTCAGCGGTTTCTGATTACCTCAAGGAAACACAACGGGAGGAACAGGGCCCTTCCATGGAGGCCCTTGTGGGCACAGGGACCTCTGCGTGGGATCTACTGGGTAAGTATGGCAGTACCTCAGGGAGGCCTCAGGGACCAAGGCTCTCTGGCTCACGCCTAGCTGTGCAAAGAAGTGTGGCAAACGTACGTACTGCTCCTCAGGCTGGGCCCACAGCCTAGCTTTCGCTTCTCTGAGAGTGCTGTCCCGAGTCTCCTCCTGGAGCCAGTCGTCAGCACGGTGCCTTTTGGCACTGCAGTTCTCTTTCAGTCAAGGAGGCCGTTCGACTGACGGGCAAAGGGAGTCCGCCCAGCGCTGCTTTCGCCAGTCTCTCTGACGACTGGGCCACTCAACCTAGGCAACCCAGAGAGGAGTACACTGCCCTTGCTATGAATGTGAAGAGCGGTCTCCAGGGGCCTGCTTAGGCGAGGGTTCCTCAGAAGCCAGGAGCCGCCGTTCCGGCACGGAGAGAGGTCATCGTGCGAAACTGGTGAATGGGCCCCTATCCTGTGTGCCCCCGGGAGCGTCGCAGGGTTAAGGCACTCCGTGGTGGAGGACGGCCTCGTTGGAGACCCCTGCACACCCAACTCCCCCGACGTGAAACCCTGGAACTTCACCTTGAGGCCTGAGGTCGCCTTCCACTTGGCCGGAGCTGAACCTGGGGTGCCGTGGGAGGAGTTCCTAGAAAGGGATTGCCAGCACGGTTTTCGCTTTGGGAGAACACGCAGCCTCGGCCCACAACGACAGTCCTGCCGTGCAGAGACGTCGGGCCGCTAGTGCTGTTCAGGCAGCTTTGAAGCCAAGCGCAAGGCGCCTCCAAACGGGGAGAAAGCGTACTCTCCCCTCCGCGTCCCACGTTCAAGCTGAATGACGCAGCATGTTTCTCGGAAGGCTCTGCCGAGCTATCTAGTACGAGGGAGAGAGCGCCTGCCTCTGCTGAGAAAGGTTTTGACGTGGGGATGGCTGGACAGGCGGAAGAGCGTTCCCCAGGCCCTGCAAAGTTTAGGCCTTGGTGATTCCGGATGGTCCCAAGGGTCCAGAGTTGTCCCTGGGAAAGCTGTCCTTTTCCCTCCTTTTCCGGCTGGAAGTACACCTCCGGCATCCGACTGCCGTTCGGAGACGTCCTGGGGGAGACGCCCTGCTTTCACTTGGGACGCACACTGGTGTTTCTCAGAAGAGCCCAAATTCCTCCCTGCGGGTGGGGGGGGGGGTTGGCACACCAGCATGGAATGTAAGGCTGTTCAGAACTGCGTACCTTGAGGCCGTGTGAAGGCCGTACGAACGAGAGCTTTCGAGCGAACAGGGCAGCGCTTCGCCATCATCGTTGCACATTCACGGAGCTGAATCAAACGAACGCATTTACTTCCTGTGGCTCGAACACAGCCGAGGAGTTGGAAGGCATACAGTGTGCCCTTTGACGGTTGTTACAACGAACGTGAGTGCACAGTGTCTCGTGAAATACCTTCCACGGTCGAAGCATTCCGTTAAGGCATGCCCCTCCGCTCCCTCTGGCGCTCCGAGGTGTTACTAACGGGGGAAATCTGGACTTTTGCTTGAGGCCGGGGTGGGGCGGGGGGACTCACAATTCTTCTGCCGGCCAGCTCCAGAGCGCTCCTGCTGAAGCTCCCAGCAAGGAACTGAGAGCAGCAGGCCTCACACGAGTACACTCAGACTTCTTCTGTCACGAGTCGACTCAGACTTCTCATGTGAGGCCTTCCGGCAGCAAAGAGAAGGTGCGCGCGAGGAGTGTGCTTCAGGCAGCTCAGGACCCGCCACTCTCTCGTCTGCCACGGAGGGGAATAAGGTTTGGCCAGGGTCGCCCAGCTTCATACCTGAGCTCATACGGGTATCCTCAGCGGTTTCTGATTACCTCAAGGAAACACAACGGGAGGAACAGGGCCCTTCCATGGAGGCCCTTGTGGGCACAGGGACCTCTGCGTGGGATCTACTGGGTAAGTATGGCAGTACCTCAGGGAGGCCTCAGGGACCAAGGCTCTCTGGCTCACGCCTAGCTGTGCAAAGAAGTGTGGCAAACGTACGTACTGCTCCTCAGGCTGGGCCCACAGCCTAGCTTTCGCTTCTCTGAGAGTGCTGTCCCGAGTCTCCTCCTGGAGCCAGTCGTCAGCACGGTGCCTTTTGGCACTGCAGTTCTCTTTCAGTCAAGGAGGCCGTTCGACTGACGGGCAAAGGGAGTCCGCCCAGCGCTGCTTTCGCCAGTCTCTCTGACGACTGGGCCACTCAACCTAGGCAACCCAGAGAGGAGTACACTGCCCTTGCTATGAATGTGAAGAGCGGTCTCCAGGGGCCTGCTTAGGCGAGGGTTCCTCAGAAGCCAGGAGCCGCCGTTCCGGCACGGAGAGAGGTCATCGTGCGAAACTGGTGAATGGGCTCCTATCCTGTGTGCCCCCGGGAGCGTCGCAGGGTTAAGGCACTCCGTGGTGGAGGACGGCCTCGTTGGAGACCCCTGCACACCCAACTCCCCCGACGTGAAACCCTGGAACTTCACCTTGAGGCCTGAGGTCGCCTTCCACTTGGCCGGAGCTGAACCTGGGGTGCCGTGGGAGGAGTTCCTAGAAAGGGATTGCCAGCACGGTTTTCGCTTTGGGAGAACACGCAGCCTCGGCCCACAACGACAGTCCTGCCGTGCAGAGACGTCGGGCCGCTAGTGCTGTTCAGGCAGCTTTGAAGCCAAGCGCAAGGCGCCTCCAAACGGGGAGAAAGCGTACTCTCCCCTCCGCGTCCCACGTTCAAGCTGAATGACGCAGCATGTTTCTCGGAAGGCTCTGCCGAGCTATCTAGTACGAGGGAGAGAGCGCCTGCCTCTGCTGAGAAAGGTTTTGACGTGGGGATGGCTGGACAGGCGGAAGAGCGTTCCCCAGGCCCTGCAAAGTTTAGGCCTTGGTGATTCCGGATGGTCCCAAGGGTCCAGAGTTGTCCCTGGGAAAGCTGTCCTTTTCCCTCCTTTTCCGGCTGGAAGTACACCTCCGGCATCCGACTGCCGTTCGGAGACGTCCTGGGGGAGACGCCCTGCTTTCACTTGGGACGCACACTGGTGTTTCTCAGAAGAGCCCAAATTCCTCCCTGCGGGTGGGGGGGGGGGGTTGGCACACCAGCATGGAATGTAAGGCTGTTCAGAACTGCGTACCTTGAGGCCGTGTGAAGGCCGTACGAACGAGAGCTTTCGAGCGAACAGGGCAGCGCTTCGCCATCATCGTTGCACATTCACGGAGCTGAATCAAACGAACGCATTTACTTCCTGTGGCTCGAACACAGCCGAGGAGTTGGAAGGCATACAGTGTGCCCTTTGACGGTTGTTACAACGAACGTGAGTGCACAGTGTCTCGTGAAATACCTTCCACGGTCGAAGCATTCCGTTAAGGCATGCCCCTCCGCTCCCTCTGGCGCTCCGAGGTGTTACTAACGGGGGAAATCTGGACTTTTGCTTGAGGCCGGGGTGGGGCGGGGGGACTCACAATTCTTCTGCCGGCCAGCTCCAGAGCGCTCCTGCTGAAGCTCCCAGCAAGGAACTGAGAGCAGCAGGCCTCACACGAGTACACTCAGACTTCTTCTGTCACGAGTCGACTCAGACTTCTCATGTGAGGCCTTCCGGCAGCAAAGAGAAGGTGCGCGCGAGGAGTGTGCTTCAGGCAGCTCAGGACCCGCCACTCTCTCGTCTGCCACGGAGGGGAATAAGGTTTGGCCAGGGTCGCCCAGCTTCATACCTGAGCTCATACGGGTATCCTCAGCGGTTTCTGATTACCTCAAGGAAACACAACGGGAGGAACAGGGCCCTTCCATGGAGGCCCTTGTGGGCACAGGGACCTCTGCGTGGGATCTACTGGGTAAGTATGGCAGTACCTCAGGGAGGCCTCAGGGACCAAGGCTCTCTGGCTCACGCCTAGCTGTGCAAAGAAGTGTGGCAAACGTACGTACTGCTCCTCAGGCTGGGCCCACAGCCTAGCTTTCGCTTCTCTGAGAGTGCTGTCCCGAGTCTCCTCCTGGAGCCAGTCGTCAGCACGGTGCCTTTTGGCACTGCAGTTCTCTTTCAGTCAAGGAGGCCGTTCGACTGACGGGCAAAGGGAGTCCGCCCAGCGCTGCTTTCGCCAGTCTCTCTGACGACTGGGCCACTCAACCTAGGCAACCCAGAGAGGAGTACACTGCCCTTGCTATGAATGTGAAGAGCGGTCTCCAGGGGCCTGCTTAGGCGAGGGTTCCTCAGAAGCCAGGAGCCGCCGTTCCGGCACGGAGAGAGGTCATCGTGCGAAACTGGTGAATGGGCTCCTATCCTGTGTGCCCCCGGGAGCGTCGCAGGGTTAAGGCACTCCGTGGTGGAGGACGGCCTCGTTGGAGACCCCTGCACACCCAACTCCCCCGACGTGAAACCCTGGAACTTCACCTTGAGGCCTGAGGTCGCCTTCCACTTGGCCGGAGCTGAACCTGGGGTGCCGTGGGAGGAGTTCCTAGAAAGGGATTGCCAGCACGGTTTTCGCTTTGGGAGAACACGCAGCCTCGGCCCACAACGACAGTCCTGCCGTGCAGAGACGTCGGGCCGCTAGTGCTGTTCAGGCAGCTTTGAAGCCAAGCGCAAGGCGCCTCCAAACGGGGAGAAAGCGTACTCTCCCCTCCGCGTCCCACGTTCAAGCTGAATGACGCAGCATGTTTCTCGGAAGGCTCTGCCGAGCTATCTAGTACGAGGGAGAGAGCGCCTGCCTCTGCTGAGAAAGGTTTTGACGTGGGGATGGCTGGACAGGCGGAAGAGCGTTCCCCAGGCCCTGCAAAGTTTAGGCCTTGGTGATTCCGGATGGTCCCAAGGGTCCAGAGTTGTCCCTGGGAAAGCTGTCCTTTTCCCTCCTTTTCCGGCTGGAAGTACACCTCCGGCATCCGACTGCCGTTCGGAGACGTCCTGGGGGAGACGCCCTGCTTTCACTTGGGACGCACACTGGTGTTTCTCAGAAGAGCCCAAATTCCTCCCTGCGGGTGGGGGGGGGGGGTTGGCACACCAGCATGGAATGTAAGGCTGTTCAGAACTGCGTACCTTGAGGCCGTGTGAAGGCCGTACGAACGAGAGCTTTCGAGCGAACAGGGCAGCGCTTCGCCATCATCGTTGCACATTCACGGAGCTGAATCAAACGAACGCATTTACTTCCTGTGGCTCGAACACAGCCGAGGAGTTGGAAGGCATACAGTGTGCCCTTTGACGGTTGTTACAACGAACGTGAGTGCACAGTGTCTCGTGAAATACCTTCCACGGTCGAAGCATTCCGTTAAGGCATGCCCCTCCGCTCCCTCTGGCGCTCCGAGGTGTTACTAACGGGGGAAATCTGGACTTTTGCTTGAGGCCGGGGTGGGGCGGGGGGACTCACAATTCTTCTGCCGGCGAGCTCCAGAGCGCTCCTGCTGAAGCTCCCAGCAAGGAACTGAGAGCAGCAGGCCTCACACGAGTACACTCAGACTTCTTCTGTCACGAGTCGACTCAGACTTCTCATGTGAGGCCTTCCGGCAGCAAAGAGAAGGTGCGCGCGAGGAGTGTGCTTCAGGCAGCTCAGGACCCGCCACTCTCTCGTCTGCCACGGAGGGGAATAAGGTTTGGCCAGGGTCGCCCAGCTTCATACCTGAGCTCATACGGGTATCCTCAGCGGTTTCTGATTACCTCAAGGAAACACAACGGGAGGAACAGGGCCCTTCCATGGAGGCCCTTGTGGGCACAGGGACCTCTGCGTGGGATCTACTGGGTAAGTATGGCAGTACCTCAGGGAGGCCTCAGGGACCAAGGCTCTCTGGCTCACGCCTAGCTGTGCAAAGAAGTGTGGCAAACGTACGTACTGCTCCTCAGGCTGGGCCCACAGCCTAGCTTTCGCTTCTCTGAGAGTGCTGTCCCGAGTCTCCTCCTGGAGCCAGTCGTCAGCACGGTGCCTTTTGGCACTGCAGTTCTCTTTCAGTCAAGGAGGCCGTTCGACTGACGGGCAAAGGGAGTCCGCCCAGCGCTGCTTTCGCCAGTCTCTCTGACGACTGGGCCACTCAACCTAGGCAACCCAGAGAGGAGTACACTGCCCTTGCTATGAATGTGAAGAGCTGTCTCCAGGGGCCTGCTTAGGCGAGGGTTCCTCAGAAGCCAGGAGCCGCCGTTCCGGCACGGAGAGAGGTCATCGTGCGAAACTGGTGAATGGGCCCCTATCCTGTGTGCCCCCGGGAGCGTCGCAGGGTTAAGGCACTCCGTGGTGGAGGACGGCCTCGTTGGAGACCCCTGCACACCCAACTCCCCCGACGTGAAACCCTGGAACTTCACCTTGAGGCCTGAGGTCGCCTTCCACTTGGCCGGAGCTGAACCTGGGGTGCCGTGGGAGGAGTTCCTAGAAAGGGATTGCCAGCACGGTTTTCGCTTTGGGAGAACACGCAGCCTCGGCCCACAACGACAGTCCTGCCGTGCAGAGACGTCGGGCCGCTAGTGCTGTTCAGGCAGCTTTGAAGCCAAGCGCAAGGCGCCTCCAAACGGGGAGAAAGCGTACTCTCCCCTCCGCGTCCCACGTTCAAGCTGAATGACGCAGCATGTTTCTCGGAAGGCTCTGCCGAGCTATCTAGTACGAGGGAGAGAGCGCCTGCCTCTGCTGAGAAAGGTTTTGACGTGGGGATGGCTGGACAGGCGGAAGAGCGTTCCCCAGGCCCTGCAAAGTTTAGGCCTTGGTGATTCCGGATGGTCCCAAGGGTCCAGAGTTGTCCCTGGGAAAGCTGTCCTTTTCCCTCCTTTTCCGGCTGGAAGTACACCTCCGGCATCCGACTGCCGTTCGGAGACGTCCTGGGGGAGACGCCCTGCTTTCACTTGGGACGCACACTGGTGTTTCTCAGAAGAGCCCAAATTCCTCCCTGCGGGTGGGGGGGGGGGGTTGGCACACCAGCATGGAATGTAAGGCTGTTCAGAACTGCGTACCTTGAGGCCGTGTGAAGGCCGTACGAACGAGAGCTTTCGAGCGAACAGGGCAGCGCTTCGCCATCATCGTTGCACATTCACGGAGCTGAATCAAACGAACGCATTTACTTCCTGTGGCTCGAACACAGCCGAGGAGTTGGAAGGCATACAGTGTGCCCTTTGACGGTTGTTACAACGAACGTGAGTGCACAGTGTCTCGTGAAATACCTTCCACGGTCGAAGCATTCCGTTAAGGCATGCCCCTCCGCTCCCTCTGGCGCTCCGAGGTGTTACTAACGGGGGAAATCTGGACTTTTGCTTGAGGCCGGGGTGGGGCGGGGGGACTCACAATTCTTCTGCCGGCGAGCTCCAGAGCGCTCCTGCTGAAGCTCCCAGCAAGGAACTGAGAGCAGCAGGCCTCACACGAGTACACTCAGACTTCTTCTGTCACGAGTCGACTCAGACTTCTCATGTGAGGCCTTCCGGCAGCAAAGAGAAGGTGCGCGCGAGGAGTGTGCTTCAGGCAGCTCAGGACCCGCCACTCTCTCGTCTGCCACGGAGGGGAATAAGGTTTGGCCAGGGTCGCCCAGCTTCATACCTGAGCTCATACGGGTATCCTCAGCGGTTTCTGATTACCTCAAGGAAACACAACGGGAGGAACAGGGCCCTTCCATGGAGGCCCTTGTGGGCACAGGGACCTCTGCGTGGGATCTACTGGGTAAGTATGGCAGTACCTCAGGGAGGCCTCAGGGACCAAGGCTCTCTGGCTCACGCCTAGCTGTGCAAAGAAGTGTGGCAAACGTACGTACTGCTCCTCAGGCTGGGCCCACAGCCTAGCTTTCGCTTCTCTGAGAGTGCTGTCCCGAGTCTCCTCCTGGAGCCAGTCGTCAGCACGGTGCCTTTTGGCACTGCAGTTCTCTTTCAGTCAAGGAGGCCGTTCGACTGACGGGCAAAGGGAGTCCGCCCAGCGCTGCTTTCGCCAGTCTCTCTGACGACTGGGCCACTCAACCTAGGCAACCCAGAGAGGAGTACACTGCCCTTGCTATGAATGTGAAGAGCGGTCTCCAGGGGCCTGCTTAGGCGAGGGTTCCTCAGAAGCCAGGAGCCGCCGTTCCGGCACGGAGAGAGGTCATCGTGCGAAACTGGTGAATGGGCTCCTATCCTGTGTGCCCCCGGGAGCGTCGCAGGGTTAAGGCACTCCGTGGTGGAGGACGGCCTCGTTGGAGACCCCTGCACACCCAACTCCCCCGACGTGAAACCCTGGAACTTCACCTTGAGGCCTGAGGTCGCCTTCCACTTGGCCGGAGCTGAACCTGGGGTGCCGTGGGAGGAGTTCCTAGAAAGGGATTGCCAGCACGGTTTTCGCTTTGGGAGAACACGCAGCCTCGGCCCACAACGACAGTCCTGCCGTGCAGAGACGTCGGGCCGCTAGTGCTGTTCAGGCAGCTTTGAAGCCAAGCGCAAGGCGCCTCCAAACGGGGAGAAAGCGTACTCTCCCCTCCGCGTCCCACGTTCAAGCTGAATGACGCAGCATGTTTCTCGGAAGGCTCTGCCGAGCTATCTAGTACGAGGGAGAGAGCGCCTGCCTCTGCTGAGAAAGGTTTTGACGTGGGGATGGCTGGACAGGCGGAAGAGCGTTCCCCAGGCCCTGCAAAGTTTAGGCCTTGGTGATTCCGGATGGTCCCAAGGGTCCAGAGTTGTCCCTGGGAAAGCTGTCCTTTTCCCTCCTTTTCCGGCTGGAAGTACACCTCCGGCATCCGACTGCCGTTCGGAGACGTCCTGGGGGAGACGCCCTGCTTTCACTTGGGACGCACACTGGTGTTTCTCAGAAGAGCCCAAATTCCTCCCTGCGGGTGGGGGGGGGGGTTGGCACACCAGCATGGAATGTAAGGCTGTTCAGAACTGCGTACCTTGAGGCCGTGTGAAGGCCGTACGAACGAGAGCTTTCGAGCGAACAGGGCAGCGCTTCGCCATCATCGTTGCACATTCACGGAGCTGAATCAAACGAACGCATTTACTTCCTGTGGCTCGAACACAGCCGAGGAGTTGGAAGGCATACAGTGTGCCCTTTGACGGTTGTTACAACGAACGTGAGTGCACAGTGTCTCGTGAAATACCTTCCACGGTCGAAGCATTCCGTTAAGGCATGCCCCTCCGCTCCCTCTGGCGCTCCGAGGTGTTACTAACGGGGGAAATCTGGACTTTTGCTTGAGGCCGGGGTGGGGCGGGGGGACTCACAATTCTTCTGCCGGCGAGCTCCAGAGCGCTCCTGCTGAAGCTCCCAGCAAGGAACTGAGAGCAGCAGGCCTCACACGAGTACACTCAGACTTCTTCTGTCACGAGTCGACTCAGACTTCTCATGTGAGGCCTTCCGGCAGCAAAGAGAAGGTGCGCGCGAGGAGTGTGCTTCAGGCAGCTCAGGACCCGCCACTCTCTCGTCTGCCACGGAGGGGAATAAGGTTTGGCCAGGGTCGCCCAGCTTCATACCTGAGCTCATACGGGTATCCTCAGCGGTTTCTGATTACCTCAAGGAAACACAACGGGAGGAACAGGGCCCTTCCATGGAGGCCCTTGTGGGCACAGGGACCTCTGCGTGGGATCTACTGGGTAAGTATGGCAGTACCTCAGGGAGGCCTCAGGGACCAAGGCTCTCTGGCTCACGCCTAGCTGTGCAAAGAAGTGTGGCAAACGTACGTACTGCTCCTCAGGCTGGGCCCACAGCCTAGCTTTCGCTTCTCTGAGAGTGCTGTCCCGAGTCTCCTCCTGGAGCCAGTCGTCAGCACGGTGCCTTTTGGCACTGCAGTTCTCTTTCAGTCAAGGAGGCCGTTCGACTGACGGGCAAAGGGAGTCCGCCCAGCGCTGCTTTCGCCAGTCTCTCTGACGACTGGGCCACTCAACCTAGGCAACCCAGAGAGGAGTACACTGCCCTTGCTATGAATGTGAAGAGCGGTCTCCAGGGGCCTGCTTAGGCGAGGGTTCCTCAGAAGCCAGGAGCCGCCGTTCCGGCACGGAGAGAGGTCATCGTGCGAAACTGGTGAATGGGCCCCTATCCTGTGTGCCCCCGGGAGCGTCGCAGGGTTAAGGCACTCCGTGGTGGAGGACGGCCTCGTTGGAGACCCCTGCACACCCAACTCCCCCGACGTGAAACCCTGGAACTTCACCTTGAGGCCTGAGGTCGCCTTCCACTTGGCCGGAGCTGAACCTGGGGTGCCGTGGGAGGAGTTCCTAGAAAGGGATTGCCAGCACGGTTTTCGCTTTGGGAGAACACGCAGCCTCGGCCCACAACGACAGTCCTGCCGTGCAGAGACGTCGGGCCGCTAGTGCTGTTCAGGCAGCTTTGAAGCCAAGCGCAAGGCGCCTCCAAACGGGGAGAAAGCGTACTCTCCCCTCCGCGTCCCACGTTCAAGCTGAATGACGCAGCATGTTTCTCGGAAGGCTCTGCCGAGCTATCTAGTACGAGGGAGAGAGCGCCTGCCTCTGCTGAGAAAGGTTTTGACGTGGGGATGGCTGGACAGGCGGAAGAGCGTTCCCCAGGCCCTGCAAAGTTTAGGCCTTGGTGATTCCGGATGGTCCCAAGGGTCCAGAGTTGTCCCTGGGAAAGCTGTCCTTTTCCCTCCTTTTCCGGCTGGAAGTACACCTCCGGCATCCGACTGCCGTTCGGAGACGTCCTGGGGGAGACGCCCTGCTTTCACTTGGGACGCACACTGGTGTTTCTCAGAAGAGCCCAAATTCCTCCCTGCGGGTGGGGGGGGGGGGTTGGCACACCAGCATGGAATGTAAGGCTGTTCAGAACTGCGTACCTTGAGGCCGTGTGAAGGCCGTACGAACGAGAGCTTTCGAGCGAACAGGGCAGCGCTTCGCCATCATCGTTGCACATTCACGGAGCTGAATCAAACGAACGCATTTACTTCCTGTGGCTCGAACACAGCCGAGGAGTTGGAAGGCATACAGTGTGCCCTTTGACGGTTGTTACAACGAACGTGAGTGCACAGTGTCTCGTGAAATACCTTCCACGGTCGAAGCATTCCGTTAAGGCATGCCCCTCCGCTCCCTCTGGCGCTCCGAGGTGTTACTAACGGGGGAAATCTGGACTTTTGCTTGAGGCCGGGGTGGGGCGGGGGGACTCACAATTCTTCTGCCGGCCAGCTCCAGAGCGCTCCTGCTGAAGCTCCCAGCAAGGAACTGAGAGCAGCAGGCCTCACACGAGTACACTCAGACTTCTTCTGTCACGAGTCGACTCAGACTTCTCATGTGAGGCCTTCCGGCAGCAAAGAGAAGGTGCGCGCGAGGAGTGTGCTTCAGGCAGCTCAGGACCCGCCACTCTCTCGTCTGCCACGGAGGGGAATAAGGTTTGGCCAGGGTCGCCCAGCTTCATACCTGAGCTCATACGGGTATCCTCAGCGGTTTCTGATTACCTCAAGGAAACACAACGGGAGGAACAGGGCCCTTCCATGGAGGCCCTTGTGGGCACAGGGACCTCTGCGTGGGATCTACTGGGTAAGTATGGCAGTACCTCAGGGAGGCCTCAGGGACCAAGGCTCTCTGGCTCACGCCTAGCTGTGCAAAGAAGTGTGGCAAACGTACGTACTGCTCCTCAGGCTGGGCCCACAGCCTAGCTTTCGCTTCTCTGAGAGTGCTGTCCCGAGTCTCCTCCTGGAGCCAGTCGTCAGCACGGTGCCTTTTGGCACTGCAGTTCTCTTTCAGTCAAGGAGGCCGTTCGACTGACGGGCAAAGGGAGTCCGCCCAGCGCTGCTTTCGCCAGTCTCTCTGACGACTGGGCCACTCAACCTAGGCAACCCAGAGAGGAGTACACTGCCCTTGCTATGAATGTGAAGAGCGGTCTCCAGGGGCCTGCTTAGGCGAGGGTTCCTCAGAAGCCAGGAGCCGCCGTTCCGGCACGGAGAGAGGTCATCGTGCGAAACTGGTGAATGGGCTCCTATCCTGTGTGCCCCCGGGAGCGTCGCAGGGTTAAGGCACTCCGTGGTGGAGGACGGCCTCGTTGGAGACCCCTGCACACCCAACTCCCCCGACGTGAAACCCTGGAACTTCACCTTGAGGCCTGAGGTCGCCTTCCACTTGGCCGGAGCTGAACCTGGGGTGCCGTGGGAGGAGTTCCTAGAAAGGGATTGCCAGCACGGTTTTCGCTTTGGGAGAACACGCAGCCTCGGCCCACAACGACAGTCCTGCCGTGCAGAGACGTCGGGCCGCTAGTGCTGTTCAGGCAGCTTTGAAGCCAAGCGCAAGGCGCCTCCAAACGGGGAGAAAGCGTACTCTCCCCTCCGCGTCCCACGTTCAAGCTGAATGACGCAGCATGTTTCTCGGAAGGCTCTGCCGAGCTATCTAGTACGAGGGAGAGAGCGCCTGCCTCTGCTGAGAAAGGTTTTGACGTGGGGATGGCTGGACAGGCGGAAGAGCGTTCCCCAGGCCCTGCAAAGTTTAGGCCTTGGTGATTCCGGATGGTCCCAAGGGTCCAGAGTTGTCCCTGGGAAAGCTGTCCTTTTCCCTCCTTTTCCGGCTGGAAGTACACCTCCGGCATCCGACTGCCGTTCGGAGACGTCCTGGGGGAGACGCCCTGCTTTCACTTGGGACGCACACTGGTGTTTCTCAGAAGAGCCCAAATTCCTCCCTGCGGGTGGGGGGGGGGGGGTTGGCACACCAGCATGGAATGTAAGGCTGTTCAGAACTGCGTACCTTGAGGCCGTGTGAAGGCCGTACGAACGAGAGCTTTCGAGCGAACAGGGCAGCGCTTCGCCATCATCGTTGCACATTCACGGAGCTGAATCAAACGAACGCATTTACTTCCTGTGGCTCGAACACAGCCGAGGAGTTGGAAGGCATACAGTGTGCCCTTTGACGGTTGTTACAACGAACGTGAGTGCACAGTGTCTCGTGAAATACCTTCCACGGTCGAAGCATTCCGTTAAGGCATGCCCCTCCGCTCCCTCTGGCGCTCCGAGGTGTTACTAACGGGGGAAATCTGGACTTTTGCTTGAGGCCGGGGTGGGGCGGGGGGACTCACAATTCTTCTGCCGGCGAGCTCCAGAGCGCTCCTGCTGAAGCTCCCAGCAAGGAACTGAGAGCAGCAGGCCTCACACGAGTACACTCAGACTTCTTCTGTCACGAGTCGACTCAGACTTCTCATGTGAGGCCTTCCGGCAGCAAAGAGAAGGTGCGCGCGAGGAGTGTGCTTCAGGCAGCTCAGGACCCGCCACTCTCTCGTCTGCCACGGAGGGGAATAAGGTTTGGCCAGGGTCGCCCAGCTTCATACCTGAGCTCATACGGGTATCCTCAGCGGTTTCTGATTACCTCAAGGAAACACAACGGGAGGAACAGGGCCCTTCCATGGAGGCCCTTGTGGGCACAGGGACCTCTGCGTGGGATCTACTGGGTAAGTATGGCAGTACCTCAGGGAGGCCTCAGGGACCAAGGCTCTCTGGCTCACGCCTAGCTGTGCAAAGAAGTGTGGCAAACGTACGTACTGCTCCTCAGGCTGGGCCCACAGCCTAGCTTTCGCTTCTCTGAGAGTGCTGTCCCGAGTCTCCTCCTGGAGCCAGTCGTCAGCACGGTGCCTTTTGGCACTGCAGTTCTCTTTCAGTCAAGGAGGCCGTTCGACTGACGGGCAAAGGGAGTCCGCCCAGCGCTGCTTTCGCCAGTCTCTCTGACGACTGGGCCACTCAACCTAGGCAACCCAGAGAGGAGTACACTGCCCTTGCTATGAATGTGAAGAGCGGTCTCCAGGGGCCTGCTTAGGCGAGGGTTCCTCAGAAGCCAGGAGCCGCCGTTCCGGCACGGAGAGAGGTCATCGTGCGAAACTGGTGAATGGGCCCCTATCCTGTGTGCCCCCGGGAGCGTCGCAGGGTTAAGGCACTCCGTGGTGGAGGACGGCCTCGTTGGAGACCCCTGCACACCCAACTCCCCCGACGTGAAACCCTGGAACTTCACCTTGAGGCCTGAGGTCGCCTTCCACTTGGCCGGAGCTGAACCTGGGGTGCCGTGGGAGGAGTTCCTAGAAAGGGATTGCCAGCACGGTTTTCGCTTTGGGAGAACACGCAGCCTCGGCCCACAACGACAGTCCTGCCGTGCAGAGACGTCGGGCCGCTAGTGCTGTTCAGGCAGCTTTGAAGCCAAGCGCAAGGCGCCTCCAAACGGGGAGAAAGCGTACTCTCCCCTCCGCGTCCCACGTTCAAGCTGAATGACGCAGCATGTTTCTCGGAAGGCTCTGCCGAGCTATCTAGTACGAGGGAGAGAGCGCCTGCCTCTGCTGAGAAAGGTTTTGACGTGGGGATGGCTGGACAGGCGGAAGAGCGTTCCCCAGGCCCTGCAAAGTTTAGGCCTTGGTGATTCCGGATGGTCCCAAGGGTCCAGAGTTGTCCCTGGGAAAGCTGTCCTTTTCCCTCCTTTTCCGGCTGGAAGTACACCTCCGGCATCCGACTGCCGTTCGGAGACGTCCTGGGGGAGACGCCCTGCTTTCACTTGGGACGCACACTGGTGTTTCTCAGAAGAGCCCAAATTCCTCCCTGCGGGTGGGGGGGGGGGGTTGGCACACCAGCATGGAATGTAAGGCTGTTCAGAACTGCGTACCTTGAGGCCGTGTGAAGGCCGTACGAACGAGAGCTTTCGAGCGAACAGGGCAGCGCTTCGCCATCATCGTTGCACATTCACGGAGCTGAATCAAACGAACGCATTTACTTCCTGTGGCTCGAACACAGCCGAGGAGTTGGAAGGCATACAGTGTGCCCTTTGACGGTTGTTACAACGAACGTGAGTGCACAGTGTCTCGTGAAATACCTTCCACGGT
Organism: Grampus griseus; assembly: GCF_964374135.1. NCBI lineage: Eukaryota > Metazoa > Chordata > Mammalia > Artiodactyla > Delphinidae > Grampus > Grampus griseus. The sequence goes on along the minus strand of NW_028133214.1, from coordinate 445,593 downwards.
CGAAGCATTCCGTTAAGGCATGCCCCTCCGCTCCCTCTGGCGCTCCGAGGTGTTACTAACGGGGGAAATCTGGACTTTTGCTTGAGGCCGGGGTGGGGCGGGGGGACTCACAATTCTTCTGCCGGCCAGCTCCAGAGCGCTCCTGCTGAAGCTCCCAGCAAGGAACTGAGAGCAGCAGGCCTCACACGAGTACACTCAGACTTCTTCTGTCACGAGTCGACTCAGACTTCTCATGTGAGGCCTTCCGGCAGCAAAGAGAAGGTGCGCGCGAGGAGTGTGCTTCAGGCAGCTCAGGACCCGCCACTCTCTCGTCTGCCACGGAGGGGAATAAGGTTTGGCCAGGGTCGCCCAGCTTCATACCTGAGCTCATACGGGTATCCTCAGCGGTTTCTGATTACCTCAAGGAAACACAACGGGAGGAACAGGGCCCTTCCATGGAGGCCCTTGTGGGCACAGGGACCTCTGCGTGGGATCTACTGGGTAAGTATGGCAGTACCTCAGGGAGGCCTCAGGGACCAAGGCTCTCTGGCTCACGCCTAGCTGTGCAAAGAAGTGTGGCAAACGTACGTACTGCTCCTCAGGCTGGGCCCACAGCCTAGCTTTCGCTTCTCTGAGAGTGCTGTCCCGAGTCTCCTCCTGGAGCCAGTCGTCAGCACGGTGCCTTTTGGCACTGCAGTTCTCTTTCAGTCAAGGAGGCCGTTCGACTGACGGGCAAAGGGAGTCCGCCCAGCGCTGCTTTCGCCAGTCTCTCTGACGACTGGGCCACTCAACCTAGGCAACCCAGAGAGGAGTACACTGCCCTTGCTATGAATGTGAAGAGCGGTCTCCAGGGGCCTGCTTAGGCGAGGGTTCCTCAGAAGCCAGGAGCCGCCGTTCCGGCACGGAGAGAGGTCATCGTGCGAAACTGGTGAATGGGCCCCTATCCTGTGTGCCCCCGGGAGCGTCGCAGGGTTAAGGCACTCCGTGGTGGAGGACGGCCTCGTTGGAGACCCCTGCACACCCAACTCCCCCGACGTGAAACCCTGGAACTTCACCTTGAGGCCTGAGGTCGCCTTCCACTTGGCCGGAGCTGAACCTGGGGTGCCGTGGGAGGAGTTCCTAGAAAGGGATTGCCAGCACGGTTTTCGCTTTGGGAGAACACGCAGCCTCGGCCCACAACGACAGTCCTGCCGTGCAGAGACGTCGGGCCGCTAGTGCTGTTCAGGCAGCTTTGAAGCCAAGCGCAAGGCGCCTCCAAACGGGGAGAAAGCGTACTCTCCCCTCCGCGTCCCACGTTCAAGCTGAATGACGCAGCATGTTTCTCGGAAGGCTCTGCCGAGCTATCTAGTACGAGGGAGAGAGCGCCTGCCTCTGCTGAGAAAGGTTTTGACGTGGGGATGGCTGGACAGGCGGAAGAGCGTTCCCCAGGCCCTGCAAAGTTTAGGCCTTGGTGATTCCGGATGGTCCCAAGGGTCCAGAGTTGTCCCTGGGAAAGCTGTCCTTTTCCCTCCTTTTCCGGCTGGAAGTACACCTCCGGCATCCGACTGCCGTTCGGAGACGTCCTGGGGGAGACGCCCTGCTTTCACTTGGGACGCACACTGGTGTTTCTCAGAAGAGCCCAAATTCCTCCCTGCGGGTGAGGGGGGGGGGGTTGGCACACCAGCATGGAATGTAAGGCTGTTCAGAACTGCGTACCTTGAGGCCGTGTGAAGGCCGTACGAACGAGAGCTTTCGAGCGAACAGGGCAGCGCTTCGCCATCATCGTTGCACATTCACGGAGCTGAATCAAACGAACGCATTTACTTCCTGTGGCTCGAACACAGCCGAGGAGTTGGAAGGCATACAGTGTGCCCTTTGACGGTTGTTACAACGAACGTGAGTGCACAGTGTCTCGTGAAATACCTTCCACGGTCGAAGCATTCCGTTAAGGCATGCCCCTCCGCTCCCTCTGGCGCTCCGAGGTGTTACTAACGGGGGAAATCTGGACTTTTGCTTGAGGCCGGGGTGGGGCGGGGGGACTCACAATTCTTCTGCCGGCGAGCTCCAGAGCGCTCCTGCTGAAGCTCCCAGCAAGGAACTGAGAGCAGCAGGCCTCACACGAGTACACTCAGACTTCTTCTGTCACGAGTCGACTCAGACTTCTCATGTGAGGCCTTCCGGCAGCAAAGAGAAGGTGCGCGCGAGGAGTGTGCTTCAGGCAGCTCAGGACCCGCCACTCTCTCGTCTGCCACGGAGGGGAATAAGGTTTGGCCAGGGTCGCCCAGCTTCATACCTGAGCTCATACGGGTATCCTCAGCGGTTTCTGATTACCTCAAGGAAACACAACGGGAGGAACAGGGCCCTTCCATGGAGGCCCTTGTGGGCACAGGGACCTCTGCGTGGGATCTACTGGGTAAGTATGGCAGTACCTCAGGGAGGCCTCAGGGACCAAGGCTCTCTGGCTCACGCCTAGCTGTGCAAAGAAGTGTGGCAAACGTACGTACTGCTCCTCAGGCTGGGCCCACAGCCTAGCTTTCGCTTCTCTGAGAGTGCTGTCCCGAGTCTCCTCCTGGAGCCAGTCGTCAGCACGGTGCCTTTTGGCACTGCAGTTCTCTTTCAGTCAAGGAGGCCGTTCGACTGACGGGCAAAGGGAGTCCGCCCAGCGCTGCTTTCGCCAGTCTCTCTGACGACTGGGCCACTCAACCTAGGCAACCCAGAGAGGAGTACACTGCCCTTGCTATGAATGTGAAGAGCTGTCTCCAGGGGCCTGCTTAGGCGAGGGTTCCTCAGAAGCCAGGAGCCGCCGTTCCGGCACGGAGAGAGGTCATCGTGCGAAACTGGTGAATGGGCTCCTATCCTGTGTGCCCCCGGGAGCGTCGCAGGGTTAAGGCACTCCGTGGTGGAGGACGGCCTCGTTGGAGACCCCTGCACACCCAACTCCCCCGACGTGAAACCCTGGAACTTCACCTTGAGGCCTGAGGTCGCCTTCCACTTGGCCGGAGCTGAACCTGGGGTGCCGTGGGAGGAGTTCCTAGAAAGGGATTGCCAGCACGGTTTTCGCTTTGGGAGAACACGCAGCCTCGGCCCACAACGACAGTCCTGCCGTGCAGAGACGTCGGGCCGCTAGTGCTGTTCAGGCAGCTTTGAAGCCAAGCGCAAGGCGCCTCCAAACGGGGAGAAAGCGTACTCTCCCCTCCGCGTCCCACGTTCAAGCTGAATGACGCAGCATGTTTCTCGGAAGGCTCTGCCGAGCTATCTAGTACGAGGGAGAGAGCGCCTGCCTCTGCTGAGAAAGGTTTTGACGTGGGGATGGCTGGACAGGCGGAAGAGCGTTCCCCAGGCCCTGCAAAGTTTAGGCCTTGGTGATTCCGGATGGTCCCAAGGGTCCAGAGTTGTCCCTGGGAAAGCTGTCCTTTTCCCTCCTTTTCCGGCTGGAAGTACACCTCCGGCATCCGACTGCCGTTCGGAGACGTCCTGGGGGAGACGCCCTGCTTTCACTTGGGACGCACACTGGTGTTTCTCAGAAGAGCCCAAATTCCTCCCTGCGGGTGGGGGGGGGGGGTTGGCACACCAGCATGGAATGTAAGGCTGTTCAGAACTGCGTACCTTGAGGCCGTGTGAAGGCCGTACGAACGAGAGCTTTCGAGCGAACAGGGCAGCGCTTCGCCATCATCGTTGCACATTCACGGAGCTGAATCAAACGAACGCATTTACTTCCTGTGGCTCGAACACAGCCGAGGAGTTGGAAGGCATACAGTGTGCCCTTTGACGGTTGTTACAACGAACGTGAGTGCACAGTGTCTCGTGAAATACCTTCCACGGTCGAAGCATTCCGTTAAGGCATGCCCCTCCGCTCCCTCTGGCGCTCCGAGGTGTTACTAACGGGGGAAATCTGGACTTTTGCTTGAGGCCGGGGTGGGGCGGGGGGACTCACAATTCTTCTGCCGGCGAGCTCCAGAGCGCTCCTGCTGAAGCTCCCAGCAAGGAACTGAGAGCAGCAGGCCTCACACGAGTACACTCAGACTTCTTCTGTCACGAGTCGACTCAGACTTCTCATGTGAGGCCTTCCGGCAGCAAAGAGAAGGTGCGCGCGAGGAGTGTGCTTCAGGCAGCTCAGGACCCGCCACTCTCTCGTCTGCCACGGAGGGGAATAAGGTTTGGCCAGGGTCGCCCAGCTTCATACCTGAGCTCATACGGGTATCCTCAGCGGTTTCTGATTACCTCAAGGAAACACAACGGGAGGAACAGGGCCCTTCCATGGAGGCCCTTGTGGGCACAGGGACCTCTGCGTGGGATCTACTGGGTAAGTATGGCAGTACCTCAGGGAGGCCTCAGGGACCAAGGCTCTCTGGCTCACGCCTAGCTGTGCAAAGAAGTGTGGCAAACGTACGTACTGCTCCTCAGGCTGGGCCCACAGCCTAGCTTTCGCTTCTCTGAGAGTGCTGTCCCGAGTCTCCTCCTGGAGCCAGTCGTCAGCACGGTGCCTTTTGGCACTGCAGTTCTCTTTCAGTCAAGGAGGCCGTTCGACTGACGGGCAAAGGGAGTCCGCCCAGCGCTGCTTTCGCCAGTCTCTCTGACGACTGGGCCACTCAACCTAGGCAACCCAGAGAGGAGTACACTGCCCTTGCTATGAATGTGAAGAGCTGTCTCCAGGGGCCTGCTTAGGCGAGGGTTCCTCAGAAGCCAGGAGCCGCCGTTCCGGCACGGAGAGAGGTCATCGTGCGAAACTGGTGAATGGGCCCCTATCCTGTGTGCCCCCGGGAGCGTCGCAGGGTTAAGGCACTCCGTGGTGGAGGACGGCCTCGTTGGAGACCCCTGCACACCCAACTCCCCCGACGTGAAACCCTGGAACTTCACCTTGAGGCCTGAGGTCGCCTTCCACTTGGCCGGAGCTGAACCTGGGGTGCCGTGGGAGGAGTTCCTAGAAAGGGATTGCCAGCACGGTTTTCGCTTTGGGAGAACACGCAGCCTCGGCCCACAACGACAGTCCTGCCGTGCAGAGACGTCGGGCCGCTAGTGCTGTTCAGGCAGCTTTGAAGCCAAGCGCAAGGCGCCTCCAAACGGGGAGAAAGCGTACTCTCCCCTCCGCGTCCCACGTTCAAGCTGAATGACGCAGCATGTTTCTCGGAAGGCTCTGCCGAGCTATCTAGTACGAGGGAGAGAGCGCCTGCCTCTGCTGAGAAAGGTTTTGACGTGGGGATGGCTGGACAGGCGGAAGAGCGTTCCCCAGGCCCTGCAAAGTTTAGGCCTTGGTGATTCCGGATGGTCCCAAGGGTCCAGAGTTGTCCCTGGGAAAGCTGTCCTTTTCCCTCCTTTTCCGGCTGGAAGTACACCTCCGGCATCCGACTGCCGTTCGGAGACGTCCTGGGGGAGACGCCCTGCTTTCACTTGGGACGCACACTGGTGTTTCTCAGAAGAGCCCAAATTCCTCCCTGCGGGTGGGGGGGGGGGGTTGGCACACCAGCATGGAATGTAAGGCTGTTCAGAACTGCGTACCTTGAGGCCGTGTGAAGGCCGTACGAACGAGAGCTTTCGAGCGAACAGGGCAGCGCTTCGCCATCATCGTTGCACATTCACGGAGCTGAATCAAACGAACGCATTTACTTCCTGTGGCTCGAACACAGCCGAGGAGTTGGAAGGCATACAGTGTGCCCTTTGACGGTTGTTACAACGAACGTGAGTGCACAGTGTCTCGTGAAATACCTTCCACGGTCGAAGCATTCCGTTAAGGCATGCCCCTCCGCTCCCTCTGGCGCTCCGAGGTGTTACTAACGGGGGAAATCTGGACTTTTGCTTGAGGCCGGGGTGGGGCGGGGGGACTCACAATTCTTCTGCCGGCGAGCTCCAGAGCGCTCCTGCTGAAGCTCCCAGCAAGGAACTGAGAGCAGCAGGCCTCACACGAGTACACTCAGACTTCTTCTGTCACGAGTCGACTCAGACTTCTCATGTGAGGCCTTCCGGCAGCAAAGAGAAGGTGCGCGCGAGGAGTGTGCTTCAGGCAGCTCAGGACCCGCCACTCTCTCGTCTGCCACGGAGGGGAATAAGGTTTGGCCAGGGTCGCCCAGCTTCATACCTGAGCTCATACGGGTATCCTCAGCGGTTTCTGATTACCTCAAGGAAACACAACGGGAGGAACAGGGCCCTTCCATGGAGGCCCTTGTGGGCACAGGGACCTCTGCGTGGGATCTACTGGGTAAGTATGGCAGTACCTCAGGGAGGCCTCAGGGACCAAGGCTCTCTGGCTCACGCCTAGCTGTGCAAAGAAGTGTGGCAAACGTACGTACTGCTCCTCAGGCTGGGCCCACAGCCTAGCTTTCGCTTCTCTGAGAGTGCTGTCCCGAGTCTCCTCCTGGAGCCAGTCGTCAGCACGGTGCCTTTTGGCACTGCAGTTCTCTTTCAGTCAAGGAGGCCGTTCGACTGACGGGCAAAGGGAGTCCGCCCAGCGCTGCTTTCGCCAGTCTCTCTGACGACTGGGCCACTCAACCTAGGCAACCCAGAGAGGAGTACACTGCCCTTGCTATGAATGTGAAGAGCTGTCTCCAGGGGCCTGCTTAGGCGAGGGTTCCTCAGAAGCCAGGAGCCGCCGTTCCGGCACGGAGAGAGGTCATCGTGCGAAACTGGTGAATGGGCTCCTATCCTGTGTGCCCCCGGGAGCGTCGCAGGGTTAAGGCACTCCGTGGTGGAGGACGGCCTCGTTGGAGACCCCTGCACACCCAACTCCCCCGACGTGAAACCCTGGAACTTCACCTTGAGGCCTGAGGTCGCCTTCCACTTGGCCGGAGCTGAACCTGGGGTGCCGTGGGAGGAGTTCCTAGAAAGGGATTGCCAGCACGGTTTTCGCTTTGGGAGAACACGCAGCCTCGGCCCACAACGACAGTCCTGCCGTGCAGAGACGTCGGGCCGCTAGTGCTGTTCAGGCAGCTTTGAAGCCAAGCGCAAGGCGCCTCCAAACGGGGAGAAAGCGTACTCTCCCCTCCGCGTCCCACGTTCAAGCTGAATGACGCAGCATGTTTCTCGGAAGGCTCTGCCGAGCTATCTAGTACGAGGGAGAGAGCGCCTGCCTCTGCTGAGAAAGGTTTTGACGTGGGGATGGCTGGACAGGCGGAAGAGCGTTCCCCAGGCCCTGCAAAGTTTAGGCCTTGGTGATTCCGGATGGTCCCAAGGGTCCAGAGTTGTCCCTGGGAAAGCTGTCCTTTTCCCTCCTTTTCCGGCTGGAAGTACACCTCCGGCATCCGACTGCCGTTCGGAGACGTCCTGGGGGAGACGCCCTGCTTTCACTTGGGACGCACACTGGTGTTTCTCAGAAGAGCCCAAATTCCTCCCTGCGGGTGGGGGGGGGGGGTTGGCACACCAGCATGGAATGTAAGGCTGTTCAGAACTGCGTACCTTGAGGCCGTGTGAAGGCCGTACGAACGAGAGCTTTCGAGCGAACAGGGCAGCGCTTCGCCATCATCGTTGCACATTCACGGAGCTGAATCAAACGAACGCATTTACTTCCTGTGGCTCGAACACAGCCGAGGAGTTGGAAGGCATACAGTGTGCCCTTTGACGGTTGTTACAACGAACGTGAGTGCACAGTGTCTCGTGAAATACCTTCCACGGTCGAAGCATTCCGTTAAGGCATGCCCCTCCGCTCCCTCTGGCGCTCCGAGGTGTTACTAACGGGGGAAATCTGGACTTTTGCTTGAGGCCGGGGTGGGGCGGGGGGACTCACAATTCTTCTGCCGGCGAGCTCCAGAGCGCTCCTGCTGAAGCTCCCAGCAAGGAACTGAGAGCAGCAGGCCTCACACGAGTACACTCAGACTTCTTCTGTCACGAGTCGACTCAGACTTCTCATGTGAGGCCTTCCGGCAGCAAAGAGAAGGTGCGCGCGAGGAGTGTGCTTCAGGCAGCTCAGGACCCGCCACTCTCTCGTCTGCCACGGAGGGGAATAAGGTTTGGCCAGGGTCGCCCAGCTTCATACCTGAGCTCATACGGGTATCCTCAGCGGTTTCTGATTACCTCAAGGAAACACAACGGGAGGAACAGGGCCCTTCCATGGAGGCCCTTGTGGGCACAGGGACCTCTGCGTGGGATCTACTGGGTAAGTATGGCAGTACCTCAGGGAGGCCTCAGGGACCAAGGCTCTCTGGCTCACGCCTAGCTGTGCAAAGAAGTGTGGCAAACGTACGTACTGCTCCTCAGGCTGGGCCCACAGCCTAGCTTTCGCTTCTCTGAGAGTGCTGTCCCGAGTCTCCTCCTGGAGCCAGTCGTCAGCACGGTGCCTTTTGGCACTGCAGTTCTCTTTCAGTCAAGGAGGCCGTTCGACTGACGGGCAAAGGGAGTCCGCCCAGCGCTGCTTTCGCCAGTCTCTCTGACGACTGGGCCACTCAACCTAGGCAACCCAGAGAGGAGTACACTGCCCTTGCTATGAATGTGAAGAGCTGTCTCCAGGGGCCTGCTTAGGCGAGGGTTCCTCAGAAGCCAGGAGCCGCCGTTCCGGCACGGAGAGAGGTCATCGTGCGAAACTGGTGAATGGGCCCCTATCCTGTGTGCCCCCGGGAGCGTCGCAGGGTTAAGGCACTCCGTGGTGGAGGACGGCCTCGTTGGAGACCCCTGCACACCCAACTCCCCCGACGTGAAACCCTGGAACTTCACCTTGAGGCCTGAGGTCGCCTTCCACTTGGCCGGAGCTGAACCTGGGGTGCCGTGGGAGGAGTTCCTAGAAAGGGATTGCCAGCACGGTTTTCGCTTTGGGAGAACACGCAGCCTCGGCCCACAACGACAGTCCTGCCGTGCAGAGACGTCGGGCCGCTAGTGCTGTTCAGGCAGCTTTGAAGCCAAGCGCAAGGCGCCTCCAAACGGGGAGAAAGCGTACTCTCCCCTCCGCGTCCCACGTTCAAGCTGAATGACGCAGCATGTTTCTCGGAAGGCTCTGCCGAGCTATCTAGTACGAGGGAGAGAGCGCCTGCCTCTGCTGAGAAAGGTTTTGACGTGGGGATGGCTGGACAGGCGGAAGAGCGTTCCCCAGGCCCTGCAAAGTTTAGGCCTTGGTGATTCCGGATGGTCCCAAGGGTCCAGAGTTGTCCCTGGGAAAGCTGTCCTTTTCCCTCCTTTTCCGGCTGGAAGTACACCTCCGGCATCCGACTGCCGTTCGGAGACGTCCTGGGGGAGACGCCCTGCTTTCACTTGGGACGCACACTGGTGTTTCTCAGAAGAGCCCAAATTCCTCCCTGCGGGTGGGGGGGGGGGGGTTGGCACACCAGCATGGAATGTAAGGCTGTTCAGAACTGCGTACCTTGAGGCCGTGTGAAGGCCGTACGAACGAGAGCTTTCGAGCGAACAGGGCAGCGCTTCGCCATCATCGTTGCACATTCACGGAGCTGAATCAAACGAACGCATTTACTTCCTGTGGCTCGAACACAGCCGAGGAGTTGGAAGGCATACAGTGTGCCCTTTGACGGTTGTTACAACGAACGTGAGTGCACAGTGTCTCGTGAAATACCTTCCACGGTCGAAGCATTCCGTTAAGGCATGCCCCTCCGCTCCCTCTGGCGCTCCGAGGTGTTACTAACGGGGGAAATCTGGACTTTTGCTTGAGGCCGGGGTGGGGCGGGGGGACTCACAATTCTTCTGCCGGCGAGCTCCAGAGCGCTCCTGCTGAAGCTCCCAGCAAGGAACTGAGAGCAGCAGGCCTCACACGAGTACACTCAGACTTCTTCTGTCACGAGTCGACTCAGACTTCTCATGTGAGGCCTTCCGGCAGCAAAGAGAAGGTGCGCGCGAGGAGTGTGCTTCAGGCAGCTCAGGACCCGCCACTCTCTCGTCTGCCACGGAGGGGAATAAGGTTTGGCCAGGGTCGCCCAGCTTCATACCTGAGCTCATACGGGTATCCTCAGCGGTTTCTGATTACCTCAAGGAAACACAACGGGAGGAACAGGGCCCTTCCATGGAGGCCCTTGTGGGCACAGGGACCTCTGCGTGGGATCTACTGGGTAAGTATGGCAGTACCTCAGGGAGGCCTCAGGGACCAAGGCTCTCTGGCTCACGCCTAGCTGTGCAAAGAAGTGTGGCAAACGTACGTACTGCTCCTCAGGCTGGGCCCACAGCCTAGCTTTCGCTTCTCTGAGAGTGCTGTCCCGAGTCTCCTCCTGGAGCCAGTCGTCAGCACGGTGCCTTTTGGCACTGCAGTTCTCTTTCAGTCAAGGAGGCCGTTCGACTGACGGGCAAAGGGAGTCCGCCCAGCGCTGCTTTCGCCAGTCTCTCTGACGACTGGGCCACTCAACCTAGGCAACCCAGAGAGGAGTACACTGCCCTTGCTATGAATGTGAAGAGCTGTCTCCAGGGGCCTGCTTAGGCGAGGGTTCCTCAGAAGCCAGGAGCCGCCGTTCCGGCACGGAGAGAGGTCATCGTGCGAAACTGGTGAATGGGCCCCTATCCTGTGTGCCCCCGGGAGCGTCGCAGGGTTAAGGCACTCCGTGGTGGAGGACGGCCTCGTTGGAGACCCCTGCACACCCAACTCCCCCGACGTGAAACCCTGGAACTTCACCTTGAGGCCTGAGGTCGCCTTCCACTTGGCCGGAGCTGAACCTGGGGTGCCGTGGGAGGAGTTCCTAGAAAGGGATTGCCAGCACGGTTTTCGCTTTGGGAGAACACGCAGCCTCGGCCCACAACGACAGTCCTGCCGTGCAGAGACGTCGGGCCGCTAGTGCTGTTCAGGCAGCTTTGAAGCCAAGCGCAAGGCGCCTCCAAACGGGGAGAAAGCGTACTCTCCCCTCCGCGTCCCACGTTCAAGCTGAATGACGCAGCATGTTTCTCGGAAGGCTCTGCCGAGCTATCTAGTACGAGGGAGAGAGCGCCTGCCTCTGCTGAGAAAGGTTTTGACGTGGGGATGGCTGGACAGGCGGAAGAGCGTTCCCCAGGCCCTGCAAAGTTTAGGCCTTGGTGATTCCGGATGGTCCCAAGGGTCCAGAGTTGTCCCTGGGAAAGCTGTCCTTTTCCCTCCTTTTCCGGCTGGAAGTACACCTCCGGCATCCGACTGCCGTTCGGAGACGTCCTGGGGGAGACGCCCTGCTTTCACTTGGGACGCACACTGGTGTTTCTCAGAAGAGCCCAAATTCCTCCCTGCGGGTGGGGGGGGGGGGTTGGCACACCAGCATGGAATGTAAGGCTGTTCAGAACTGCGTACCTTGAGGCCGTGTGAAGGCCGTACGAACGAGAGCTTTCGAGCGAACAGGGCAGCGCTTCGCCATCATCGTTGCACATTCACGGAGCTGAATCAAACGAACGCATTTACTTCCTGTGGCTCGAACACAGCCGAGGAGTTGGAAGGCATACAGTGTGCCCTTTGACGGTTGTTACAACGAACGTGAGTGCACAGTGTCTCGTGAAATACCTTCCACGGTCGAAGCATTCCGTTAAGGCATGCCCCTCCGCTCCCTCTGGCGCTCCGAGGTGTTACTAACGGGGGAAATCTGGACTTTTGCTTGAGGCCGGGGTGGGGCGGGGGGACTCACAATTCTTCTGCCGGCGAGCTCCAGAGCGCTCCTGCTGAAGCTCCCAGCAAGGAACTGAGAGCAGCAGGCCTCACACGAGTACACTCAGACTTCTTCTGTCACGAGTCGACTCAGACTTCTCATGTGAGGCCTTCCGGCAGCAAAGAGAAGGTGCGCGCGAGGAGTGTGCTTCAGGCAGCTCAGGACCCGCCACTCTCTCGTCTGCCACGGAGGGGAATAAGGTTTGGCCAGGGTCGCCCAGCTTCATACCTGAGCTCATACGGGTATCCTCAGCGGTTTCTGATTACCTCAAGGAAACACAACGGGAGGAACAGGGCCCTTCCATGGAGGCCCTTGTGGGCACAGGGACCTCTGCGTGGGATCTACTGGGTAAGTATGGCAGTACCTCAGGGAGGCCTCAGGGACCAAGGCTCTCTGGCTCACGCCTAGCTGTGCAAAGAAGTGTGGCAAACGTACGTACTGCTCCTCAGGCTGGGCCCACAGCCTAGCTTTCGCTTCTCTGAGAGTGCTGTCCCGAGTCTCCTCCTGGAGCCAGTCGTCAGCACGGTGCCTTTTGGCACTGCAGTTCTCTTTCAGTCAAGGAGGCCGTTCGACTGACGGGCAAAGGGAGTCCGCCCAGCGCTGCTTTCGCCAGTCTCTCTGACGACTGGGCCACTCAACCTAGGCAACCCAGAGAGGAGTACACTGCCCTTGCTATGAATGTGAAGAGCTGTCTCCAGGGGCCTGCTTAGGCGAGGGTTCCTCAGAAGCCAGGAGCCGCCGTTCCGGCACGGAGAGAGGTCATCGTGCGAAACTGGTGAATGGGCCCCTATCCTGTGTGCCCCCGGGAGCGTCGCAGGGTTAAGGCACTCCGTGGTGGAGGACGGCCTCGTTGGAGACCCCTGCACACCCAACTCCCCCGACGTGAAACCCTGGAACTTCACCTTGAGGCCTGAGGTCGCCTTCCACTTGGCCGGAGCTGAACCTGGGGTGCCGTGGGAGGAGTTCCTAGAAAGGGATTGCCAGCACGGTTTTCGCTTTGGGAGAACACGCAGCCTCGGCCCACAACGACAGTCCTGCCGTGCAGAGACGTCGGGCCGCTAGTGCTGTTCAGGCAGCTTTGAAGCCAAGCGCAAGGCGCCTCCAAACGGGGAGAAAGCGTACTCTCCCCTCCGCGTCCCACGTTCAAGCTGAATGACGCAGCATGTTTCTCGGAAGGCTCTGCCGAGCTATCTAGTACGAGGGAGAGAGCGCCTGCCTCTGCTGAGAAAGGTTTTGACGTGGGGATGGCTGGACAGGCGGAAGAGCGTTCCCCAGGCCCTGCAAAGTTTAGGCCTTGGTGATTCCGGATGGTCCCAAGGGTCCAGAGTTGTCCCTGGGAAAGCTGTCCTTTTCCCTCCTTTTCCGGCTGGAAGTACACCTCCGGCATCCGACTGCCGTTCGGAGACGTCCTGGGGGAGACGCCCTGCTTTCACTTGGGACGCACACTGGTGTTTCTCAGAAGAGCCCAAATTCCTCCCTGCGGGTGGGGGGGGGGGGTTGGCACACCAGCATGGAATGTAAGGCTGTTCAGAACTGCGTACCTTGAGGCCGTGTGAAGGCCGTACGAACGAGAGCTTTCGAGCGAACAGGGCAGCGCTTCGCCATCATCGTTGCACATTCACGGAGCTGAATCAAACGAACGCATTTACTTCCTGTGGCTCGAACACAGCCGAGGAGTTGGAAGGCATACAGTGTGCCCTTTGACGGTTGTTACAACGAACGTGAGTGCACAGTGTCTCGTGAAATACCTTCCACGGTCGAAGCATTCCGTTAAGGCATGCCCCTCCGCTCCCTCTGGCGCTCCGAGGTGTTACTAACGGGGGAAATCTGGACTTTTGCTTGAGGCCGGGGTGGGGCGGGGGGACTCACAATTCTTCTGCCGGCGAGCTCCAGAGCGCTCCTGCTGAAGCTCCCAGCAAGGAACTGAGAGCAGCAGGCCTCACACGAGTACACTCAGACTTCTTCTGTCACGAGTCGACTCAGACTTCTCATGTGAGGCCTTCCGGCAGCAAAGAGAAGGTGCGCGCGAGGAGTGTGCTTCAGGCAGCTCAGGACCCGCCACTCTCTCGTCTGCCACGGAGGGGAATAAGGTTTGGCCAGGGTCGCCCAGCTTCATACCTGAGCTCATACGGGTATCCTCAGCGGTTTCTGATTACCTCAAGGAAACACAACGGGAGGAACAGGGCCCTTCCATGGAGGCCCTTGTGGGCACAGGGACCTCTGCGTGGGATCTACTGGGTAAGTATGGCAGTACCTCAGGGAGGCCTCAGGGACCAAGGCTCTCTGGCTCACGCCTAGCTGTGCAAAGAAGTGTGGCAAACGTACGTACTGCTCCTCAGGCTGGGCCCACAGCCTAGCTTTCGCTTCTCTGAGAGTGCTGTCCCGAGTCTCCTCCTGGAGCCAGTCGTCAGCACGGTGCCTTTTGGCACTGCAGTTCTCTTTCAGTCAAGGAGGCCGTTCGACTGACGGGCAAAGGGAGTCCGCCCAGCGCTGCTTTCGCCAGTCTCTCTGACGACTGGGCCACTCAACCTAGGCAACCCAGAGAGGAGTACACTGCCCTTGCTATGAATGTGAAGAGCTGTCTCCAGGGGCCTGCTTAGGCGAGGGTTCCTCAGAAGCCAGGAGCCGCCGTTCCGGCACGGAGAGAGGTCATCGTGCGAAACTGGTGAATGGGCTCCTATCCTGTGTGCCCCCGGGAGCGTCGCAGGGTTAAGGCACTCCGTGGTGGAGGACGGCCTCGTTGGAGACCCCTGCACACCCAACTCCCCCGACGTGAAACCCTGGAACTTCACCTTGAGGCCTGAGGTCGCCTTCCACTTGGCCGGAGCTGAACCTGGGGTGCCGTGGGAGGAGTTCCTAGAAAGGGATTGCCAGCACGGTTTTCGCTTTGGGAGAACACGCAGCCTCGGCCCACAACGACAGTCCTGCCGTGCAGAGACGTCGGGCCGCTAGTGCTGTTCAGGCAGCTTTGAAGCCAAGCGCAAGGCGCCTCCAAACGGGGAGAAAGCGTACTCTCCCCTCCGCGTCCCACGTTCAAGCTGAATGACGCAGCATGTTTCTCGGAAGGCTCTGCCGAGCTATCTAGTACGAGGGAGAGAGCGCCTGCCTCTGCTGAGAAAGGTTTTGACGTGGGGATGGCTGGACAGGCGGAAGAGCGTTCCCCAGGCCCTGCAAAGTTTAGGCCTTGGTGATTCCGGATGGTCCCAAGGGTCCAGAGTTGTCCCTGGGAAAGCTGTCCTTTTCCCTCCTTTTCCGGCTGGAAGTACACCTCCGGCATCCGACTGCCGTTCGGAGACGTCCTGGGGGAGACGCCCTGCTTTCACTTGGGACGCACACTGGTGTTTCTCAGAAGAGCCCAAATTCCTCCCTGCGGGTGGGGGGGGGGGGTTGGCACACCAGCATGGAATGTAAGGCTGTTCAGAACTGCGTACCTTGAGGCCGTGTGAAGGCCGTACGAACGAGAGCTTTCGAGCGAACAGGGCAGCGCTTCGCCATCATCGTTGCACATTCACGGAGCTGAATCAAACGAACGCATTTACTTCCTGTGGCTCGAACACAGCCGAGGAGTTGGAAGGCATACAGTGTGCCCTTTGACGGTTGTTACAACGAACGTGAGTGCACAGTGTCTCGTGAAATACCTTCCACGGTCGAAGCATTCCGTTAAGGCATGCCCCTCCGCTCCCTCTGGCGCTCCGAGGTGTTACTAACGGGGGAAATCTGGACTTTTGCTTGAGGCCGGGGTGGGGCGGGGGGACTCACAATTCTTCTGCCGGCGAGCTCCAGAGCGCTCCTGCTGAAGCTCCCAGCAAGGAACTGAGAGCAGCAGGCCTCACACGAGTACACTCAGACTTCTTCTGTCACGAGTCGACTCAGACTTCTCATGTGAGGCCTTCCGGCAGCAAAGAGAAGGTGCGCGCGAGGAGTGTGCTTCAGGCAGCTCAGGACCCGCCACTCTCTCGTCTGCCACGGAGGGGAATAAGGTTTGGCCAGGGTCGCCCAGCTTCATACCTGAGCTCATACGGGTATCCTCAGCGGTTTCTGATTACCTCAAGGAAACACAACGGGAGGAACAGGGCCCTTCCATGGAGGCCCTTGTGGGCACAGGGACCTCTGCGTGGGATCTACTGGGTAAGTATGGCAGTACCTCAGGGAGGCCTCAGGGACCAAGGCTCTCTGGCTCACGCCTAGCTGTGCAAAGAAGTGTGGCAAACGTACGTACTGCTCCTCAGGCTGGGCCCACAGCCTAGCTTTCGCTTCTCTGAGAGTGCTGTCCCGAGTCTCCTCCTGGAGCCAGTCGTCAGCACGGTGCCTTTTGGCACTGCAGTTCTCTTTCAGTCAAGGAGGCCGTTCGACTGACGGGCAAAGGGAGTCCGCCCAGCGCTGCTTTCGCCAGTCTCTCTGACGACTGGGCCACTCAACCTAGGCAACCCAGAGAGGAGTACACTGCCCTTGCTATGAATGTGAAGAGCTGTCTCCAGGGGCCTGCTTAGGCGAGGGTTCCTCAGAAGCCAGGAGCCGCCGTTCCGGCACGGAGAGAGGTCATCGTGCGAAACTGGTGAATGGGCTCCTATCCTGTGTGCCCCCGGGAGCGTCGCAGGGTTAAGGCACTCCGTGGTGGAGGACGGCCTCGTTGGAGACCCCTGCACACCCAACTCCCCCGACGTGAAACCCTGGAACTTCACCTTGAGGCCTGAGGTCGCCTTCCACTTGGCCGGAGCTGAACCTGGGGTGCCGTGGGAGGAGTTCCTAGAAAGGGATTGCCAGCACGGTTTTCGCTTTGGGAGAACACGCAGCCTCGGCCCACAACGACAGTCCTGCCGTGCAGAGACGTCGGGCCGCTAGTGCTGTTCAGGCAGCTTTGAAGCCAAGCGCAAGGCGCCTCCAAACGGGGAGAAAGCGTACTCTCCCCTCCGCGTCCCACGTTCAAGCTGAATGACGCAGCATGTTTCTCGGAAGGCTCTGCCGAGCTATCTAGTACGAGGGAGAGAGCGCCTGCCTCTGCTGAGAAAGGTTTTGACGTGGGGATGGCTGGACAGGCGGAAGAGCGTTCCCCAGGCCCTGCAAAGTTTAGGCCTTGGTGATTCCGGATGGTCCCAAGGGTCCAGAGTTGTCCCTGGGAAAGCTGTCCTTTTCCCTCCTTTTCCGGCTGGAAGTACACCTCCGGCATCCGACTGCCGTTCGGAGACGTCCTGGGGGAGACGCCCTGCTTTCACTTGGGACGCACACTGGTGTTTCTCAGAAGAGCCCAAATTCCTCCCTGCGGGTGGGGGGGGGGGGTTGGCACACCAGCATGGAATGTAAGGCTGTTCAGAACTGCGTACCTTGAGGCCGTGTGAAGGCCGTACGAACGAGAGCTTTCGAGCGAACAGGGCAGCGCTTCGCCATCATCGTTGCACATTCACGGAGCTGAATCAAACGAACGCATTTACTTCCTGTGGCTCGAACACAGCCGAGGAGTTGGAAGGCATACAGTGTGCCCTTTGACGGTTGTTACAACGAACGTGAGTGCACAGTGTCTCGTGAAATACCTTCCACGGTCGAAGCATTCCGTTAAGGCATGCCCCTCCGCTCCCTCTGGCGCTCCGAGGTGTTACTAACGGGGGAAATCTGGACTTTTGCTTGAGGCCGGGGTGGGGCGGGGGGACTCACAATTCTTCTGCCGGCGAGCTCCAGAGCGCTCCTGCTGAAGCTCCCAGCAAGGAACTGAGAGCAGCAGGCCTCACACGAGTACACTCAGACTTCTTCTGTCACGAGTCGACTCAGACTTCTCATGTGAGGCCTTCCGGCAGCAAAGAGAAGGTGCGCGCGAGGAGTGTGCTTCAGGCAGCTCAGGACCCGCCACTCTCTCGTCTGCCACGGAGGGGAATAAGGTTTGGCCAGGGTCGCCCAGCTTCATACCTGAGCTCATACGGGTATCCTCAGCGGTTTCTGATTACCTCAAGGAAACACAACGGGAGGAACAGGGCCCTTCCATGGAGGCCCTTGTGGGCACAGGGACCTCTGCGTGGGATCTACTGGGTAAGTATGGCAGTACCTCAGGGAGGCCTCAGGGACCAAGGCTCTCTGGCTCACGCCTAGCTGTGCAAAGAAGTGTGGCAAACGTACGTACTGCTCCTCAGGCTGGGCCCACAGCCTAGCTTTCGCTTCTCTGAGAGTGCTGTCCCGAGTCTCCTCCTGGAGCCAGTCGTCAGCACGGTGCCTTTTGGCACTGCAGTTCTCTTTCAGTCAAGGAGGCCGTTCGACTGACGGGCAAAGGGAGTCCGCCCAGCGCTGCTTTCGCCAGTCTCTCTGACGACTGGGCCACTCAACCTAGGCAACCCAGAGAGGAGTACACTGCCCTTGCTATGAATGTGAAGAGCTGTCTCCAGGGGCCTGCTTAGGCGAAGGTTCCTCAGAAGCCAGGAGCCGCCGTTCCGGCACGGAGAGAGGTCATCGTGCGAAACTGGTGAATGGGCTCCTATCCTGTGTGCCCCCGGGAGCGTCGCAGGGTTAAGGCACTCCGTGGTGGAGGACGGCCTCGTTGGAGACCCCTGCACACCCAACTCCCCCGACGTGAAACCCTGGAACTTCACCTTGAGGCCTGAGGTCGCCTTCCACTTGGCCGGAGCTGAACCTGGGGTGCCGTGGGAGGAGTTCCTAGAAAGGGATTGCCAGCACGGTTTTCGCTTTGGGAGAACACGCAGCCTCGGCCCACAACGACAGTCCTGCCGTGCAGAGACGTCGGGCCGCTAGTGCTGTTCAGGCAGCTTTGAAGCCAAGCGCAAGGCGCCTCCAAACGGGGAGAAAGCGTACTCTCCCCTCCGCGTCCCACGTTCAAGCTGAATGACGCAGCATGTTTCTCGGAAGGCTCTGCCGAGCTATCTAGTACGAGGGAGAGAGCGCCTGCCTCTGCTGAGAAAGGTTTTGACGTGGGGATGGCTGGACAGGCGGAAGAGCGTTCCCCAGGCCCTGCAAAGTTTAGGCCTTGGTGATTCCGGATGGTCCCAAGGGTCCAGAGTTGTCCCTGGGAAAGCTGTCCTTTTCCCTCCTTTTCCGGCTGGAAGTACACCTCCGGCATCCGACTGCCGTTCGGAGACGTCCTGGGGGAGACGCCCTGCTTTCACTTGGGACGCACACTGGTGTTTCTCAGAAGAGCCCAAATTCCTCCCTGCGGGTGGGGGGGGGGGTTGGCACACCAGCATGGAATGTAAGGCTGTTCAGAACTGCGTACCTTGAGGCCGTGTGAAGGCCGTACGAACGAGAGCTTTCGAGCGAACAGGGCAGCGCTTCGCCATCATCGTTGCACATTCACGGAGCTGAATCAAACGAACGCATTTACTTCCTGTGGCTCGAACACAGCCGAGGAGTTGGAAGGCATACAGTGTGCCCTTTGACGGTTGTTACAACGAACGTGAGTGCACAGTGTCTCGTGAAATACCTTCCACGGTCGAAGCATTCCGTTAAGGCATGCCCCTCCGCTCCCTCTGGCGCTCCGAGGTGTTACTAACGGGGGAAATCTGGACTTTTGCTTGAGGCCGGGGTGGGGCGGGGGGACTCACAATTCTTCTGCCGGCGAGCTCCAGAGCGCTCCTGCTGAAGCTCCCAGCAAGGAACTGAGAGCAGCAGGCCTCACACGAGTACACTCAGACTTCTTCTGTCACGAGTCGACTCAGACTTCTCATGTGAGGCCTTCCGGCAGCAAAGAGAAGGTGCGCGCGAGGAGTGTGCTTCAGGCAGCTCAGGACCCGCCACTCTCTCGTCTGCCACGGAGGGGAATAAGGTTTGGCCAGGGTCGCCCAGCTTCATACCTGAGCTCATACGGGTATCCTCAGCGGTTTCTGATTACCTCAAGGAAACACAACGGGAGGAACAGGGCCCTTCCATGGAGGCCCTTGTGGGCACAGGGACCTCTGCGTGGGATCTACTGGGTAAGTATGGCAGTACCTCAGGGAGGCCTCAGGGACCAAGGCTCTCTGGCTCACGCCTAGCTGTGCAAAGAAGTGTGGCAAACGTACGTACTGCTCCTCAGGCTGGGCCCACAGCCTAGCTTTCGCTTCTCTGAGAGTGCTGTCCCGAGTCTCCTCCTGGAGCCAGTCGTCAGCACGGTGCCTTTTGGCACTGCAGTTCTCTTTCAGTCAAGGAGGCCGTTCGACTGATGGGCAAAGGGAGTCCGCCCAGCGCTGCTTTCGCCAGTCTCTCTGACGACTGGGCCACTCAACCTAGGCAACCCAGAGAGGAGTACACTGCCCTTGCTATGAATGTGAAGAGCTGTCTCCAGGGGCCTGCTTAGGCGAAGGTTCCTCAGAAGCCAGGAGCCGCCGTTCCGGCACGGAGAGAGGTCATCGTGCGAAACTGGTGAATGGGCTCCTATCCTGTGTGCCCCCGGGAGCGTCGCAGGGTTAAGGCACTCCGTGGTGGAGGACGGCCTCGTTGGAGACCCCTGCACACCCAACTCCCCCGACGTGAAACCCTGGAACTTCACCTTGAGGCCTGAGGTCGCCTTCCACTTGGCCGGAGCTGAACCTGGGGTGCCGTGGGAGGAGTTCCTAGAAAGGGATTGCCAGCACGGTTTTCGCTTTGGGAGAACACGCAGCCTCGGCCCACAACGACAGTCCTGCCGTGCAGAGACGTCGGGCCGCTAGTGCTGTTCAGGCAGCTTTGAAGCCAAGCGCAAGGCGCCTCCAAACGGGGAGAAAGCGTACTCTCCCCTCCGCGTCCCACGTTCAAGCTGAATGACGCAGCATGTTTCTCGGAAGGCTCTGCCGAGCTATCTAGTACGAGGGAGAGAGCGCCTGCCTCTGCTGAGAAAGGTTTTGACGTGGGGATGGCTGGACAGGCGGAAGAGCGTTCCCCAGGCCCTGCAAAGTTTAGGCCTTGGTGATTCCGGATGGTCCCAAGGGTCCAGAGTTGTCCCTGGGAAAGCTGTCCTTTTCCCTCCTTTTCCGGCTGGAAGTACACCTCCGGCATCCGACTGCCGTTCGGAGACGTCCTGGGGGAGACGCCCTGCTTTCACTTGGGACGCACACTGGTGTTTCTCAGAAGAGCCCAAATTCCTCCCTGCGGGTGGGGGGGGGGGTTGGCACACCAGCATGGAATGTAAGGCTGTTCAGAACTGCGTACCTTGAGGCCGTGTGAAGGCCGTACGAACGAGAGCTTTCGAGCGAACAGGGCAGCGCTTCGCCATCATCGTTGCACATTCACGGAGCTGAATCAAACGAACGCATTTACTTCCTGTGGCTCGAACACAGCCGAGGAGTTGGAAGGCATACAGTGTGCCCTTTGACGGTTGTTACAACGAACGTGAGTGCACAGTGTCTCGTGAAATACCTTCCACGGTCGAAGCATTCCGTTAAGGCATGCCCCTCCGCTCCCTCTGGCGCTCCGAGGTGTTACTAACGGGGGAAATCTGGACTTTTGCTTGAGGCCGGGGTGGGGCGGGGGGACTCACAATTCTTCTGCCGGCGAGCTCCAGAGCGCTCCTGCTGAAGCTCCCAGCAAGGAACTGAGAGCAGCAGGCCTCACACGAGTACACTCAGACTTCTTCTGTCACGAGTCGACTCAGACTTCTCATGTGAGGCCTTCCGGCAGCAAAGAGAAGGTGCGCGCGAGGAGTGTGCTTCAGGCAGCTCAGGACCCGCCACTCTCTCGTCTGCCACGGAGGGGAATAAGGTTTGGCCAGGGTCGCCCAGCTTCATACCTGAGCTCATACGGGTATCCTCAGCGGTTTCTGATTACCTCAAGGAAACACAACGGGAGGAACAGGGCCCTTCCATGGAGGCCCTTGTGGGCACAGGGACCTCTGCGTGGGATCTACTGGGTAAGTATGGCAGTACCTCAGGGAGGCCTCAGGGACCAAGGCTCTCTGGCTCACGCCTAGCTGTGCAAAGAAGTGTGGCAAACGTACGTACTGCTCCTCAGGCTGGGCCCACAGCCTAGCTTTCGCTTCTCTGAGAGTGCTGTCCCGAGTCTCCTCCTGGAGCCAGTCGTCAGCACGGTGCCTTTTGGCACTGCAGTTCTCTTTCAGTCAAGGAGGCCGTTCGACTGACGGGCAAAGGGAGTCCGCCCAGCGCTGCTTTCGCCAGTCTCTCTGACGACTGGGCCACTCAACCTAGGCAACCCAGAGAGGAGTACACTGCCCTTGCTATGAATGTGAAGAGCTGTCTCCAGGGGCCTGCTTAGGCGAGGGTTCCTCAGAAGCCAGGAGCCGCCGTTCCGGCACGGAGAGAGGTCATCGTGCGAAACTGGTGAATGGGCTCCTATCCTGTGTGCCCCCGGGAGCGTCGCAGGGTTAAGGCACTCCGTGGTGGAGGACGGCCTCGTTGGAGACCCCTGCACACCCAACTCCCCCGTCGTGAAACCCTGGAACTTCACCTTGAGGCCTGAGGTCGCCTTCCACTTGGCCGGAGCTGAACCTGGGGTGCCGTGGGAGGAGTTCCTAGAAAGGGATTGCCAGCACGGTTTTCGCTTTGGGAGAACACGCAGCCTCGGCCCACAACGACAGTCCTGCCGTGCAGAGACGTCGGGCCGCTAGTGCTGTTCAGGCAGCTTTGAAGCCAAGCGCAAGGCGCCTCCAAACGGGGAGAAAGCGTACTCTCCCCTCCGCGTCCCACGTTCAAGCTGAATGACGCAGCATGTTTCTCGGAAGGCTCTGCCGAGCTATCTAGTACGAGGGAGAGAGCGCCTGCCTCTGCTGAGAAAGGTTTTGACGTGGGGATGGCTGGACAGGCGGAAGAGCGTTCCCCAGGCCCTGCAAAGTTTAGGCCTTGGTGATTCCGGATGGTCCCAAGGGTCCAGAGTTGTCCCTGGGAAAGCTGTCCTTTTCCCTCCTTTTCCGGCTGGAAGTACACCTCCGGCATCCGACTGCCGTTCGGAGACGTCCTGGGGGAGACGCCCTGCTTTCACTTGGGACGCACACTGGTGTTTCTCAGAAGAGCCCAAATTCCTCCCTGCGGGTGGGGGGGGGTTGGCACACCAGCATGGAATGTAAGGCTGTTCAGAACTGCGTACCTTGAGGCCGTGTGAAGGCCGTACGAACGAGAGCTTTCGAGCGAACAGGGCAGCGCTTCGCCATCATCGTTGCACATTCACGGAGCTGAATCAAACGAACGCATTTACTTCCTGTGGCTCGAACACAGCCGAGGAGTTGGAAGGCATACAGTGTGCCCTTTGACGGTTGTTACAACGAACGTGAGTGCACAGTGTCTCGTGAAATACCTTCCACGGTCGAAGCATTCCGTTAAGGCATGCCCCTCCGCTCCCTCTGGCGCTCCGAGGTGTTACTAACGGGGGAAATCTGGACTTTTGCTTGAGGCCGGGGTGGGGCGGGGGGACTCACAATTCTTCTGCCGGCGAGCTCCAGAGCGCTCCTGCTGAAGCTCCCAGCAAGGAACTGAGAGCAGCAGGCCTCACACGAGTACACTCAGACTTCTTCTGTCACGAGTCGACTCAGACTTCTCATGTGAGGCCTTCCGGCAGCAAAGAGAAGGTGCGCGCGAGGAGTGTGCTTCAGGCAGCTCAGGACCCGCCACTCTCTCGTCTGCCACGGAGGGGAATAAGGTTTGGCCAGGGTCGCCCAGCTTCATACCTGAGCTCATACGGGTATCCTCAGCGGTTTCTGATTACCTCAAGGAAACACAACGGGAGGAACAGGGCCCTTCCATGGAGGCCCTTGTGGGCACAGGGACCTCTGCGTGGGATCTACTGGGTAAGTATGGCAGTACCTCAGGGAGGCCTCAGGGACCAAGGCTCTCTGGCTCACGCCTAGCTGTGCAAAGAAGTGTGGCAAACGTACGTACTGCTCCTCAGGCTGGGCCCACAGCCTAGCTTTCGCTTCTCTGAGAGTGCTGTCCCGAGTCTCCTCCTGGAGCCAGTCGTCAGCACGGTGCCTTTTGGCACTGCAGTTCTCTTTCAGTCAAGGAGGCCGTTCGACTGACGGGCAAAGGGAGTCCGCCCAGCGCTGCTTTCGCCAGTCTCTCTGACGACTGGGCCACTCAACCTAGGCAACCCAGAGAGGAGTACACTGCCCTTGCTATGAATGTGAAGAGCTGTCTCCAGGGGCCTGCTTAGGCGAGGGTTCCTCAGAAGCCAGGAGCCGCCGTTCCGGCACGGAGAGAGGTCATCGTGCGAAACTGGTGAATGGGCTCCTATCCTGTGTGCCCCCGGGAGCGTCGCAGGGTTAAGGCACTCCGTGGTGGAGGACGGCCTCGTTGGAGACCCCTGCACACCCAACTCCCCCGACGTGAAACCCTGGAACTTCACCTTGAGGCCTGAGGTCGCCTTCCACTTGGCCGGAGCTGAACCTGGGGTGCCGTGGGAGGAGTTCCTAGAAAGGGATTGCCAGCACGGTTTTCGCTTTGGGAGAACACGCAGCCTCGGCCCACAACGACAGTCCTGCCGTGCAGAGACGTCGGGCCGCTAGTGCTGTTCAGGCAGCTTTGAAGCCAAGCGCAAGGCGCCTCCAAACGGGGAGAAAGCGTACTCTCCCCTCCGCGTCCCACGTTCAAGCTGAATGACGCAGCATGTTTCTCGGAAGGCTCTGCCGAGCTATCTAGTACGAGGGAGAGAGCGCCTGCCTCTGCTGAGAAAGGTTTTGACGTGGGGATGGCTGGACAGGCGGAAGAGCGTTCCTCAGGCCCTGCAAAGTTTAGGCCTTGGTGATTCCGGATGGTCCCAAGGGTCCAGAGTTGTCCCTGGGAAAGCTGTCCTTTTCCCTCCTTTTCCGGCTGGAAGTACACCTCCGGCATCCGACTGCCGTTCGGAGACGTCCTGGGGGAGACGCCCTGCTTTCACTTGGGACGCACACTGGTGTTTCTCAGAAGAGCCCAAATTCCTCCCTGCGGGTGGGGGGGGGGGTTGGCACACCAGCATGGAATGTAAGGCTGTTCAGAACTGCGTACCTTGAGGCCGTGTGAAGGCCGTACGAACGAGAGCTTTCGAGCGAACAGGGCAGCGCTTCGCCATCATCGTTGCACATTCACGGAGCTGAATCAAACGAACGCATTTACTTCCTGTGGCTCGAACACAGCCGAGGAGTTGGAAGGCATACAGTGTGCCCTTTGACGGTTGTTACAACGAACGTGAGTGCACAGTGTCTCGTGAAATACCTTCCACGGTCGAAGCATTCCGTTAAGGCATGCCCCTCCGCTCCCTCTGGCGCTCCGAGGTGTTACTAACGGGGGAAATCTGGACTTTTGCTTGAGGCCGGGGTGGGGCGGGGGGACTCACAATTCTTCTGCCGGCGAGCTCCAGAGCGCTCCTGCTGAAGCTCCCAGCAAGGAACTGAGAGCAGCAGGCCTCACACGAGTACACTCAGACTTCTTCTGTCACGAGTCGACTCAGACTTCTCATGTGAGGCCTTCCGGCAGCAAAGAGAAGGTGCGCGCGAGGAGTGTGCTTCAGGCAGCTCAGGACCCGCCACTCTCTCGTCTGCCACGGAGGGGAATAAGGTTTGGCCAGGGTCGCCCAGCTTCATACCTGAGCTCATACGGGTATCCTCAGCGGTTTCTGATTACCTCAAGGAAACACAACGGGAGGAACAGGGCCCTTCCATGGAGGCCCTTGTGGGCACAGGGACCTCTGCGTGGGATCTACTGGGTAAGTATGGCAGTACCTCAGGGAGGCCTCAGGGACCAAGGCTCTCTGGCTCACGCCTAGCTGTGCAAAGAAGTGTGGCAAACGTACGTACTGCTCCTCAGGCTGGGCCCACAGCCTAGCTTTCGCTTCTCTGAGAGTGCTGTCCCGAGTCTCCTCCTGGAGCCAGTCGTCAGCACGGTGCCTTTTGGCACTGCAGTTCTCTTTCAGTCAAGGAGGCCGTTCGACTGACGGGCAAAGGGAGTCCGCCCAGCGCTGCTTTCGCCAGTCTCTCTGACGACTGGGCCACTCAACCTAGGCAACCCAGAGAGGAGTACACTGCCCTTGCTATGAATGTGAAGAGCTGTCTCCAGGGGCCTGCTTAGGCGAGGGTTCCTCAGAAGCCAGGAGCCGCCGTTCCGGCACGGAGAGAGGTCATCGTGCGAAACTGGTGAATGGGCTCCTATCCTGTGTGCCCCCGGGAGCGTCGCAGGGTTAAGGCACTCCGTGGTGGAGGACGGCCTCGTTGGAGACCCCTGCACACCCAACTCCCCCGACGTGAAACCCTGGAACTTCACCTTGAGGCCTGAGGTCGCCTTCCACTTGGCCGGAGCTGAACCTGGGGTGCCGTGGGAGGAGTTCCTAGAAAGGGATTGCCAGCACGGTTTTCGCTTTGGGAGAACACGCAGCCTCGGCCCACAACGACAGTCCTGCCGTGCAGAGACGTCGGGCCGCTAGTGCTGTTCAGGCAGCTTTGAAGCCAAGCGCAAGGCGCCTCCAAACGGGGAGAAAGCGTACTCTCCCCTCCGCGTCCCACGTTCAAGCTGAATGACGCAGCATGTTTCTCGGAAGGCTCTGCCGAGCTATCTAGTACGAGGGAGAGAGCGCCTGCCTCTGCTGAGAAAGGTTTTGACGTGGGGATGGCTGGACAGGCGGAAGAGCGTTCCTCAGGCCCTGCAAAGTTTAGGCCTTGGTGATTCCGGATGGTCCCAAGGGTCCAGAGTTGTCCCTGGGAAAGCTGTCCTTTTCCCTCCTTTTCCGGCTGGAAGTACACCTCCGGCATCCGACTGCCGTTCGGAGACGTCCTGGGGGAGACGCCCTGCTTTCACTTGGGACGCACACTGGTGTTTCTCAGAAGAGCCCAAATTCCTCCCTGCGGGTGGGGGGGGGGTTGGCACACCAGCATGGAATGTAAGGCTGTTCAGAACTGCGTACCTTGAGGCCGTGTGAAGGCCGTACGAACGAGAGCTTTCGAGCGAACAGGGCAGCGCTTCGCCATCATCGTTGCACATTCACGGAGCTGAATCAAACGAACGCATTTACTTCCTGTGGCTCGAACACAGCCGAGGAGTTGGAAGGCATACAGTGTGCCCTTTGACGGTTGTTACAACGAACGTGAGTGCACAGTGTCTCGTGAAATACCTTCCACGGTCGAAGCATTCCGTTAAGGCATGCCCCTCCGCTCCCTCTGGCGCTCCGAGGTGTTACTAACGGGGGAAATCTGGACTTTTGCTTGAGGCCGGGGTGGGGCGGGGGGACTCACAATTCTTCTGCCGGCGAGCTCCAGAGCGCTCCTGCTGAAGCTCCCAGCAAGGAACTGAGAGCAGCAGGCCTCACACGAGTACACTCAGACTTCTTCTGTCACGAGTCGACTCAGACTTCTCATGTGAGGCCTTCCGGCAGCAAAGAGAAGGTGCGCGCGAGGAGTGTGCTTCAGGCAGCTCAGGACCCGCCACTCTCTCGTCTGCCACGGAGGGGAATAAGGTTTGGCCAGGGTCGCCCAGCTTCATACCTGAGCTCATACGGGTATCCTCAGCGGTTTCTGATTACCTCAAGGAAACACAACGGGAGGAACAGGGCCCTTCCATGGAGGCCCTTGTGGGCACAGGGACCTCTGCGTGGGATCTACTGGGTAAGTATGGCAGTACCTCAGGGAGGCCTCAGGGACCAAGGCTCTCTGGCTCACGCCTAGCTGTGCAAAGAAGTGTGGCAAACGTACGTACTGCTCCTCAGGCTGGGCCCACAGCCTAGCTTTCGCTTCTCTGAGAGTGCTGTCCCGAGTCTCCTCCTGGAGCCAGTCGTCAGCACGGTGCCTTTTGGCACTGCAGTTCTCTTTCAGTCAAGGAGGCCGTTCGACTGACGGGCAAAGGGAGTCCGCCCAGCGCTGCTTTCGCCAGTCTCTCTGACGACTGGGCCACTCAACCTAGGCAACCCAGAGAGGAGTACACTGCCCTTGCTATGAATGTGAAGAGCTGTCTCCAGGGGCCTGCTTAGGCGAGGGTTCCTCAGAAGCCAGGAGCCGCCGTTCCGGCACGGAGAGAGGTCATCGTGCGAAACTGGTGAATGGGCTCCTATCCTGTGTGCCCCCGGGAGCGTCGCAGGGTTAAGGCACTCCGTGGTGGAGGACGGCCTCGTTGGAGACCCCTGCACACCCAACTCCCCCGACGTGAAACCCTGGAACTTCACCTTGAGGCCTGAGGTCGCCTTCCACTTGGCCGGAGCTGAACCTGGGGTGCCGTGGGAGGAGTTCCTAGAAAGGGATTGCCAGCACGGTTTTCGCTTTGGGAGAACACGCAGCCTCGGCCCACAACGACAGTCCTGCCGTGCAGAGACGTCGGGCCGCTAGTGCTGTTCAGGCAGCTTTGAAGCCAAGCGCAAGGCGCCTCCAAACGGGGAGAAAGCGTACTCTCCCCTCCGCGTCCCACGTTCAAGCTGAATGACGCAGCATGTTTCTCGGAAGGCTCTGCCGAGCTATCTAGTACGAGGGAGAGAGCGCCTGCCTCTGCTGAGAAAGGTTTTGACGTGGGGATGGCTGGACAGGCGGAAGAGCGTTCCCCAGGCCCTGCAAAGTTTAGGCCTTGGTGATTCCGGATGGTCCCAAGGGTCCAGAGTTGTCCCTGGGAAAGCTGTCCTTTTCCCTCCTTTTCCGGCTGGAAGTACACCTCCGGCATCCGACTGCCGTTCGGAGACGTCCTGGGGGAGACGCCCTGCTTTCACTTGGGACGCACACTGGTGTTTCTCAGAAGAGCCCAAATTCCTCCCTGCGGGTGGGGGGGGGGGGTTGGCACACCAGCATGGAATGTAAGGCTGTTCAGAACTGCGTACCTTGAGGCCGTGTGAAGGCCGTACGAACGAGAGCTTTCGAGCGAACAGGGCAGCGCTTCGCCATCATCGTTGCACATTCACGGAGCTGAATCAAACGAACGCATTTACTTCCTGTGGCTCGAACACAGCCGAGGAGTTGGAAGGCATACAGTGTGCCCTTTGACGGTTGTTACAACGAACGTGAGTGCACAGTGTCTCGTGAAATACCTTCCACGGTCGAAGCATTCCGTTAAGGCATGCCCCTCCGCTCCCTCTGGCGCTCCGAGGTGTTACTAACGGGGGAAATCTGGACTTTTGCTTGAGGCCGGGGTGGGGCGGGGGGACTCACAATTCTTCTGCCGGCGAGCTCCAGAGCGCTCCTGCTGAAGCTCCCAGCAAGGAACTGAGAGCAGCAGGCCTCACACGAGTACACTCAGACTTCTTCTGTCACGAGTCGACTCAGACTTCTCATGTGAGGCCTTCCGGCAGCAAAGAGAAGGTGCGCGCGAGGAGTGTGCTTCAGGCAGCTCAGGACCCGCCACTCTCTCGTCTGCCACGGAGGGGAATAAGGTTTGGCCAGGGTCGCCCAGCTTCATACCTGAGCTCATACGGGTATCCTCAGCGGTTTCTGATTACCTCAAGGAAACACAACGGGAGGAACAGGGCCCTTCCATGGAGGCCCTTGTGGGCACAGGGACCTCTGCGTGGGATCTACTGGGTAAGTATGGCAGTACCTCAGGGAGGCCTCAGGGACCAAGGCTCTCTGGCTCACGCCTAGCTGTGCAAAGAAGTGTGGCAAACGTACGTACTGCTCCTCAGGCTGGGCCCACAGCCTAGCTTTCGCTTCTCTGAGAGTGCTGTCCCGAGTCTCCTCCTGGAGCCAGTCGTCAGCACGGTGCCTTTTGGCACTGCAGTTCTCTTTCAGTCAAGGAGGCCGTTCGACTGATGGGCAAAGGGAGTCCGCCCAGCGCTGCTTTCGCCAGTCTCTCTGACGACTGGGCCACTCAACCTAGGCAACCCAGAGAGGAGTACACTGCCCTTGCTATGAATGTGAAGAGCTGTCTCCAGGGGCCTGCTTAGGTGAGGGTTCCTCAGAAGCCAGGAGCCGCCGTTCCGGCACGGAGAGAGGTCATCGTGCGAAACTGGTGAATGGGCTCCTATCCTGTGTGCCCCCGGGAGCGTCGCAGGGTTAAGGCACTCCGTGGTGGAGGACGGCCTCGTTGGAGACCCCTGCACACCCAACTCCCCCGACGTGAAACCCTGGAACTTCACCTTGAGGCCTGAGGTCGCCTTCCACTTGGCCGGAGCTGAACCTGGGGTGCCGTGGGAGGAGTTCCTAGAAAGGGATTGCCAGCACGGTTTTCGCTTTGGGAGAACACGCAGCCTCGGCCCACAACGACAGTCCTGCCGTGCAGAGACGTCGGGCCGCTAGTGCTGTTCAGGCAGCTTTGAAGCCAAGCGCAAGGCGCCTCCAAACGGGGAGAAAGCGTACTCTCCCCTCCGCGTCCCACGTTCAAGCTGAATGACGCAGCATGTTTCTCGGAAGGCTCTGCCGAGCTATCTAGTACGAGGGAGAGAGCGCCTGCCTCTGCTGAGAAAGGTTTTGACGTGGGGATGGCTGGACAGGCGGAAGAGCGTTCCCCAGGCCCTGCAAAGTTTAGGCCTTGGTGATTCCGGATGGTCCCAAGGGTCCAGAGTTGTCCCTGGGAAAGCTGTCCTTTTCCCTCCTTTTCCGGCTGGAAGTACACCTCCGGCATCCGACTGCCGTTCGGAGACGTCCTGGGGGAGACGCCCTGCTTTCACTTGGGACGCACACTGGTGTTTCTCAGAAGAGCCCAAATTCCTCCCTGCGGGTGGGGGGGGGGTTGGCACACCAGCATGGAATGTAAGGCTGTTCAGAACTGCGTACCTTGAGGCCGTGTGAAGGCCGTACGAACGAGAGCTTTCGAGCGAACAGGGCAGCGCTTCGCCATCATCGTTGCACATTCACGGAGCTGAATCAAACGAACGCATTTACTTCCTGTGGCTCGAACACAGCCGAGGAGTTGGAAGGCATACAGTGTGCCCTTTGACGGTTGTTACAACGAACGTGAGTGCACAGTGTCTCGTGAAATACCTTCCACGGTCGAAGCATTCCGTTAAGGCATGCCCCTCCGCTCCCTCTGGCGCTCCGAGGTGTTACTAACGGGGGAAATCTGGACTTTTGCTTGAGGCCGGGGTGGGGCGGGGGGACTCACAATTCTTCTGCCGGCGAGCTCCAGAGCGCTCCTGCTGAAGCTCCCAGCAAGGAACTGAGAGCAGCAGGCCTCACACGAGTACACTCAGACTTCTTCTGTCACGAGTCGACTCAGACTTCTCATGTGAGGCCTTCCGGCAGCAAAGAGAAGGTGCGCGCGAGGAGTGTGCTTCAGGCAGCTCAGGACCCGCCACTCTCTCGTCTGCCACGGAGGGGAATAAGGTTTGGCCAGGGTCGCCCAGCTTCATACCTGAGCTCATACGGGTATCCTCAGCGGTTTCTGATTACCTCAAGGAAACACAACGGGAGGAACAGGGCCCTTCCATGGAGGCCCTTGTGGGCACAGGGACCTCTGCGTGGGATCTACTGGGTAAGTATGGCAGTACCTCAGGGAGGCCTCAGGGACCAAGGCTCTCTGGCTCACGCCTAGCTGTGCAAAGAAGTGTGGC
Organism: Grampus griseus; assembly: GCF_964374135.1. Classification (NCBI taxonomy): domain Eukaryota; kingdom Metazoa; phylum Chordata; class Mammalia; order Artiodactyla; family Delphinidae; genus Grampus; species Grampus griseus. The sequence goes on along the minus strand of NW_028133214.1, from coordinate 414,802 downwards.
AAACGTACGTACTGCTCCTCAGGCTGGGCCCACAGCCTAGCTTTCGCTTCTCTGAGAGTGCTGTCCCGAGTCTCCTCCTGGAGCCAGTCGTCAGCACGGTGCCTTTTGGCACTGCAGTTCTCTTTCAGTCAAGGAGGCCGTTCGACTGACGGGCAAAGGGAGTCCGCCCAGCGCTGCTTTCGCCAGTCTCTCTGACGACTGGGCCACTCAACCTAGGCAACCCAGAGAGGAGTACACTGCCCTTGCTATGAATGTGAAGAGCTGTCTCCAGGGGCCTGCTTAGGCGAGGGTTCCTCAGAAGCCAGGAGCCGCCGTTCCGGCACGGAGAGAGGTCATCGTGCGAAACTGGTGAATGGGCTCCTATCCTGTGTGCCCCCGGGAGCGTCGCAGGGTTAAGGCACTCCGTGGTGGAGGACGGCCTCGTTGGAGACCCCTGCACACCCAACTCCCCCGACGTGAAACCCTGGAACTTCACCTTGAGGCCTGAGGTCGCCTTCCACTTGGCCGGAGCTGAACCTGGGGTGCCGTGGGAGGAGTTCCTAGAAAGGGATTGCCAGCACGGTTTTCGCTTTGGGAGAACACGCAGCCTCGGCCCACAACGACAGTCCTGCCGTGCAGAGACGTCGGGCCGCTAGTGCTGTTCAGGCAGCTTTGAAGCCAAGCGCAAGGCGCCTCCAAACGGGGAGAAAGCGTACTCTCCCCTCCGCGTCCCACGTTCAAGCTGAATGACGCAGCATGTTTCTCGGAAGGCTCTGCCGAGCTATCTAGTACGAGGGAGAGAGCGCCTGCCTCTGCTGAGAAAGGTTTTGACGTGGGGATGGCTGGACAGGCGGAAGAGCGTTCCCCAGGCCCTGCAAAGTTTAGGCCTTGGTGATTCCGGATGGTCCCAAGGGTCCAGAGTTGTCCCTGGGAAAGCTGTCCTTTTCCCTCCTTTTCCGGCTGGAAGTACACCTCCGGCATCCGACTGCCGTTCGGAGACGTCCTGGGGGAGACGCCCTGCTTTCACTTGGGACGCACACTGGTGTTTCTCAGAAGAGCCCAAATTCCTCCCTGCGGGTGGGGGGGGGGTTGACACACCAGCATGGAATGTAAGGCTGTTCAGAACTGCGTACCTTGAGGCCGTGTGAAGGCCGTACGAACGAGAGCTTTCGAGCGAACAGGGCAGCGCTTCGCCATCATCGTTGCACATTCACGGAGCTGAATCAAACGAACGCATTTACTTCCTGTGGCTCGAACACAGCCGAGGAGTTGGAAGGCATACAGTGTGCCCTTTGACGGTTGTTACAACGAACGTGAGTGCACAGTGTCTCGTGAAATACCTTCCACGGTCGAAGCATTCCGTTAAGGCATGCCCCTCCGCTCCCTCTGGCGCTCCGAGGTGTTACTAACGGGGGAAATCTGGACTTTTGCTTGAGGCCGGGGTGGGGCGGGGGGACTCACAATTCTTCTGCCGGCGAGCTCCAGAGCGCTCCTGCTGAAGCTCCCAGCAAGGAACTGAGAGCAGCAGGCCTCACACGAGTACACTCAGACTTCTTCTGTCACGAGTCGACTCAGACTTCTCATGTGAGGCCTTCCGGCAGCAAAGAGAAGGTGCGCGCGAGGAGTGTGCTTCAGGCAGCTCAGGACCCGCCACTCTCTCGTCTGCCACGGAGGGGAATAAGGTTTGGCCAGGGTCGCCCAGCTTCATACCTGAGCTCATACGGGTATCCTCAGCGGTTTCTGATTACCTCAAGGAAACACAACGGGAGGAACAGGGCCCTTCCATGGAGGCCCTTGTGGGCACAGGGACCTCTGCGTGGGATCTACTGGGTAAGTATGGCAGTACCTCAGGGAGGCCTCAGGGACCAAGGCTCTCTGGCTCACGCCTAGCTGTGCAAAGAAGTGTGGCAAACGTACGTACTGCTCCTCAGGCTGGGCCCACAGCCTAGCTTTCGCTTCTCTGAGAGTGCTGTCCCGAGTCTCCTCCTGGAGCCAGTCGTCAGCACGGTGCCTTTTGGCACTGCAGTTCTCTTTCAGTCAAGGAGGCCGTTCGACTGACGGGCAAAGGGAGTCCGCCCAGCGCTGCTTTCGCCAGTCTCTCTGACGACTGGGCCACTCAACCTAGGCAACCCAGAGAGGAGTACACTGCCCTTGCTATGAATGTGAAGAGCTGTCTCCAGGGGCCTGCTTAGGCGAGGGTTCCTCAGAAGCCAGGAGCCGCCGTTCCGGCACGGAGAGAGGTCATCGTGCGAAACTGGTGAATGGGCTCCTATCCTGTGTGCCCCCGGGAGCGTCGCAGGGTTAAGGCACTCCGTGGTGGAGGACGGCCTCGTTGGAGACCCCTGCACACCCAACTCCCCCGACGTGAAACCCTGGAACTTCACCTTGAGGCCTGAGGTCGCCTTCCACTTGGCCGGAGCTGAACCTGGGGTGCCGTGGGAGGAGTTCCTAGAAAGGGATTGCCAGCACGGTTTTCGCTTTGGGAGAACACGCAGCCTCGGCCCACAACGACAGTCCTGCCGTGCAGAGACGTCGGGCCGCTAGTGCTGTTCAGGCAGCTTTGAAGCCAAGCGCAAGGCGCCTCCAAACGGGGAGAAAGCGTACTCTCCCCTCCGCGTCCCACGTTCAAGCTGAATGACGCAGCATGTTTCTCGGAAGGCTCTGCCGAGCTATCTAGTACGAGGGAGAGAGCGCCTGCCTCTGCTGAGAAAGGTTTTGACGTGGGGATGGCTGGACAGGCGGAAGAGCGTTCCCCAGGCCCTGCAAAGTTTAGGCCTTGGTGATTCCGGATGGTCCCAAGGGTCCAGAGTTGTCCCTGGGAAAGCTGTCCTTTTCCCTCCTTTTCCGGCTGGAAGTACACCTCCGGCATCCGACTGCCGTTCGGAGACGTCCTGGGGGAGACGCCCTGCTTTCACTTGGGACGCACACTGGTGTTTCTCAGAAGAGCCCAAATTCCTCCCTGCGGGTGGGGGGGGGGTTGACACACCAGCATGCAATGTAAGGCTGTTCAGAACTGCGTACCTTGAGGCCGTGTGAAGGCCGTACGAACGAGAGCTTTCGAGCGAACAGGGCAGCGCTTCGCCATCATCGTTGCACATTCACGGAGCTGAATCAAACGAACGCATTTACTTCCTGTGGCTCGAACACAGCCGAGGAGTTGGAAGGCATACAGTGTGCCCTTTGACGGTTGTTACAACGAACGTGAGTGCACAGTGTCTCGTGAAATACCTTCCACGGTCGAAGCATTCCGTTAAGGCATGCCCCTCCGCTCCCTCTGGCGCTCCGAGGTGTTACTAACGGGGGAAATCTGGACTTTTGCTTGAGGCCGGGGTGGGGCGGGGGGACTCACAATTCTTCTGCCGGCGAGCTCCAGAGCGCTCCTGCTGAAGCTCCCAGCAAGGAACTGAGAGCAGCAGGCCTCACACGAGTACACTCAGACTTCTTCTGTCACGAGTCGACTCAGACTTCTCATGTGAGGCCTTCCGGCAGCAAAGAGAAGGTGCGCGCGAGGAGTGTGCTTCAGGCAGCTCAGGACCCGCCACTCTCTCGTCTGCCACGGAGGGGAATAAGGTTTGGCCAGGGTCGCCCAGCTTCATACCTGAGCTCATACGGGTATCCTCAGCGGTTTCTGATTACCTCAAGGAAACACAACGGGAGGAACAGGGCCCTTCCATGGAGGCCCTTGTGGGCACAGGGACCTCTGCGTGGGATCTACTGGGTAAGTATGGCAGTACCTCAGGGAGGCCTCAGGGACCAAGGCTCTCTGGCTCACGCCTAGCTGTGCAAAGAAGTGTGGCAAACGTACGTACTGCTCCTCAGGCTGGGCCCACAGCCTAGCTTTCGCTTCTCTGAGAGTGCTGTCCCGAGTCTCCTCCTGGAGCCAGTCGTCAGCACGGTGCCTTTTGGCACTGCAGTTCTCTTTCAGTCAAGGAGGCCGTTCGACTGACGGGCAAAGGGAGTCCGCCCAGCGCTGCTTTCGCCAGTCTCTCTGACGACTGGGCCACTCAACCTAGGCAACCCAGAGAGGAGTACACTGCCCTTGCTATGAATGTGAAGAGCTGTCTCCAGGGGCCTGCTTAGGCGAGGGTTCCTCAGAAGCCAGGAGCCGCCGTTCCGGCACGGAGAGAGGTCATCGTGCGAAACTGGTGAATGGGCTCCTATCCTGTGTGCCCCCGGGAGCGTCGCAGGGTTAAGGCACTCCGTGGTGGAGGACGGCCTCGTTGGAGACCCCTGCACACCCAACTCCCCCGACGTGAAACCCTGGAACTTCACCTTGAGGCCTGAGGTCGCCTTCCACTTGGCCGGAGCTGAACCTGGGGTGCCGTGGGAGGAGTTCCTAGAAAGGGATTGCCAGCACGGTTTTCGCTTTGGGAGAACACGCAGCCTCGGCCCACAACGACAGTCCTGCCGTGCAGAGACGTCGGGCCGCTAGTGCTGTTCAGGCAGCTTTGAAGCCAAGCGCAAGGCGCCTCCAAACGGGGAGAAAGCGTACTCTCCCCTCCGCGTCCCACGTTCAAGCTGAATGACGCAGCATGTTTCTCGGAAGGCTCTGCCGAGCTATCTAGTACGAGGGAGAGAGCGCCTGCCTCTGCTGAGAAAGGTTTTGACGTGGGGATGGCTGGACAGGCGGAAGAGCGTTCCCCAGGCCCTGCAAAGTTTAGGCCTTGGTGATTCCGGATGGTCCCAAGGGTCCAGAGTTGTCCCTGGGAAAGCTGTCCTTTTCCCTCCTTTTCCGGCTGGAAGTACACCTCCGGCATCCGACTGCCGTTCGGAGACGTCCTGGGGGAGACGCCCTGCTTTCACTTGGGACGCACACTGGTGTTTCTCAGAAGAGCCCAAATTCCTCCCTGCGGGTGGGGGGGGGGTTGGCACACCAGCATGGAATGTAAGGCTGTTCAGAACTGCGTACCTTGAGGCCGTGTGAAGGCCGTACGAACGAGAGCTTTCGAGCGAACAGGGCAGCGCTTCGCCATCATCGTTGCACATTCACGGAGCTGAATCAAACGAACGCATTTACTTCCTGTGGCTCGAACACAGCCGAGGAGTTGGAAGGCATACAGTGTGCCCTTTGACGGTTGTTACAACGAACGTGAGTGCACAGTGTCTCGTGAAATACCTTCCACGGTCGAAGCATTCCGTTAAGGCATGCCCCTCCGCTCCCTCTGGCGCTCCGAGGTGTTACTAACGGGGGAAATCTGGACTTTTGCTTGAGGCCGGGGTGGGGCGGGGGGACTCACAATTCTTCTGCCGGCGAGCTCCAGAGCGCTCCTGCTGAAGCTCCCAGCAAGGAACTGAGAGCAGCAGGCCTCACACGAGTACACTCAGACTTCTTCTGTCACGAGTCGACTCAGACTTCTCATGTGAGGCCTTCCGGCAGCAAAGAGAAGGTGCGCGCGAGGAGTGTGCTTCAGGCAGCTCAGGACCCGCCACTCTCTCGTCTGCCACGGAGGGGAATAAGGTTTGGCCAGGGTCGCCCAGCTTCATACCTGAGCTCATACGGGTATCCTCAGCGGTTTCTGATTACCTCAAGGAAACACAACGGGAGGAACAGGGCCCTTCCATGGAGGCCCTTGTGGGCACAGGGACCTCTGCGTGGGATCTACTGGGTAAGTATGGCAGTACCTCAGGGAGGCCTCAGGGACCAAGGCTCTCTGGCTCACGCCTAGCTGTGCAAAGAAGTGTGGCAAACGTACGTACTGCTCCTCAGGCTGGGCCCACAGCCTAGCTTTCGCTTCTCTGAGAGTGCTGTCCCGAGTCTCCTCCTGGAGCCAGTCGTCAGCACGGTGCCTTTTGGCACTGCAGTTCTCTTTCAGTCAAGGAGGCCGTTCGACTGACGGGCAAAGGGAGTCCGCCCAGCGCTGCTTTCGCCAGTCTCTCTGACGACTGGGCCACTCAACCTAGGCAACCCAGAGAGGAGTACACTGCCCTTGCTATGAATGTGAAGAGCTGTCTCCAGGGGCCTGCTTAGGCGAGGGTTCCTCAGAAGCCAGGAGCCGCCGTTCCGGCACGGAGAGAGGTCATCGTGCGAAACTGGTGAATGGGCTCCTATCCTGTGTGCCCCCGGGAGCGTCGCAGGGTTAAGGCACTCCGTGGTGGAGGACGGCCTCGTTGGAGACCCCTGCACACCCAACTCCCCCGACGTGAAACCCTGGAACTTCACCTTGAGGCCTGAGGTCGCCTTCCACTTGGCCGGAGCTGAACCTGGGGTGCCGTGGGAGGAGTTCCTAGAAAGGGATTGCCAGCACGGTTTTCGCTTTGGGAGAACACGCAGCCTCGGCCCACAACGACAGTCCTGCCGTGCAGAGACGTCGGGCCGCTAGTGCTGTTCAGGCAGCTTTGAAGCCAAGCGCAAGGCGCCTCCAAACGGGGAGAAAGCGTACTCTCCCCTCCGCGTCCCACGTTCAAGCTGAATGACGCAGCATGTTTCTCGGAAGGCTCTGCCGAGCTATCTAGTACGAGGGAGAGAGCGCCTGCCTCTGCTGAGAAAGGTTTTGACGTGGGGATGGCTGGACAGGCGGAAGAGCGTTCCCCAGGCCCTGCAAAGTTTAGGCCTTGGTGATTCCGGATGGTCCCAAGGGTCCAGAGTTGTCCCTGGGAAAGCTGTCCTTTTCCCTCCTTTTCCGGCTGGAAGTACACCTCCGGCATCCGACTGCCGTTCGGAGACGTCCTGGGGGAGACGCCCTGCTTTCACTTGGGACGCACACTGGTGTTTCTCAGAAGAGCCCAAATTCCTCCCTGCGGGTGGGGGGGGGGTTGGCACACCAGCATGGAATGTAAGGCTGTTCAGAACTGCGTACCTTGAGGCCGTGTGAAGGCCGTACGAACGAGAGCTTTCGAGCGAACAGGGCAGCGCTTCGCCATCATCGTTGCACATTCACGGAGCTGAATCAAACGAACGCATTTACTTCCTGTGGCTCGAACACAGCCGAGGAGTTGGAAGGCATACAGTGTGCCCTTTGACGGTTGTTACAACGAACGTGAGTGCACAGTGTCTCGTGAAATACCTTCCACGGTCGAAGCATTCCGTTAAGGCATGCCCCTCCGCTCCCTCTGGCGCTCCGAGGTGTTACTAACGGGGGAAATCTGGACTTTTGCTTGAGGCCGGGGTGGGGCGGGGGGACTCACAATTCTTCTGCCGGCCAGCTCCAGAGCGCTCCTGCTGAAGCTCCCAGCAAGGAACTGAGAGCAGCAGGCCTCACACGAGTACACTCAGACTTCTTCTGTCACGAGTCGACTCAGACTTCTCATGTGAGGCCTTCCGGCAGCAAAGAGAAGGTGCGCGCGAGGAGTGTGCTTCAGGCAGCTCAGGACCCGCCACTCTCTCGTCTGCCACGGAGGGGAATAAGGTTTGGCCAGGGTCGCCCAGCTTCATACCTGAGCTCATACGGGTATCCTCAGCGGTTTCTGATTACCTCAAGGAAACACAACGGGAGGAACAGGGCCCTTCCATGGAGGCCCTTGTGGGCACAGGGACCTCTGCGTGGGATCTACTGGGTAAGTATGGCAGTACCTCAGGGAGGCCTCAGGGACCAAGGCTCTCTGGCTCACGCCTAGCTGTGCAAAGAAGTGTGGCAAACGTACGTACTGCTCCTCAGGCTGGGCCCACAGCCTAGCTTTCGCTTCTCTGAGAGTGCTGTCCCGAGTCTCCTCCTGGAGCCAGTCGTCAGCACGGTGCCTTTTGGCACTGCAGTTCTCTTTCAGTCAAGGAGGCCGTTCGACTGACGGGCAAAGGGAGTCCGCCCAGCGCTGCTTTCGCCAGTCTCTCTGACGACTGGGCCACTCAACCTAGGCAACCCAGAGAGGAGTACACTGCCCTTGCTATGAATGTGAAGAGCTGTCTCCAGGGGCCTGCTTAGGCGAGGGCTCCTCAGAAGCCAGGAGCCGCCGTTCCGGCACGGAGAGAGGTCATCGTGCGAAACTGGTGAATGGGCTCCTATCCTGTGTGCCCCCGGGAGCGTCGCAGGGTTAAGGCACTCCGTGGTGGAGGACGGCCTCGTTGGAGACCCCTGCACACCCAACTCCCCCGACGTGAAACCCTGGAACTTCACCTTGAGGCCTGAGGTCGCCTTCCACTTGGCCGGAGCTGAACCTGGGGTGCCGTGGGAGGAGTTCCTAGAAAGGGATTGCCAGCACGGTTTTCGCTTTGGGAGAACACGCAGCCTCGGCCCACAACGACAGTCCTGCCGTGCAGAGACGTCGGGCCGCTAGTGCTGTTCAGGCAGCTTTGAAGCCAAGCGCAAGGCGCCTCCAAACGGGGAGAAAGCGTACTCTCCCCTCCGCGTCCCACGTTCAAGCTGAATGACGCAGCATGTTTCTCGGAAGGCTCTGCCGAGCTATCTAGTACGAGGGAGAGAGCGCCTGCCTCTGCTGAGAAAGGTTTTGACGTGGGGATGGCTGGACAGGCGGAAGAGCGTTCCCCAGGCCCTGCAAAGTTTAGGCCTTGGTGATTCCGGATGGTCCCAAGGGTCCAGAGTTGTCCCTGGGAAAGCTGTCCTTTTCCCTCCTTTTCCGGCTGGAAGTACACCTCCGGCATCCGACTGCCGTTCGGAGACGTCCTGGGGGAGACGCCCTGCTTTCACTTGGGACGCACACTGGTGTTTCTCAGAAGAGCCCAAATTCCTCCCTGCGGGTGGGGGGGGGGTTGGCACACCAGCATGGAATGTAAGGCTGTTCAGAACTGCGTACCTTGAGGCCGTGTGAAGGCCGTACGAACGAGAGCTTTCGAGCGAACAGGGCAGCGCTTCGCCATCATCGTTGCACATTCACGGAGCTGAATCAAACGAACGCATTTACTTCCTGTGGCTCGAACACAGCCGAGGAGTTGGAAGGCATACAGTGTGCCCTTTGACGGTTGTTACAACGAACGTGAGTGCACAGTGTCTCGTGAAATACCTTCCACGGTCGAAGCATTCCGTTAAGGCATGCCCCTCCGCTCCCTCTGGCGCTCCGAGGTGTTACTAACGGGGGAAATCTGGACTTTTGCTTGAGGCCGGGGTGGGGCGGGGGGACTCACAATTCTTCTGCCGGCGAGCTCCAGAGCTCTCCTGCTGAAGCTCCCAGCAAGGAACTGAGAGCATCAGGCCTCACACGAGTACACTCAGACTTCTTCTGTCACGAGTCGACTCAGACTTCTCATGTGAGGCCTTCCGGCAGCAAAGAGAAGGTGCGCGCGAGGAGTGTGCTTCAGGCAGCTCAGGACCCGCCACTCTCTCGTCTGCCACGGAGGGGAATAAGGTTTGGCCAGGGTCGCCCAGCTTCATACCTGAGCTCATACGGGTATCCTCAGCGGTTTCTGATTACCTCAAGGAAACACAACGGGAGGAACAGGGCCCTTCCATGGAGGCCCTTGTGGGCACAGGGACCTCTGCGTGGGATCTACTGGGTAAGTATGGCAGTACCTCAGGGAGGCCTCAGGGACCAAGGCTCTCTGGCTCACGCCTAGCTGTGCAAAGAAGTGTGGCAAACGTACGTACTGCTCCTCAGGCTGGGCCCACAGCCTAGCTTTCGCTTCTCTGAGAGTGCTGTCCCGAGTCTCCTCCTGGAGCCAGTCGTCAGCACGGTGCCTTTTGGCACTGCAGTTCTCTTTCAGTCAAGGAGGCCGTTCGACTGACGGGCAAAGGGAGTCCGCCCAGCGCTGCTTTCGCCAGTCTCTCTGACGACTGGGCCACTCAACCTAGGCAACCCAGAGAGGAGTACACTGCCCTTGCTATGAATGTGAAGAGCTGTCTCCAGGGGCCTGCTTAGGCGAGGGCTCCTCAGAAGCCAGGAGCCGCCGTTCCGGCACGGAGAGAGGTCATCGTGCGAAACTGGTGAATGGGCTCCTATCCTGTGTGCCCCCGGGAGCGTCGCAGGGTTAAGGCACTCCGTGGTGGAGGACGGCCTCGTTGGAGACCCCTGCACACCCAACTCCCCCGACGTGAAACCCTGGAACTTCACCTTGAGGCCTGAGGTCGCCTTCCACTTGGCCGGAGCTGAACCTGGGGTGCCGTGGGAGGAGTTCCTAGAAAGGGATTGCCAGCACGGTTTTCGCTTTGGGAGAACACGCAGCCTCGGCCCACAACGACAGTCCTGCCGTGCAGAGACGTCGGGCCGCTAGTGCTGTTCAGGCAGCTTTGAAGCCAAGCGCAAGGCGCCTCCAAACGGGGAGAAAGCGTACTCTCCCCTCCGCGTCCCACGTTCAAGCTGAATGACGCAGCATGTTTCTCGGAAGGCTCTGCCGAGCTATCTAGTACGAGGGAGAGAGCGCCTGCCTCTGCTGAGAAAGGTTTTGACGTGGGGATGGCTGGACAGGCGGAAGAGCGTTCCCCAGGCCCTGCAAAGTTTAGGCCTTGGTGATTCCGGATGGTCCCAAGGGTCCAGAGTTGTCCCTGGGAAAGCTGTCCTTTTCCCTCCTTTTCCGGCTGGAAGTACACCTCCGGCATCCGACTGCCGTTCGGAGACGTCCTGGGGGAGACGCCCTGCTTTCACTTGGGACGCACACTGGTGTTTCTCAGAAGAGCCCAAATTCCTCCCTGCGGGTGGGGGGGGGGTTGGCACACCAGCATGGAATGTAAGGCTGTTCAGAACTGCGTACCTTGAGGCCGTGTGAAGGCCGTACGAACGAGAGCTTTCGAGCGAACAGGGCAGCGCTTCGCCATCATCGTTGCACATTCACGGAGCTGAATCAAACGAACGCATTTACTTCCTGTGGCTCGAACACAGCCGAGGAGTTGGAAGGCATACAGTGTGCCCTTTGACGGTTGTTACAACGAACGTGAGTGCACAGTGTCTCGTGAAATACCTTCCACGGTCGAAGCATTCCGTTAAGGCATGCCCCTCCGCTCCCTCTGGCGCTCCGAGGTGTTACTAACGGGGGAAATCTGGACTTTTGCTTGAGGCCGGGGTGGGGCGGGGGGACTCACAATTCTTCTGCCGGCGAGCTCCAGAGCTCTCCTGCTGAAGCTCCCAGCAAGGAACTGAGAGCATCAGGCCTCACACGAGTACACTCAGACTTCTTCTGTCACGAGTCGACTCAGACTTCTCATGTGAGGCCTTCCGGCAGCAAAGAGAAGGTGCGCGCGAGGAGTGTGCTTCAGGCAGCTCAGGACCCGCCACTCTCTCGTCTGCCACGGAGGGGAATAAGGTTTGGCCAGGGTCGCCCAGCTTCATACCTGAGCTCATACGGGTATCCTCAGCGGTTTCTGATTACCTCAAGGAAACACAACGGGAGGAACAGGGCCCTTCCATGGAGGCCCTTGTGGGCACAGGGACCTCTGCGTGGGATCTACTGGGTAAGTATGGCAGTACCTCAGGGAGGCCTCAGGGACCAAGGCTCTCTGGCTCACGCCTAGCTGTGCAAAGAAGTGTGGCAAACGTACGTACTGCTCCTCAGGCTGGGCCCACAGCCTAGCTTTCGCTTCTCTGAGAGTGCTGTCCCGAGTCTCCTCCTGGAGCCAGTCGTCAGCACGGTGCCTTTTGGCACTGCAGTTCTCTTTCAGTCAAGGAGGCCGTTCGACTGACGGGCAAAGGGAGTCCGCCCAGCGCTGCTTTCGCCAGTCTCTCTGACGACTGGGCCACTCAACCTAGGCAACCCAGAGAGGAGTACACTGCCCTTGCTATGAATGTGAAGAGCTGTCTCCAGGGGCCTGCTTAGGCGAGGGCTCCTCAGAAGCCAGGAGCCGCCGTTCCGGCACGGAGAGAGGTCATCGTGCGAAACTGGTGAATGGGCTCCTATCCTGTGTGCCCCCGGGAGCGTCGCAGGGTTAAGGCACTCCGTGGTGGAGGACGGCCTCGTTGGAGACCCCTGCACACCCAACTCCCCCGACGTGAAACCCTGGAACTTCACCTTGAGGCCTGAGGTCGCCTTCCACTTGGCCGGAGCTGAACCTGGGGTGCCGTGGGAGGAGTTCCTAGAAAGGGATTGCCAGCACGGTTTTCGCTTTGGGAGAACACGCAGCCTCGGCCCACAACGACAGTCCTGCCGTGCAGAGACGTCGGGCCGCTAGTGCTGTTCAGGCAGCTTTGAAGCCAAGCGCAAGGCGCCTCCAAACGGGGAGAAAGCGTACTCTCCCCTCCGCGTCCCACGTTCAAGCTGAATGACGCAGCATGTTTCTCGGAAGGCTCTGCCGAGCTATCTAGTACGAGGGAGAGAGCGCCTGCCTCTGCTGAGAAAGGTTTTGACGTGGGGATGGCTGGACAGGCGGAAGAGCGTTCCCCAGGCCCTGCAAAGTTTAGGCCTTGGTGATTCCGGATGGTCCCAAGGGTCCAGAGTTGTCCCTGGGAAAGCTGTCCTTTTCCCTCCTTTTCCGGCTGGAAGTACACCTCCGGCATCCGACTGCCGTTCGGAGACGTCCTGGGGGAGACGCCCTGCTTTCACTTGGGACGCACACTGGTGTTTCTCAGAAGAGCCCAAATTCCTCCCTGCGGGTGGGGGGGGGGTTGGCACACCAGCATGGAATGTAAGGCTGTTCAGAACTGCGTACCTTGAGGCCGTGTGAAGGCCGTACGAACGAGAGCTTTCGAGCGAACAGGGCAGCGCTTCGCCATCATCGTTGCACATTCACGGAGCTGAATCAAACGAACGCATTTACTTCCTGTGGCTCGAACACAGCCGAGGAGTTGGAAGGCATACAGTGTGCCCTTTGACGGTTGTTACAACGAACGTGAGTGCACAGTGTCTCGTGAAATACCTTCCACGGTCGAAGCATTCCGTTAAGGCATGCCCCTCCGCTCCCTCTGGCGCTCCGAGGTGTTACTAACGGGGGAAATCTGGACTTTTGCTTGAGGCCGGGGTGGGGCGGGGGGACTCACAATTCTTCTGCCGGCGAGCTCCAGAGCTCTCCTGCTGAAGCTCCCAGCAAGGAACTGAGAGCATCAGGCCTCACACGAGTACACTCAGACTTCTTCTGTCACGAGTCGACTCAGACTTCTCATGTGAGGCCTTCCGGCAGCAAAGAGAAGGTGCGCGCGAGGAGTGTGCTTCAGGCAGCTCAGGACCCGCCACTCTCTCGTCTGCCACGGAGGGGAATAAGGTTTGGCCAGGGTCGCCCAGCTTCATACCTGAGCTCATACGGGTATCCTCAGCGGTTTCTGATTACCTCAAGGAAACACAACGGGAGGAACAGGGCCCTTCCATGGAGGCCCTTGTGGGCACAGGGACCTCTGCGTGGGATCTACTGGGTAAGTATGGCAGTACCTCAGGGAGGCCTCAGGGACCAAGGCTCTCTGGCTCACGCCTAGCTGTGCAAAGAAGTGTGGCAAACGTACGTACTGCTCCTCAGGCTGGGCCCACAGCCTAGCTTTCGCTTCTCTGAGAGTGCTGTCCCGAGTCTCCTCCTGGAGCCAGTCGTCAGCACGGTGCCTTTTGGCACTGCAGTTCTCTTTCAGTCAAGGAGGCCGTTCGACTGACGGGCAAAGGGAGTCCGCCCAGCGCTGCTTTCGCCAGTCTCTCTGACGACTGGGCCACTCAACCTAGGCAACCCAGAGAGGAGTACACTGCCCTTGCTATGAATGTGAAGAGCTGTCTCCAGGGGCCTGCTTAGGCGAGGGCTCCTCAGAAGCCAGGAGCCGCCGTTCCGGCACGGAGAGAGGTCATCGTGCGAAACTGGTGAATGGGCTCCTATCCTGTGTGCCCCCGGGAGCGTCGCAGGGTTAAGGCACTCCGTGGTGGAGGACGGCCTCGTTGGAGACCCCTGCACACCCAACTCCCCCGACGTGAAACCCTGGAACTTCACCTTGAGGCCTGAGGTCGCCTTCCACTTGGCCGGAGCTGAACCTGGGGTGCCGTGGGAGGAGTTCCTAGAAAGGGATTGCCAGCACGGTTTTCGCTTTGGGAGAACACGCAGCCTCGGCCCACAACGACAGTCCTGCCGTGCAGAGACGTCGGGCCGCTAGTGCTGTTCAGGCAGCTTTGAAGCCAAGCGCAAGGCGCCTCCAAACGGGGAGAAAGCGTACTCTCCCCTCCGCGTCCCACGTTCAAGCTGAATGACGCAGCATGTTTCTCGGAAGGCTCTGCCGAGCTATCTAGTACAAGGGAGAGAGTGCCTGCCTCTGCTGAGAAAGGTTTTGACGTGGGGATTGCTGGACATGAGGAAGAGCGTTCCCCAGGCCGTGCAAAGTTTAGGCTTTGGTGACTCTGGATGGTCCCAAGGGTCCAGAATTGTCCCTGGGAAAGCTGTCCTCTTTTTCTTTCTCCGGCTGGAAGTAAACAGCTGGCAACCGACTGCCGTACGCAGACGTCCTGGGGGAGCCCCCCGGTTTCATTTGGGACGCACGTGGGTGTCTCACAGAAGAGCCCAAATTCCTAATTGGGGGCACACCAGCATGGAACGTAAGGCTGTTTAGAACTGCGTACCCTGAGGCCGTTGGAAGGCCGTACAGACGAGAGCTTTCGAGCGAACGGGGCAGCGCTTCGCCATCATCGTTGCCCGTTCACGGAGCTTAATCAAACGAATGCCTTTACTTCCTGTGGCTCAAACGCAACAGAGGAGTCGGAAGGCATACAGTGCCCTTTGACAGTTGTTACGACGAACGTGAGTGCACAGTGTCTCGTGAAATAAATCCCTAGCACTGTTGAAGCATCCCGTTAACGCATGCTTCTTCGCTCCTATGGCACTCCGAGGTGGTACTGACGGGGGAAATCTGGACTTTTACTTGAGGCCGGGGGGGGCTCACAATTCTTTTGTCGGCGAGCTCCAGAGTGCTCTTGCTGAAGCTCCCAGCAAGGACCTGAGAGCAGCAGGCCTCACACGAGTACACTCGGACGGCTTCCGTCACGAGTAAACTCAGACCTCTTATGTGAGGCCTTCCGGCAGCAAAGAGAAGGTGGGCGCGAGGAGTGTGCTTCAGGCAGCTTAGGACCCGCAACTGTCTCGTCTACCACGGAGGGGAATAAGGTTTGCCCAGGGTCGCCCAGTTTCAAAGCTGAGCTCACGTAGTTATCCTCAGTGGTTTCCGATTACCTGAAGGAAACACACGGGAGGAACAGGGCCCTTCCATGGAGGCCCTTTTGGGCACAGGGACCTGTGCGTGGGATCTACTGGGTAAGTATGGCAGTACCTTAGGTAGGCCTCAGGGACCAAGGCTGTCGTCTGGCTCATGCCTTAGCTGTGTTAAGTGTGGAAAACGTGCTGGTCCTCAGGCTGGGCCCACAGCCTAGCTTTCGCTTCTGTGAGAGTGCTGTCCCGAGTCTCCTCCTGGAGCCAGTCGTCAGCACGGTGCCTTTTGGCACTGCAGTTCTCTTTCAGTCAGGGAGGCCGTGCGACTGGCAAAGGGAGTCTGCGCAGCACTGCCTTCGCGAGGCTCTTTGACGACTGGGGCACTCAACCCAGGCAAGCCAGAGAGCAGTACGTTGCCCTTGCTATGAATGTGAAGAGCTTTCTCCAGGGCCCTGTTGAGGCTGAGGTTCCTCAGAAGCCAGGAGCCGCCGTTCCGGCACGGAGAGAAGTCATCCTGCGAACTTGGCGAACGAGCTCCTATCCTGTGTGCCCCCAGGAGCGTCGCAGAGTTAAGGCACTCCGTGGTGGAGTATGGCCTCATGGAAACCACTGCACACCCAACTCCCCCGACGTGAAACACTGGAACTTACCTTGAGGCCTGAGGTCACCTTTCGTTCGGCCGGAGCTGAACATGCGGTGCCGTGGGAGGAGTTCCAAGAGAGGGATCGCCAGCACGGTTTACGTTTTGAGAGAACACGCAGCCTCGGCCCACAACGACAATCCTGCCGTGCAGAGACGTCGGGCCGCTAGTGCTGTTCAGGCAGCTTTGAAGCCAAGCGCAAGGCGCCTCCAAACGGGGAGAAAGCGTACTCTCCCCTCCGCGTCCCACGTTCAAGCTGAATGACGCAGCATGTTTCTCGGAAGGCTCTGCCGAGCTATCTAGTACAAGGGAGAGAGTGCCTGCCTCTGCTGAGAAAGGTTTTGACGTGGGGATTGCTGGACATGAGGAAGAGCGTTCCCCAGGCCGTGCAAAGTTTAGGCTTTGGTGACTCTGGATGGTCCCAAGGGTCCAGAATTGTCCCTGGGAAAGCTGTCCTCTTTTTCTTTCTCCGGCTGGAAGTAAACAGCTGGCAACCGACTGCCGTACGCAGACGTCCTGGGGGAGCCCCCCGGTTTCATTTGGGACGCACGTGGGTGTCTCACAGAAGAGCCCAAATTCCTAATTGGGGGCACACCAGCATGGAACGTAAGGCTGTTTAGAACTGCGTACCCTGAGGCCGTTGGAAGGCCGTACAGACGAGAGCTTTCGAGCGAACGGGGCAGCGCTTCGCCATCATCGTTGCCCGTTCACGGAGCTTAATCAAACGAATGCCTTTACTTCCTGTGGCTCAAACGCAACAGAGGAGTCGGAAGGCATACAGTGCCCTTTGACAGTTGTTACGACGAACGTGAGTGCACAGTGTCTCGTGAAATAAATCCCTAGCACTGTTGAAGCATCCCGTTAACGCATGCTTCTTCGCTCCTATGGCACTCCGAGGTGGTACTGACGGGGGAAATCTGGACTTTTACTTGAGGCCGGGGGGGGCTCACAATTCTTTTGTCGGCGAGCTCCAGAGTGCTCTTGCTGAAGCTCCCAGCAAGGACCTGAGAGCAGCAGGCCTCACACGAGTACACTCGGACGGCTTCCGTCACGAGTAAACTCAGACCTCTTATGTGAGGCCTTCCGGCAGCAAAGAGAAGGTGGGCGCGAGGAGTGTGCTTCAGGCAGCTTAGGACCCGCAACTGTCTCGTCTACCACGGAGGGGAATAAGGTTTGCCCAGGGTCGCCCAGTTTCAAAGCTGAGCTCACGTAGTTATCCTCAGTGGTTTCCGATTACCTGAAGGAAACACACGGGAGGAACAGGGCCCTTCCATGGAGGCCCTTTTGGGCACAGGGACCTGTGCGTGGGATCTACTGGGTAAGTATGGCAGTACCTTAGGTAGGCCTCAGGGACCAAGGCTGTCGTCTGGCTCATGCCTTAGCTGTGTTAAGTGTGGAAAACGTGCTGGTCCTCAGGCTGGGCCCACAGCCTAGCTTTCGCTTCTGTGAGAGTGCTGTCCCGAGTCTCCTCCTGGAGCCAGTCGTCAGCACGGTGCCTTTTGGCACTGCAGTTCTCTTTCAGTCAGGGAGGCCGTGCGACTGGCAAAGGGAGTCTGTGCAGCACTGCCTTCGCGAGGCTCTTTGACGACTGGGGCACTCAACCCAGGCAAGCCAGAGAGCAGTACGTTGCCCTTGCTATGAATGTGAAGAGCTTTCTCCAGGGCCCTGTTGAGGCTGAGGTTCCTCAGAAGCCAGGAGCCGCCGTTCCGGCACGGAGAGAAGTCATCCTGCGAACTTGGCGAACGAGCTCCTATCCTGTGTGCCCCCAGGAGCGTCGCAGAGTTAAGGCACTCCGTGGTGGAGTATGGCCTCATGGAAACCACTGCACACCCAACTCCCCCGACGTGAAACACTGGAACTTACCTTGAGGCCTGAGGTCACCTTTCGTTCGGCCGGAGCTGAACATGCGGTGCCGTGGGAGGAGTTCCAAGAGAGGGATCGCCAGCACGGTTTACGTTTTGAGAGAACACGCAGCCTCGGCCCACAACGACAATCCTGCCGTGCAGAGACGTCGGGCCGCTAGTGCTGTTCAGGCAGCTTTGAAGCCAAGCGCAAGGCGCCTCCAAACGGGGAGAAAGCGTACTCTCCCCTCCGCGTCCCACGTTCAAGCTGAATGACGCAGCATGTTTCTCGGAAGGCTCTGCCGAGCTATCTAGTACAAGGGAGAGAGTGCCTGCCTCTGCTGAGAAAGGTTTTGACGTGGGGATTGCTGGACATGAGGAAGAGCGTTCCCCAGGCCGTGCAAAGTTTAGGCTTTGGTGACTCTGGATGGTCCCAAGGGTCCAGAATTGTCCCTGGGAAAGCTGTCCTCTTTTTCTTTCTCCGGCTGGAAGTAAACAGCTGGCAACCGACTGCCGTACGCAGACGTCCTGGGGGAGCCCCCCGGTTTCATTTGGGACGCACGTGGGTGTCTCACAGAAGAGCCCAAATTCCTAATTGGGGGCACACCAGCATGGAACGTAAGGCTGTTTAGAACTGCGTACCCTGAGGCCGTTGGAAGGCCGTACAGACGAGAGCTTTCGAGCGAACGGGGCAGCGCTTCGCCATCATCGTTGCCCGTTCACGGAGCTTAATCAAACGAATGCCTTTACTTCCTGTGGCTCAAACGCAACAGAGGAGTCGGAAGGCATACAGTGCCCTTTGACAGTTGTTACGACGAACGTGAGTGCACAGTGTCTCGTGAAATAAATCCCTAGCACTGTTGAAGCATCCCGTTAACGCATGCTTCTTCGCTCCTATGGCACTCCGAGGTGGTACTGACGGGGGAAATCTGGACTTTTACTTGAGGCCGGGGGGGGCTCACAATTCTTTTGTCGGCGAGCTCCAGAGTGCTCTTGCTGAAGCTCCCAGCAAGGACCTGAGAGCAGCAGGCCTCACACGAGTACACTCGGACGGCTTCCGTCACGAGTAAACTCAGACCTCTTATGTGAGGCCTTCCGGCAGCAAAGAGAAGGTGGGCGCGAGGAGTGTGCTTCAGGCAGCTTAGGACCCGCAACTGTCTCGTCTACCACGGAGGGGAATAAGGTTTGCCCAGGGTCGCCCAGTTTCAAAGCTGAGCTCACGTAGTTATCCTCAGTGGTTTCCGATTACCTGAAGGAAACACACGGGAGGAACAGGGCCCTTCCATGGAGGCCCTTTTGGGCACAGGGACCTGTGCGTGGGATCTACTGGGTAAGTATGGCAGTACCTTAGGTAGGCCTCAGGGACCAAGGCTGTCGTCTGGCTCATGCCTTAGCTGTGTTAAGTGTGGAAAACGTGCTGGTCCTCAGGCTGGGCCCACAGCCTAGCTTTCGCTTCTGTGAGAGTGCTGTCCCGAGTCTCCTCCTGGAGCCAGTCGTCAGCACGGTGCCTTTTGGCACTGCAGTTCTCTTTCAGTCAGGGAGGCCGTGCGACTGGCAAAGGGAGTCTGCGCAGCACTGCCTTCGCGAGGCTCTTTGACGACTGGGGCACTCAACCCAGGCAAGCCAGAGAGCAGTACGTTGCCCTTGCTATGAATGTGAAGAGCTTTCTCCAGGGCCCTGTTGAGGCTGAGGTTCCTCAGAAGCCAGGAGCCGCCGTTCCGGCACGGAGAGAAGTCATCCTGCGAACTTGGCGAACGAGCTCCTATCCTGTGTGCCCCCAGGAGCGTCGCAGAGTTAAGGCACTCCGTGGTGGAGTATGGCCTCATGGAAACCACTGCACACCCAACTCCCCCGACGTGAAACACTGGAACTTACCTTGAGGCCTGAGGTCACCTTTCGTTCGGCCGGAGCTGAACATGCGGTGCCGTGGGAGGAGTTCCAAGAGAGGGATCGCCAGCACGGTTTACGTTTTGAGAGAACACGCAGCCTCGGCCCACAACGACAATCCTGCCGTGCAGAGACGTCGGGCCGCTAGTGCTGTTCAGGCAGCTTTGAAGCCAAGCGCAAGGCGCCTCCAAACGGGGAGAAAGCGTACTCTCCCCTCCGCGTCCCACGTTCAAGCTGAATGACGCAGCATGTTTCTCGGAAGGCTCTGCCGAGCTATCTAGTACAAGGGAGAGAGTGCCTGCCTCTGCTGAGAAAGGTTTTGACGTGGGGATTGCTGGACATGAGGAAGAGCGTTCCCCAGGCCGTGCAAAGTTTAGGCTTTGGTGACTCTGGATGGTCCCAAGGGTCCAGAATTGTCCCTGGGAAAGCTGTCCTCTTTTTCTTTCTCCGGCTGGAAGTAAACAGCTGGCAACCGACTGCCGTACGCAGACGTCCTGGGGGAGCCCCCCGGTTTCATTTGGGACGCACGTGGGTGTCTCACAGAAGAGCCCAAATTCCTAATTGGGGGCACACCAGCATGGAACGTAAGGCTGTTTAGAACTGCGTACCCTGAGGCCCTTGGAAGGCCGTACAGACGAGAGCTTTCGAGCGAACGGGGCAGCGCTTCGCCATCATCGTTGCCCGTTCACGGAGCTTAATCAAACGAATGCCTTTACTTCCTGTGGCTCAAACGCAACAGAGGAGTCGGAAGGCATACAGTGCCCTTTGACAGTTGTTACGACGAACGTGAGTGCACAGTGTCTCGTGAAATAAATCCCTAGCACTGTTGAAGCATCCCGTTAACGCATGCTTCTTCGCTCCTATGGCACTCCGAGGTGGTACTGACGGGGGAAATCTGGACTTTTACTTGAGGCCGGGGGGGGCTCACAATTCTTTTGTCAGCGAGCTCCAGAGTGCTCTTGCTGAAGCTCCCAGCAAGGACCTGAGAGCAGCAGGCCTCACACGAGTACACTCGGACGGCTTCCGTCACGAGTAAACTCAGACCTCTTATGTGAGGCCTTCCGGCAGCAAAGAGAAGGTGGGCGCGAGGAGTGTGCTTCAGGCAGCTTAGGACCCGCAACTGTCTCGTCTACCACGGAGGGGAATAAGGTTTGCCCAGGGTCGCCCAGTTTCAAAGCTGAGCTCACGTAGTTATCCTCAGTGGTTTCCGATTACCTGAAGGAAACACACGGGAGGAACAGGGCCCTTCCATGGAGGCCCTTTTGGGCACAGGGACCTGTGCGTGGGATCTACTGGGTAAGTATGGCAGTACCTTAGGTAGGCCTCAGGGACCAAGGCTGTCGTCTGGCTCATGCCTTAGCTGTGTTAAGTGTGGAAAACGTGCTGGTCCTCAGGCTGGGCCCACAGCCTAGCTTTCGCTTCTGTGAGAGTGCTGTCCCGAGTCTCCTCCTGGAGCCAGTCGTCAGCACGGTGCCTTTTGGCACTGCAGTTCTCTTTCAGTCAGGGAGGCCGTGCGACTGGCAAAGGGAGTCTGTGCAGCACTGCCTTCGCGAGGCTCTTTGACGACTGGGGCACTCAACCCAGGCAAGCCAGAGAGCAGTACGTTGCCCTTGCTATGAATGTGAAGAGCTTTCTCCAGGGCCCTGTTGAGGCTGAGGTTCCTCAGAAGCCAGGAGCCGCCGTTCCGGCACGGAGAGAAGTCATCCTGCGAACTTGGCGAACGAGCTCCTATCCTGTGTGCCCCCAGGAGCGTCGCAGAGTTAAGGCACTCCGTGGTGGAGTATGGCCTCATGGAAACCACTGCACACCCAACTCCCCCGACGTGAAACACTGGAACTTACCTTGAGGCCTGAGGTCACCTTTCGTTCGGCCGGAGCTGAACATGCGGTGCCGTGGGAGGAGTTCCAAGAGAGGGATCGCCAGCACGGTTTACGTTTTGAGAGAACACGCAGCCTCGGCCCACAACGACAATCCTGCCGTGCAGAGACGTCGGGCCGCTAGTGCTGTTCAGGCAGCTTTGAAGCCAAGCGCAAGGCGCCTCCAAACGGGGAGAAAGCGTACTCTCCCCTCCGCGTCCCACGTTCAAGCTGAATGACGCAGCATGTTTCTCGGAAGGCTCTGCCGAGCTATCTAGTACAAGGGAGAGAGTGCCTGCCTCTGCTGAGAAAGGTTTTGACGTGGGGATTGCTGGACATGAGGAAGAGCGTTCCCCAGGCCGTGCAAAGTTTAGGCTTTGGTGACTCTGGATGGTCCCAAGGGTCCAGAATTGTCCCTGGGAAAGCTGTCCTCTTTTTCTTTCTCCGGCTGGAAGTAAACAGCTGGCAACCGACTGCCGTACGCAGACGTCCTGGGGGAGCCCCCCGGTTTCATTTGGGACGCACGTGGGTGTCTCACAGAAGAGCCCAAATTCCTAATTGGGGGCACACCAGCATGGAACGTAAGGCTGTTTAGAACTGCGTACCCTGAGGCCGTTGGAAGGCCGTACAGACGAGAGCTTTCGAGCGAACGGGGCAGCGCTTCGCCATCATCGTTGCCCGTTCACGGAGCTTAATCAAACGAATGCCTTTACTTCCTGTGGCTCAAACGCAACAGAGGAGTCGGAAGGCATACAGTGCCCTTTGACAGTTGTTACGACGAACGTGAGTGCACAGTGTCTCGTGAAATAAATCCCTAGCACTGTTGAAGCATCCCGTTAACGCATGCTTCTTCGCTCCTATGGCACTCCGAGGTGGTACTGACGGGGGAAATCTGGACTTTTACTTGAGGCCGGGGGGGCTCACAATTCTTTTGTCGGCGAGCTCCAGAGTGCTCTTGCTGAAGCTCCCAGCAAGGACCTGAGAGCAGCAGGCCTCACACGAGTACACTCGGACGGCTTCCGTCACGAGTAAACTCAGACCTCTTATGTGAGGCCTTCCGGCAGCAAAGAGAAGGTGGGCGCGAGGAGTGTGCTTCAGGCAGCTTAGGACCCGCAACTGTCTCGTCTACCACGGAGGGGAATAAGGTTTGCCCAGGGTCGCCCAGTTTCAAAGCTGAGCTCACGTAGTTATCCTCAGTGGTTTCCGATTACCTGAAGGAAACACACGGGAGGAACAGGACCCTTCCATGGAGGCCCTTTTGGGCACAGGGACCTCTGCGTGGGATCTACTGGGTAAGTATGGCAGTACCTTAGGTAGGCCTCAGGGACCAAGGCTGTCGTCTGGCTCATGCCTTAGCTGTGTTAAGTGTGGAAAACGTGCTGGTCCTCAGGCTGGGCCCACAGCCTAGCTTTCGCTTCTGTGAGAGTGCTGTCCCGAGTCTCCTCCTGGAGCCAGTCGTCAGCACGGTGCCTTTTGGCACTGCAGTTCTCTTTCAGTCAGGGAGGCCGTGCGACTGGCAAAGGGAGTCTGCGCAGCACTGCCTTCGCGAGGCTCTTTGACGACTGGGGCACTCAACCCAGGCAAGCCAGAGAGCAGTACGTTGCCCTTGCTATGAATGTGAAGAGCTTTCTCCAGGGCCCTGTTGAGGCTGAGGTTCCTCAGAAGCCAGGAGCCGCCGTTCCGGCACGGAGAGAAGTCATCCTGCGAACTTGGCGAACGAGCTCCTATCCTGTGTGCCCCCAGGAGCGTCGCAGAGTTAAGGCACTCCGTGGTGGAGTATGGCCTCATGGAAACCACTGCACACCCAACTCCCCCGACGTGAAACATTGGAACTTACCTTGAGGCCTGAGGTCACCTTTCGTTCGGCCGGAGCTGAACATGTGGTGCCGTGGGAGGAGTTCCTAGAAAGGGATCGCCAGCACGGTTTTCGTTTTGAGAGAACACGCAGCCTCGGCCCACAACGACAATCCTGCCGTGCAGAGACGTCGGGCCGCTAGTGCTGTTCAGGCAGCTTTGAAGCCAAGCGCAAGGCGCCTCCAAACGGGGAGAAAGCGTACTCTCCCCTCCGCGTCCCACGTTCAAGCTGAATGACGCAGCATGTTTCTCGGAAGGCTCTGCCGAGCTATCTAGTACAAGGGAGAGAGTGCCTGCCTCTGCTGAGAAAGGTTTTGACGTGGGGATTGCTGGACATGAGGAAGAGCGTTCCCCAGGCCGTGCAAAGTTTAGGCTTTGGTGACTCTGGATGGTCCCAAGGGTCCAGAATTGTCCCTGGGAAAGCTGTCCTCTTTTTCTTTCTCCGGCTGGAAGTAAACAGCTGGCAACCGACTGCCGTACGCAGACGTCCTGGGGGAGCCCCCCCGGTTTCATTTGGGACGCACGTGGGTGTCTCACAGAAGAGCCCAAATTCCTAATTGGGGGCACACCAGCATGGAACGTAAGGCTGTTTAGAACTGCGTACCCTGAGGCCATTGGAAGGCCGTACAGACGAGAGCTTTCGAGCGAACGGGGCAGCGCTTCGCCATCATCGTTGCCCGTTCACGGAGCTTAATCAAACGAATGCCTTTACTTCCTGTGGCTCAAACGCAACAGAGGAGTCGGAAGGCATACAGTGCCCTTTGACAGTTGTTACGACGAACGTGAGTGCACAGTGTCTCGTGAAATAAATCCCTAGCACTGTTGAAGCATCCCGTTAACGCATGCTTCTTCGCTCCTATGGCACTCCGAGGTGGTACTGACGGGGGAAATCTGGACTTTTACTTGAGGCCGGGGGGGCTCACAATTCTTTTGTCGGCGAGCTCCAGAGTGCTCTTGCTGAAGCTCCCAGCAAGGACCTGAGAGCAGCAGGCCTCACACGAGTACACTCGGACGGCTTCCGTCACGAGTAAACTCAGACCTCTTATGTGAGGCCTTCCGGCAGCAAAGAGAAGGTGGGCGCGAGGAGTGTGCTTCAGGCAGCTTAGGACCCGCAACTGTCTCGTCTACCACGGAGGGGAATAAGGTTTGCCCAGGGTCGCCCAGTTTCAAAGCTGAGCTCACGTAGTTATCCTCAGTGGTTTCCGATTACCTGAAGGAAACACACGGGAGGAACAGGGCCCTTCCATGGAGGCCCTTTTGGGCACAGGGACCTGTGCGTGGGATCTACTGGGTAAGTATGGCAGTACCTTAGGTAGGCCTCAGGGACCAAGGCTGTCGTCTGGCTCATGCCTTAGCTGTGTTAAGTGTGGAAAACGTGCTGGTCCTCAGGCTGGGCCCACAGCCTAGCTTTCGCTTCTGTGAGAGTGCTGTCCCGAGTCTCCTCCTGGAGCCAGTCGTCAGCAGGGTGCCTTTTGGCATTGCAGTTCTCTTTCAGTCAGGGAGGGCGTGCGACTGGCAAAGGGAGTCTGCGCAGCACTGCCTTCGCGAGGCTCTTTGACGACTGGGGCACTCAACACAGGCAAGCCAGAGAGCAGTACGTTGCCCTTGCTATGAATGTGAAGAGCTTTCTCCAGGGCCCTGTTGAGGCTGAGGTTCCTCAGAAGCCAGGAGCCGCCGTTCCGGCACGGAGAGAAGTCATCCTGCGAACTTGGCGAACGAGCTCCTATCCTGTGTGCCCCCAGGAGCGTCGCAGAGTTAAGGCACTCCGTGGTGGAGTATGGCCTCATGGAAACCACTGCACACCCAACTCCCCCGACGTGAAACACTGGAACTTACCTTGAGGCCTGAGGTCACCTTTCGTTCGGCCGGAGCTGAACATGCGGTGCCGTGGGAGGAGTTCCAAGAGAGGGATCGCCAGCACGGTTTACGTTTTGAGAGAACACGCAGCCTCGGCCCACAACGACAATCCTGCCGTGCAGAGACGTCGGGCCGCTAGTGCTGTTCAGGCAGCTTTGAAGCCAAGCGCAAGGCGCCTCCAAACGGGGAGAAAGCGTACTCTCCCCTCCGCGTCCCACGTTCAAGCTGAATGACGCAGCATGTTTCTCGGAAGGCTCTGCCGAGCTATCTAGTACAAGGGAGAGAGTGCCTGCCTCTGCTGAGAAAGGTTTTGACGTGGGGATTGCTGGACATGAGGAAGAGCGTTCCCCAGGCCGTGCAAAGTTTAGGCTTTGGTGACTCTGGATGGTCCCAAGGGTCCAGAATTGTCCCTGGGAAAGCTGTCCTCTTTTTCTTTCTCCGGCTGGAAGTAAACAGCTGGCAACCGACTGCCGTACGCAGACGTCCTGGGGGAGCCCCCCGGTTTCATTTGGGACGCACGTGGGTGTCTCACAGAAGAGCCCAAATTCCTAATTGGGGGCACACCAGCATGGAACGTAAGGCTGTTTAGAACTGCGTACCCTGAGGCCGTTGGAAGGCCGTACAGACGAGAGCTTTCGAGCGAACGGGGCAGCGCTTCGCCATCATCGTTGCCCGTTCACGGAGCTTAATCAAACGAATGCCTTTACTTCCTGTGGCTCAAACGCAACAGAGGAGTCGGAAGGCATACAGTGCCCTTTGACAGTTGTTACGACGAACGTGAGTGCACAGTGTCTCGTGAAATAAATCCCTAGCACTGTTGAAGCATCCCGTTAACGCATGCTTCTTCGCTCCTATGGCACTCCGAGGTGGTACTGACGGGGGAAATCTGGACTTTTACTTGAGGCCGGGGGGGCTCACAATTCTTTTGTCGGCGAGCTCCAGAGTGCTCTTGCTGAAGCTCCCAGCAAGGACCTGAGAGCAGCAGGCCTCACACGAGTACACTCGGACGGCTTCCGTCACGAGTAAACTCAGACCTCTTATGTGAGGCCTTCCGGCAGCAAAGAGAAGGTGGGCGCGAGGAGTGTGCTTCAGGCAGCTTAGGACCCGCAACTGTCTCGTCTACCACGGAGGGGAATAAGGTTTGCCCAGGGTCGCCCAGTTTCAAAGCTGAGCTCACGTAGTTATCCTCAGTGGTTTCCGATTACCTGAAGGAAACACACGGGAGGAACAGGACCCTTCCATGGAGGCCCTTTTGGGCACAGGGACCTCTGCGTGGGATCTACTGGGTAAGTATGGCAGTACCTTAGGTAGGCCTCAGGGACCAAGGCTGTCGTCTGGCTCATGCCTTAGCTGTGTTAAGTGTGGAAAACGTGCTGGTCCTCAGGCTGGGCCCACAGCCTAGCTTTCGCTTCTGTGAGAGTGCTGTCCCGAGTCTCCTCCTGGAGCCAGTCGTCAGCACGGTGCCTTTTGGCACTGCAGTTCTCTTTCAGTCAGGGAGGCCGTGCGACTGGCAAAGGGAGTCTGCGCAGCACTGCCTTCGCGAGGCTCTTTGACGACTGGGGCACTCAACCCAGGCAAGCCAGAGAGCAGTACGTTGCCCTTGCTATGAATGTGAAGAGCTTTCTCCAGGGCCCTGTTGAGGCTGAGGTTCCTCAGAAGCCAGGAGCCGCCGTTCCGGCACGGAGAGAAGTCATCCTGCGAACTTGGCGAACGAGCTCCTATCCTGTGTGCCCCCAGGAGCGTCGCAGAGTTAAGGCACTCCGTGGTGGAGTATGGCCTCATGGAAACCACTGCACACCCAACTCCCCCGACGTGAAACATTGGAACTTACCTTGAGGCCTGAGGTCACCTTTCGTTCGGCCGGAGCTGAACATGTGGTGCCGTGGGAGGAGTTCCTAGAAAGGGATCGCCAGCACGGTTTTCGTTTTGAGAGAACACGCAGCCTCGGCCCACAACGACAATCCTGCCGTGCAGAGACGTCGGGCCGCTAGTGCTGTTCAGGCAGCTTTGAAGCCAAGCGCAAGGCGCCTCCAAACGGGGAGAAAGCGTACTCTCCCCTCCGCGTCCCACGTTCAAGCTGAATGACGCAGCATGTTTCTCGGAAGGCTCTGCCGAGCTATCTAGTACAAGGGAGAGAGTGCCTGCCTCTGCTGAGAAAGGTTTTGACGTGGGGATTGCTGGACATGAGGAAGAGCGTTCCCCAGGCCGTGCAAAGTTTAGGCTTTGGTGACTCTGGATGGTCCCAAGGGTCCAGAATTGTCCCTGGGAAAGCTGTCCTCTTTTTCTTTCTCCGGCTGGAAGTAAACAGCTGGCAACCGACTGCCGTACGCAGACGTCCTGGGGGAGCCCCCCCGGTTTCATTTGGGACGCACGTGGGTGTCTCACAGAAGAGCCCAAATTCCTAATTGGGGGCACACCAGCATGGAACGTAAGGCTGTTTAGAACTGCGTACCCTGAGGCCATTGGAAGGCCGTACAGACGAGAGCTTTCGAGCGAACGGGGCAGCGCTTCGCCATCATCGTTGCCCGTTCACGGAGCTTAATCAAACGAATGCCTTTACTTCCTGTGGCTCAAACGCAACAGAGGAGTCGGAAGGCATACAGTGCCCTTTGACAGTTGTTACGACGAACGTGAGTGCACAGTGTCTCGTGAAATAAATCCCTAGCACTGTTGAAGCATCCCGTTAACGCATGCTTCTTCGCTCCTATGGCACTCCGAGGTGGTACTGACGGGGGAAATCTGGACTTTTACTTGAGGCCGGGGGGGCTCACAATTCTTTTGTCGGCGAGCTCCAGAGTGCTCTTGCTGAAGCTCCCAGCAAGGACCTGAGAGCAGCAGGCCTCACACGAGTACACTCGGACGGCTTCCGTCACGAGTAAACTCAGACCTCTTATGTGAGGCCTTCCGGCAGCAAAGAGAAGGTGGGCGCGAGGAGTGTGCTTCAGGCAGCTTAGGACCCGCAACTGTCTCGTCTACCACGGAGGGGAATAAGGTTTGCCCAGGGTCGCCCAGTTTCAAAGCTGAGCTCACGTAGTTATCCTCAGTGGTTTCCGATTACCTGAAGGAAACACACGGGAGGAACAGGGCCCTTCCATGGAGGCCCTTTTGGGCACAGGGACCTGTGCGTGGGATCTACTGGGTAAGTATGGCAGTACCTTAGGTAGGCCTCAGGGACCAATGCTGTCGTCTGGCTCATGCCTTAGCTGTGTTAAGTGTGGAAAACGTGCTGGTCCTCAGGCTGGGCCCACAGCCTAGCTTTCGCTTCTGTGAGAGTGCTGTCCCGAGTCTCCTCCTGGAGCCAGTCGTCAGCAGGGTGCCTTTTGGCACTGCAGTTCTCTTTCAGTCAGGGAGGGCGTGCGACTGGCAAAGGGAGTCTGCGCAGCACTGCCTTCGCGAGGCTCTTTGACGACTGGGGCACTCAACCCAGGCAAGCCAGAGAGCAGTACGTTGCCCTTGCTATGAATGTGAAGAGCTTTCTCCAGGGCCCTGTTGAGGCTGAGGTTCCTCAGAAGCCAGGAGCCGCCGTTCCGGCACGGAGAGAAGTCATCCTGCGAACTTGGCGAACGAGCTCCTATCCTGTGTGCCCCCAGGAGCGTCGCAGAGTTAAGGCACTCCGTGGTGGAGTATGGCCTCATGGAAACCACTGCACACCCAACTCCCCCGACGTGAAACACTGGAACTTACCTTGAGGCCTGAGGTCACCTTTCGTTCGGCCGGAGCTGAACATGTGGTGCCGTGGGAGGAGTTCCTAGAAAGGGATCGCCAGCACGGTTTTCGTTTTGAGAGAACACGCAGCCTCGGCCCACAACGACAATCCTGCCGTGCAGAGACGTCGGGCCGCTAGTGCTGTTCAGGCAGCTTTGAAGCCAAGCGCAAGGCGCCTCCAAACGGGGAGAAAGCGTACTCTCCCCTCCGCGTCCCACGTTCAAGCTGAATGACGCAGCATGTTTCTCGGAAGGCTCTGCCGAGCTATCTAGTACAAGGGAGAGAGTGCCTGCCTCTGCTGAGAAAGGTTTTGACGTGGGGATTGCTGGACATGAGGAAGAGCGTTCCCCAGGCCGTGCAAAGTTTAGGCTTTGGTGACTCTGGATGGTCCCAAGGGTCCAGAATTGTCCCTGGGAAAGCTGTCCTCTTTTTCTTTCTCCGGCTGGAAGTAAACAGCTGGCAACCGACTGCCGTACGCAGACGTCCTGGGGGAGCCCCCCCGGTTTCATTTGGGACGCACGTGGGTGTCTCACAGAAGAGCCCAAATTCCTAATTGGGGGCACACCAGCATGGAACGTAAGGCTGTTTAGAACTGCGTACCCTGAGGCCGTTGGAAGGCCGTACAGACGAGAGCTTTCGAGCGAACGGGGCAGCGCTTCGCCATCATCGTTGCCCGTTCACGGAGCTTAATCAAACGAATGCCTTTACTTCCTGTGGCTCAAACGCAACAGAGGAGTCGGAAGGCATACAGTGCCCTTTGACAGTTGTTACGACGAACGTGAGTGCACAGTGTCTCGTGAAATAAATCCCTAGCACTGTTGAAGCATCCCGTTAACGCATGCTTCTTCGCTCCTATGGCACTCCGAGGTGGTACTGACGGGGGAAATCTGGACTTTTACTTGAGGCCGGGGGGGCTCACAATTCTTTTGTCGGCGAGCTCCACAGTGCTCTTGCTGAAGCTCCCAGCAAGGACCTGAGAGCAGCAGGCCTCACACGAGTACACTCGGACGGCTTCCGTCACGAGTAAACTCAGACCTCTTATGTGAGGCCTTCCGGCAGCAAAGAGAAGGTGGGCGCGAGGAGTGTGCTTCAGGCAGCTTAGGACCCGCAACTGTCTCGTCTACCACGGAGGGGAATAAGGTTTGCCCAGGGTCGCCCAGTTTCAAAGCTGAGCTCACGTACTTATCCTCAGTGGTTTCCGATTACCTGAAGGAAACACACGGGAGGAACAGGGCCCTTCCATGGAGGCCCTTTTGGGCACAGGGACCTCTGCGTGGGATCTACTGGGTAAGTATGGCAGTACCTTAGGTAGGCCTCAGGGACCAAGGCTGTCGTCTGGCTCATGCCTTAGCTGTGTTAAGTGTGGAAAACGTGCTGGTCCTCAGGCTGGGCCCACAGCCTAGCTTTCGCTTCTGTGAGAGTGCTGTCCCGAGTCTCCTCCTGGAGCCAGTTGTCAGCACGGTGCCTTTTGGCACTGCAGTTCTCTTTCAGTCAGGGAGGGCGTGCGACTGGCAAAGGGAGTCTGCGCAGCACTCCCTTCGCGAGGCTCTTTGACGACTGGGGCACTCAACCCAGGCAAGCCAGAGAGCAGTACGTTGCCCTTGCTATGAATGTGAAGAGCTTTCTCCAGGGCCCTGTTGAGGCTGAGGTTCCTCAGAAGCCAAGAGCCGCCGTCCGGCACGGAGAGAAGTCATCCTGCGAACTTGGCGAACGAGCTCCTATCCTGTGTGCCCCCAGGAGCGTCGCAGAGTTAAGGCACTCCGTGGTGGAGTATGGCCTCATGGAAACCACTGCACACCCAACTCCCCCGACGTGAAACACTGGAACTTACCTTGAGGCCTGAGGTCACCTTTCGTTCGGCCGGAGCTGAACATGTGGTGCCGTGGGAGGAGTTCCTAGAAAGGGATCGCCAGCACGGTTTTCGTTTTGAGAGAACACGCAGCCTCGGCCCACAACGACAATCCTGCCGTGCAGAGACGTCGGGCCGCTAGTGCTGTTCAGGCAGCTTTGAAGCCAAGCACAAGGCGCCTCCAAACGGGGAGAAAGCGTACTCTCCCCTCCGCGTCCCACGTTCAAGCTGAATGACTCAGCATGTTTCTCGGAAGGCTCTGCCGAGCTATCTAGTACAAGGGAGAGACTGCCTGCCTCTGCTGAGAAAGGTTTTGACGTGGGGATTGCTGGACATGAGGAAGAGCGTTCCCCAGGCCGTGCAAAGTTTAGGCTTTGGTGACTCTGGATGGTCCCAAGGGTCCAGAATTGTCCCTGGGAAAGCTGTCCTCTTTTTCTTTCTCCGGCTGGAAGTAAACAGCTGGCAACCGACTGCCGTACGCAGACGTCCTGGGGGAGCCCCCCCGGTTTCATTTGGGACGCACGTGGGTGTCTCACAGAAGAGCCCAAATTCCTAATTGGGGGCACACCAGCATGGAACGTAAGGCTGTTTAGAACTGCGTACCCTGAGGCCGTTGGAAGGCCGTACAGACGAGAGCTTTCGAGCGAACGGGGCAGCGCTTCGCCATCATCGTTGCCCGTTCACGGAGCTTAATCAAACGAATGCCTTTACTTCCTGTGGCTCAAACGCAACAGAGGAGTCGGAAGGCATACAGTGCCCTTTGACAGTTGTTACGACGAACGTGAGTGCACAGTGTCTCGTGAAATAAATCCCTAGCACTGTTGAAGCATCCCATTAACGCATGCTTCTTCGCTCCTATGGCACTCCGAGGTGGTACTGACGGGGGAAATCTGGACTTTTACTTGAGGCCGGGGGGCTCACAATTCTTTTGTCGGCGAGCTCCAGAGTGCTCTTGCTGAAGCTCCCAGCAAGGACCTGAGAGCAGCAGGCCTCACACGAGTACACTCGGACAGCTTCCGTCACGAGTAAACTCAGACCTCTTATGTGAGGCCTTCCGGCAGCAAAGAGAAGGTGGGCGCGAGGAGTGTGCTTCAGGCAGCTTAGGACCCGCAACTGTCTCGTCTACCACGGAGGGGAATAAGGTTTGCCCAGGGTCGCCCAGTTTCAAAGCTGAGCTCACGTACTTATCCTCAGTGGTTTCCGATTACCTGAAGGAAACACACGGGAGGAACAGGGCCCTTCCATGGAGGCCCTTTTGGGCACAGGGACCTCTGCGTGGGATCTACTGGGTAAGTATGGCAGTACCTTAGGTAGGCCTCAGGGACCAAGGCTGTCGTCTGGCTCATGCCTTAGCTGTGTTAAGTGTGGAAAACGTGCTGGTCCTCAGGCTGGGCCCACAGCCTAGCTTTCGCTTCTGTGAGAGTGCTGTCCCGAGTCTCCTCCTGGAGCCAGTTGTCAGCACGGTGCCTTTTGGCACTGCAGTTCTCTTTCAGTCAGGGAGGGCGTGCGACTGGCAAAGGGAGTCTGCGCAGCACTGCCTTCGCGAGGCTCTTTGACGACTGGGGCACTCAACCCAGGCAAGCCAGAGAGCAGTACGTTGCCCTTGCTATGAATGTGAAGAGCTTTCTCCAGGGCCCTGTTGAGGCTGAGGTTCCTCAGAAGCCAAGAGGCGCCGTCCGGCACGGAGAGAAGTCATCCTGCGAACTTGGCGAACGAGCTCCTATCCTGTGTGCCCCCAGGAGCGTCGCAGAGTTAAGGCACTCCGTGGTGGAGTATGGCCTCATGGAAACCACTGCACACCCAACTCCCCCGACGTGAAACACTGGAACTTACCTTGAGGCCTGAGGTCACCTTTCGTTCGGCCGGAGCTGAACATGTGGTGCCGTGGGAGGAGTTCCTAGAAAGGGATCGCCAGCACGGTTTTCGTTTTGAGAGAACACGCAGCCTCGGCCCACAACGACAATCCTGCCGTGCAGAGACGTCGGGCCGCTAGTGCTGTTCAGGCAGCTTTGAAGCCAAGCACAAGGCGCCTCCAAACGGGGAGAAAGCGTACTCTCCCCTCCGCGTCCCACGTTCAAGCTGAATGACTCAGCATGTTTCTCGGAAGGCTCTGCCGAGCTATCTAGTACAAGGGAGAGAGTGCCTGCCTCTGCTGAGAAAGGTTTTGACGTGGGGATTGCTGGACATGAGGAAGAGCGTTCCCCAGGCCGTGCAAAGTTTAGGCTTTGGTGACTCTGGATGGTCCCAAGGGTCCAGAATTGTCCCTGGGAAAGCTGTCCTCTTTTTCTTTCTCCGGCTGGAAGTAAACAGCTGGCAACCGACTGCCGTACGCAGACGTCCTGGGGGAGCCCCCCCGGTTTCATTTGGGACGCACGTGGGTGTCTCACAGAAGAGCCCAAATTCCTAATTGGGGGCACACCAGCATGGAACGTAAGGCTGTTTAGAACTGCGTACCCTGAGGCCGTTGGAAGGCCGTACAGACGAGAGCTTTCGAGCGAACGGGGCAGCGCTTCGCCATCATCGTTGCCCGTTCACGGAGCTTAATCAAACGAATGCCTTTACTTCCTGTGGCTCAAACGCAACAGAGGAGTCGGAAGGCATACAGTGCCCTTTGACAGTTGTTACGACGAACGTGAGTGCACAGTGTCTCGTGAAATAAATCCCTAGCACTGTTGAAGCATCCCGTTAACGCATGCTTCTTCGCTCCTATGGCACTCCGAGGTGGTACTGACGGGGGAAATCTGGACTTTTACTTGAGGCCGGGGGGGCTCACAATTCTTTTGTCGGCGAGCTCCAGAGTGCTCTTGCTGAAGCTCCCAGCAAGGACCTGAGAGCAGCAGGCCTCACACGAGTACACTCGGACGGCTTCCGTCACGAGTAAACTCAGACCTCTTATGTGAGGCCTTCCGGCAGCAAAGAGAAGGTGGGCGCGAGGAGTGTGCTTCAGGCAGCTTAGGACCCGCAACTGTCTCGTCTACCACGGAGGGGAATAAGGTTTGCCCAGGGTCGCCCAGTTTCAAAGCTGAGCTCACGTACTTATCCTCAGTGGTTTCCGATTACCTGAAGGAAACACACGGGAGGAACAGGGCCCTTCCATGGAGGCCCTTTTGGGCACAGGGACCTCTGCGTGGGATCTACTGGGTAAGTATGGCAGTACCTTAGGTAGGCCTCAGGGACCAAGGCTGTCGTCTGGCTCATGCCTTAGCTGTGTTAAGTGTGGAAAACGTGCTGGTCCTCAGGCTGGGCCCACAGCCTAGCTTTCGCTTCTGTGAGAGTGCTGTCCCGAGTCTCCTCCTGGAGCCAGTCGTCAGCACGGTGCCTTTTGGCACTGCAGTTCTCTTTCACTCAGGGAGGGCGTGCGACTGGCAAAGGGAGTCTGCGCAGCACTGCCTTCGCGAGGCTCTTTGACGACTGGGGCACTCAACCCAGGCAAGCCAGAGAGCAGTACGTTGCCCTTGCTATGAATGTGAAGAGCTTTCTCCAGGGCCCTGTTGAGGCTGAGGTTCGTCAGAAGCCAAGAGGCGCCGTCCGGCACGGAGAGAAGTCATCCTGCGAACTTGGCGAACGAGCTCCTATCCTGTGTGCCCCCAGGAGCGTCGCAGAGTTAAGGCACTCCGTGGTGGAGTATGGCCTCATGGAAACCACTGCACACCCAACTCCCCCGACGTGAAACACTGGAACTTACCTTGAGGCCTGAGGTCACCTTTCGTTCGGCCGGAGCTGAACATGTGGTGCCGTGGGAGGAGTTCCTAGAAAGGGATCGCCAGCACGGTTTTCGTTTTGAGAGAACACGCAGCCTCGGCCCACAACGACAATCCTGCCGTGCAGAGACGTCGGGCCGCTAGTGCTGTTCAGGCAGCTTTGAAGCCAAGCACAAGGCGCCTCCAAACGGGGAGAAAGCGTACTCTCCCCTCCGCGTCCCACGTTCAAGCTGAATGACGCAGCATGTTTCTCGGAAGGCTCTGCCGAGCTATCTAGTACAAGGGAGAGAGTGCCTGCCTCTGCTGAGAAAGGTTTTGACGTGGGGATTGCTGGACATGAGGAAGAGCGTTCCCCAGGCCGTGCAAAGTTTAGGCTTTGGTGACTCTGGATGGTCCCAAGGGTCCAGAATTGTCCCTGGGAAAGCTGTCCTCTTTTTCTTTCTCCGGCTGGAAGTAAACAGCTGGCAACCGACTGCCGTACGCAGACGTCCTGGGGGAGCCCCCCCGGTTTCATTTGGGACGCACGTGGGTGTCTCACAGAAGAGCCCAAATTCCTAATTGGGGGCACACCAGCATGGAACGTAAGGCTGTTTAGAACTGCGTACCCTGAGGCCGTTGGAAGGCCGTACAGACGAGAGCTTTCGAGCGAACGGGGCAGCGCTTCGCCATCATCGTTGCCCGTTCACGGAGCTTAATCAAACGAATGCCTTTACTTCCTGTGGCTCAAACGCAACAGAGGAGTCGGAAGGCATACAGTGCCCTTTGACAGTTGTTACGACGAACGTGAGTGCACAGTGTCTCGTGAAATAAATCCCTAGCACTGTTGAAGCATCCCGTTAACGCATGCTTCTTCGCTCCTATGGCACTCCGAGGTGGTACTGACGGGGGAAATCTGGACTTTTACTTGAGGCCGGGGGGGCTCACAATTCTTTTGTCGGCGAGCTCCAGAGTGCTCTTGCTGAAGCTCCCAGCAAGGACCTGAGAGCAGCAGGCCTCACACGAGTACACTCGGACGGCTTCCGTCACGAGTAAACTCAGACCTCTTATGTGAGGCCTTCCGGCAGCAAAGAGAAGGTGGGCGCGAGGAGTGTGCTTCAGGCAGCTTAGGACCCGCAACTGTCTCGTCTACCACGGAGGGGAATAAGGTTTGCCCAGGGTCGCCCAGTTTCAAAGCTGAGCTCACGTAGTTATCCTCAGTGGTTTCCGATTACCTGAAGGAAACACACGGGAGGAACAGGGCCCTTCCATGGAGGCCCTTTTGGGCACAGGGACCTCTGCGTGGGATCTACTGGGTAAGTATGGCAGTACCTTAGGTAGGCCTCAGGGACCAAGGCTGTCGTCTGGCTCATGCCTTAGCTGTGTTAAGTGTGGAAAACGTGCTGGTCCTCAGGCTGGGCCCACAGCCTAGCTTTCGCTTCTGTGAGAGTGCTGTCCCGAGTCTCCTCCTGGAGCCAGTCGTCAGCACGGTGCCTTTTGGCACTGCAGTTCTCTTTCACTCAGGGAGGGCGTGCGACTGGCAAAGGGAGTCTGCGCAGCACTGCCTTCGCGAGGCTCTTTGACGACTGGGGCACTCAACCCAGGCAAGCCAGAGAGCAGTACGTTGCCCTTGCTATGAATGTGAAGAGCTTTCTCCAGGGCCCTGTTGAGGCTGAGGTTCGTCAGAAGCCAAGAGGCGCCGTCCGGCACGGAGAGAAGTCATCCTGCGAACTTGGCGAACGAGCTCCTATCCTGTGTGCCCCCAGGAGCGTCGCAGAGTTAAGGCACTCCGTGGTGGAGTATGGCCTCATGGAAACCACTGCACACCCAACTCCCCCGACGTGAAACACTGGAACTTACCTTGAGGCCTGAGGTCACCTTTCGTTCGGCCGGAGCTGAACATGTGGTGCCGTGGGAGGAGTTCCTAGAAAGGGATCGCCAGCACGGTTTTCGTTTTGAGAGAACACGCAGCCTCGGCCCACAACGACAATCCTGCCGTGCAGAGACGTCGGGCCGCTAGTGCTGTTCAGGCAGCTTTGAAGCCAAGCACAAGGCGCCTCCAAACGGGGAGAAAGCGTACTCTCCCCTCCGCGTCCCACGTTCAAGCTGAATGACGCAGCATGTTTCTCGGAAGGCTCTGCCGAGCTATCTAGTACAAGGGAGAGAGTGCCTGCCTCTGCTGAGAAAGGTTTTGACGTGGGGATTGCTGGACATGAGGAAGAGCGTTCCCCAGGCCGTGCAAAGTTTAGGCTTTGGTGACTCTGGATGGTCCCAAGGGTCCAGAATTGTCCCTGGGAAAGCTGTCCTCTTTTTCTTTCTCCGGCTGGAAGTAAACAGCTGGCAACCGACTGCCGTACGCAGACGTCCTGGGGGAGCCCCCCCGGTTTCATTTGGGACGCACGTGGGTGTCTCACAGAAGAGCCCAAATTCCTAATTGGGGGCACACCAGCATGGAACGTAAGGCTGTTTAGAACTGCGTACCCTGAGGCCGTTGGAAGGCCGTACAGACGAGAGCTTTCGAGCGAACGGGGCAGCGCTTCGCCATCATCGTTGCCCGTTCACGGAGCTTAATCAAACGAATGCCTTTACTTCCTGTGGCTCAAACGCAACAGAGGAGTCGGAAGGCATACAGTGCCCTTTGACAGTTGTTACGACGAACGTGAGTGCACAGTGTCTCGTGAAATAAATCCCTAGCACTGTTGAAGCATCCCGTTAACGCATGCTTCTTCGCTCCTATGGCACTCCGAGGTGGTACTGACGGGGGAAATCTGGACTTTTACTTGAGGCCGGGGGGGCTCACAATTCTTTTGTCGGCGAGCTCCAGAGTGCTCTTGCTGAAGCTCCCAGCAAGGACCTGAGAGCAGCAGGCCTCACACGAGTACACTCGGACGGCTTCCGTCACGAGTAAACTCAGACCTCTTATGTGAGGCCTTCCGGCAGCAAAGAGAAGGTGGGCGCGAGGAGTGTGCTTCAGGCAGCTTAGGACCCGCAACTGTCTCGTCTACCACGGAGGGGAATAAGGTTTGCCCAGGGTCGCCCAGTTTCAAAGCTGAGCTCACGTACTTATCCTCAGTGGTTTCCGATTACCTGAAGGAAACACACGGGAGGAACAGAACCCTTCCATGGAGGCCCTTTTGGGCACAGGGACCTCTGCGTGGGATCTACTGGGTAAGTATGGCAGTACCTTAGGTAGGCCTCAGGGACCAAGGCTGTCGTCTGGCTCATGCCTTAGCTGTGTTAAGTGTGGAAAACGTGCTGGTCCTCAGGCTGGGCCCACAGCCTAGCTTTCGCTTCTGTGAGAGTGCTGTCCCGAGTCTCCTCCTGGAGCCAGTTGTCAGCACGGTGCCTTTTGGCACTGCAGTTCTCTTTCAGTCAGGGAGGGCGTGCGACTGGCAAAGGGAGTCTGCGCAGCACTGCCTTCGCGAGGCTCTTTGACGACTGGGGCACTCAACCCAGGCAAGCCAGAGAGCAGTACGTTGCCCTTGCTATGAATGTGAAGAGCTTTCTCCAGGGCCCTGTTGAGGCTGAGGTTCCTCAGAAGCCAGGAGCCGCCGTTCCGGCACGGAGAGAAGTCATCCTGCGAACTTGGCGAACGAGCTCCTATCCTGTGTGCCCCCAGGAGCGTCGCAGAGTTAAGGCACTCCGTGGTGGAGTATGGCCTCATGGAAACCACTGCACACCCAACTCCCCCGACGTGAAACACTGGAACTTACCTTGAGGCCTGAGGTCACCTTTCGTTCGGCCGGAGCTGAACATGCGGTGCGGTGGGAGGAGTTCCAAGAGAGGGATCGCCAGCACGGTTTACGTTTTGAGAGAACACGCAGCCTCGGCCCACAACGACAATCCTGCCGTGCAGAGACGTCGGGCCGCTAGTGCTGTTCAGGCAGCTTTGAAGCCAAGCGCAAGGCGCCTCCAAACGGGGAGAAAGCGTACTCTCCCCTCCGCGTCCCACGTTCAAGCTGAATGACGCAGCATGTTTCTCGGAAGGCTCTGCCGAGCTATCTAGTACAAGGGAGAGAGTGCCTGCCTCTGCTGAGAAAGGTTTTGACGTGGGGATTGCTGGACATGAGGAAGAGCGTTCCCCAGGCCGTGCAAAGTTTAGGCTTTGGTGACTCTGGATGGTCCCAAGGGTCCAGAATTGTCCCTGGGAAAGCTGTCCTCTTTTTCTTTCTCCGGCTGGAAGTAAACAGCTGGCAACCGACTGCCGTACGCAGACGTCCTGGGGGAGCCCCCCGGTTTCATTTGGGACGCACGTGGGTGTCTCACAGAAGAGCCCAAATTCCTAATTGGGGGCACACCAGCATGGAACGTAAGGCTGTTTAGAACTGCGTACCCTGAGGCCGTTGGAAGGCCGTACAGACGAGAGCTTTCGAGCGAACGGGGCAGCGCTTCGCCATCATCGTTGCCCGTTCACGGAGCTTAATCAAACGAATGCCTTTACTTCCTGTGGCTCAAACGCAACAGAGGAGTCGGAAGGCATACAGTGCCCTTTGACAGTTGTTACGACGAACGTGAGTGCACAGTGTCTCGTGAAATAAATCCCTAGCACTGTTGAAGCATCCCGTTAACGCATGCTTCTTCGCTCCTATGGCACTCCGAGGTGGTACTGACGGGGGAAATCTGGACTTTTACTTGAGGCCGGGGGGGGCTCACAATTCTTTTGTCGGCGAGCTCCAGAGTGCTCTTGCTGAAGCTCCCAGCAAGGACCTGAGAGCAGCAGGCCTCACACGAGTACACTCGGACGGCTTCCATCACGAGTAAACTCAGACCTCTTATGTGAGGCCTTCCGGCAGCAAAGAGAAGGTGGGCGCGAGGAGTGTGCTTCAGGCAGCTTAGGACCCGCAACTGTCTCGTCTACCACGGAGGGGAATAAGGTTTGCCCAGGGTCGCCCAGTTTCAAAGCTGAGCTCACGTAGTTATCCTCAGTGGTTTCCGATTACCTGAAGGAAACACACGGGAGGAACAGGGCCCTTCCATGGAGGCCCTTTTGGGCACAGGGACCTGTGCGTGGGATCTACTGGGTAAGTATGGCAGTACCTTAGGTAGGCCTCAGGGACCAAGGCTGTCGTCTGGCTCATGCCTTAGCTGTGTTAAGTGTGGA
This sequence comes from Grampus griseus, assembly GCF_964374135.1. Lineage (NCBI taxonomy): Eukaryota > Metazoa > Chordata > Mammalia > Artiodactyla > Delphinidae > Grampus > Grampus griseus. The sequence goes on along the minus strand of NW_028133214.1, from coordinate 375,641 downwards.
AAACGTGCTGGTCCTCAGGCTGGGCCCACAGCCTAGCTTTCGCTTCTGTGAGAGTGCTGTCCCGAGTCTCCTCCTGGAGCCAGTCGTCAGCACGGTGCCTTTTGGCACTGCAGTTCTCTTTCAGTCAGGGAGGCCGTGCGACTGGCAAAGGGAGTCTGCGCAGCACTGCCTTCGCGAGGCTCTTTGACGACTGGGGCACTCAACCCAGGCAAGCCAGAGAGCAGTACGTTGCCCTTGCTATGAATGTGAAGAGCTTTCTCCAGGGCCCTGTTGAGGCTGAGGTTCCTCAGAAGCCAGGAGCCGCCGTTCCGGCACGGAGAGAAGTCATCCTGCGAACTTGGCGAACGAGCTCCTATCCTGTGTGCCCCCAGGAGCGTCGCAGAGTTAAGGCACTCCGTGGTGGAGTATGGCCTCATGGAAACCACTGCACACCCAACTCCCCCGACGTGAAACACTGGAACTTACCTTGAGGCCTGAGGTCACCTTTCGTTCGGCCGGAGCTGAACATGCGGTGCCGTGGGAGGAGTTCCAAGAGAGGGATGGCCAGCACGGTTTACGTTTTGAGAGAACACGCAGCCTCGGCCCACAACGACAATCCTGCCGTGCAGAGACGTCGGGCCGCTAGTGCTGTTCAGGCAGCTTTGAAGCCAAGCGCAAGGCGCCTCCAAACGGGGAGAAAGCGTACTCTCCCCTCCGCGTCCCACGTTCAAGCTGAATGACGCAGCATGTTTCTCGGAAGGCTCTGCCGAGCTATCTAGTACAAGGGAGAGAGTGCCTGCCTCTGCTGAGAAAGGTTTTGACGTGGGGATTGCTGGACATGAGGAAGAGCGTTCCCCAGGCCGTGCAAAGTTTAGGCTTTGGTGACTCTGGATGGTCCCAAGGGTCCAGAATTGTCCCTGGGAAAGCTGTCCTCTTTTTCTTTCTCCGGCTGGAAGTAAACAGCTGGCAACCGACTGCCGTACGCAGACGTCCTGGGGGAGCCCCCCCGGTTTCATTTGGGACGCACGTGGGTGTCTCACAGAAGAGCCCAAATTCCTAATTGGGGGCACACCAGCATGGAACGTAAGGCTGTTTAGAACTGCGTACCCTGAGGCCGTTGGAAGGCCGTACAGACGAGAGCTTTCGAGCGAACGGGGCAGCGCTTCGCCATCATCGTTGCCCGTTCACGGAGCTTAATCAAACGAATGCCTTTACTTCCTGTGGCTCAAACGCAACAGAGGAGTCGGAAGGCATACAGTGCCCTTTGACAGTTGTTACGACGAACGTGAGTGCACAGTGTCTCGTGAAATAAATCCCTAGCACTGTTGAAGCATCCCGTTAACGCATGCTTCTTCGCTCCTATGGCACTCCGAGGTGGTACTGACGGGGGAAATCTGGACTTTTACTTGAGGCCGGGGGGGCTCACAATTCTTTTGTCGGCGAGCTCCAGAGTGCTCTTGCTGAAGCTCCCAGCAAGGACCTGAGAGCAGCAGGCCTCACACGAGTACACTCAGACTTCTTCTGTCACGAGTCGACTCAGACTTCTCATGTGAGGCCTTCCGGCAGCAAAGAGAAGGTGGGCGCGAGGAGTGTGCTTCAGGCAGCTTAGGACCCGCAACTGTCTCGTCTACCACGGAGGGGAATAAGGTTTGCCCAGGGTCGTCCAGTTTCAAAGCTGAGCTCACGTAGTTATCCTCAGTGGTTTCCGATTACCTGAAGGAAACACACGGGAGGAACAGGGCCCTTCCATGGAGGCCCTTTTGGGCACAGGGACCTGTGCGTGGGATCTACTGGGTAAGTATGGCAGTACCTTAGGTAGGCCTCAGGGACCAAGGCTGTCGTCTGGCTCATGCCTTAGCTGTGTTAAGTGTGGAAAACGTGCTGGTCCTCAGGCTGGGCCCACAGCCTAGCTTTCGCTTCTGTGAGAGTGCTGTCCCGAGTCTCCTCCTGGAGCCAGTCGTCAGCACGGTGCCTTTTGGCACTGCAGTTCTCTTTCAGTCAGGGAGGCCGTGCGACTGGCAAAGGGAGTCTGCGCAGCACTGCCTTCGCGAGGCTCTTTGACGACTGGGGCACTCAACCCAGGCAAGCCAGAGAGCAGTACGTTGCCCTTGCTATGAATGTGAAGAGCTTTCTCCAGGGCCCTGTTGAGGCTGAGGTTCCTCAGAAGCCAGGAGCCGCCGTTCCGGCACGGAGAGAAGTCATCCTGCGAACTTGGCGAACGAGCTCCTATCCTGTGTGCCCCCAGGAGCGTCGCAGAGTTAAGGCACTCCGTGGTGGAGTATGGCCTCATGGAAACCACTGCACACCCAACTCCCCCGACGTGAAACACTGGAACTTACCTTGAGGCCTGAGGTCACCTTTCGTTCGGCCGGAGCTGAACATGTGGTGCCGTGGGAGGAGTTCCTAGAAAGGGATCGCCAGCACGGTTTTCGTTTTGAGAGAACACGCAGCCTCGGCCCACAACGACAATCCTGCCGTGCAGAGACGTCGGGCCGCTAGTGCTGTTCAGGCAGCTTTGAAGCCAAGCGCAAGGCGCCTCCAAACGGGGAGAAAGCGTACTCTCCCCTCCGCGTCCCACGTTCAAGCTGAATGACGCAGCATGTTTCTCGGAAGGCTCTGCCGAGCTATCTAGTACAAGGGAGAGAGTGCCTGCCTCTGCTGAGAAAGGTTTTGACGTGGGGATTGCTGGACATGAGGAAGAGCGTTCCCCAGGCCGTGCAAAGTTTAGGCTTTGGTGACTCTGGATGGTCCCAAGGGTCCAGAATTGTCCCTGGGAAAGCTGTCCTCTTTTTCTTTCTCCGGCTGGAAGTAAACAGCTGGCAACCGACTGCCGTACGCAGACGTCCTGGGGGAGCCCCCCCGGTTTCATTTGGGACGCACGTGGGTGTCTCACAGAAGAGCCCAAATTCCTAATTGGGGGCACACCAGCATGGAACGTAAGGCTGTTTAGAACTGCGTACCCTGAGGCCGTTGGAAGGCCGTACAGACGAGAGCTTTCGAGCGAACGGGGCAGCGCTTCGCCATCATCGTTGCCCGTTCACGGAGCTTAATCAAACGAATGCCTTTACTTCCTGTGGCTCAAACGCAACAGAGGAGTCGGAAGGCATACAGTGCCCTTTGACAGTTGTTACGACGAACGTGAGTGCACAGTGTCTCGTGAAATAAATCCCTAGCACTGTTGAAGCATCCCGTTAACGCATGCTTCTTCGCTCCTATGGCACTCCGAGGTGGTACTGACGGGGGAAATCTGGACTTTTACTTGAGGCCGGGGGGGCTCACAATTCTTTTGTCGGCGAGCTCCAGAGTGCTCTTGCTGAAGCTCCCAGCAAGGACCTGAGAGCAGCAGGCCTCACACGAGTACACTCGGACGGCTTCCGTCACGAGTAAACTCAGACCTCTTATGTGAGGCCTTCCGGCAGCAAAGAGAAGGTGGGCGCGAGGAGTGTGCTTCAGGCAGCTTAGGACCCGCAACTGTCTCGTCTACCACGGAGGGGAATAAGGTTTGCCCAGGGTCGCCCAGTTTCAAAGCTGAGCTCACGTAGTTATCCTCAGTGGTTTCCGATTACCTGAAGGAAACACACGGGAGGAACAGGACCCTTCCATGGAGGCCCTTTTGGGCACAGGGACCTCTGCGTGGGATCTACTGGGTAAGTATGGCAGTACCTTAGGTAGGCCTCAGGGACCAAGGCTGTCGTCTGGCTCATGCCTTAGCTGTGTTAAGTGTGGAAAACGTGCTGGTCCTCAGGCTGGGCCCACAGCCTAGCTTTCGCTTCTGTGAGAGTGCTGTCCCGAGTCTCCTCCTGGAGCCAGTCGTCAGCACGGTGCCTTTTGGCACTGCAGTTCTCTTTCAGTCAGGGAGGCCGTGCGACTGGCAAAGGGAGTCTGCGCAGCACTGCCTTCGCGAGGCTCTTTGACGACTGGGGCACTCAACCCAGGCAAGCCAGAGAGCAGTACGTTGCCCTTGCTATGAATGTGAAGAGCTTTCTCCAGGGCCCTGTTGAGGCTGAGGTTCCTCAGAAGCCAGGAGCCGCCGTTCCGGCACGGAGAGAAGTCATCCTGCGAACTTGGCGAACGAGCTCCTATCCTGTGTGCCCCCAGGAGCGTCGCAGAGTTAAGGCACTCCATGGTGGAGTATGGCCTCATGGAAACCACTGCACACCCAACTCCCCCGACGTGAAACACTGGAACTTACCTTGAGGCCTGAGGTCACCTTTCGTTCGGCCGGAGCTGAACATGTGGTGCCGTGGGAGGAGTTCCTAGAAAGGGATCGCCAGCACGGTTTTCGTTTTGAGAGAACACGCAGCCTCGGCCCACAACGACAGTCCTGCCGTGCAGAGACGTCGGGCCGCTAGTGCTGTTCAGGCAGCTTTGAAGCCAAGCGCAAGGCGCCTCCAAACGGGGAGAAAGCGTACTCTCCCCTCCGCGTCCCACGTTCAAGCTGAATGACGCAGCATGTTTCTCGGAAGGCTCTGCCGAGCTATCTAGTACAAGGGAGAGAGTGCCTGCCTCTGCTGAGAAAGGTTTTGACGTGGGGATTGCTGGACATGAGGAAGAGCGTTCCCCAGGCCGTGCAAAGTTTAGGCTTTGGTGACTCTGGATGGTCCCAAGGGTCCAGAATTGTCCCTGGGAAAGCTGTCCTCTTTTTCTTTCTCCGGCTGGAAGTAAACAGCTGGCAACCGACTGCCGTACGCAGACGTCCTGGGGGAGCCCCCCCGGTTTCATTTGGGACGCACGTGGGTGTCTCACAGAAGAGCCCAAATTCCTAATTGGGGGCACACCAGCATGGAACGTAAGGCTGTTTAGAACTGCGTACCCTGAGGCCGTTGGAAGGCCGTACAGACGAGAGCTTTCGAGCGAACGGGGCAGCGCTTCGCCATCATCGTTGCCCGTTCACGGAGCTTAATCAAACGAATGCCTTTACTTCCTGTGGCTCAAACGCAACAGAGGAGTCGGAAGGCATACAGTGCCCTTTGACAGTTGTTACGACGAACGTGAGTGCACAGTGTCTCGTGAAATAAATCCCTAGCACTGTTGAAGCATCCCGTTAACGCATGCTTCTTCGCTCCTATGGCACTCCGAGGTGGTACTGACGGGGGAAATCTGGACTTTTACTTGAGGCCGGGGGGGCTCACAATTCTTTTGTCGGCGAGCTCCAGAGTGCTCTTGCTGAAGCTCCCAGCAAGGACCTGAGAGCAGCAGGCCTCACACGAGTACACTCGGACGGCTTCCGTCACGAGTAAACTCAGACCTCTTATGTGAGGCCTTCCGGCAGCAAAGAGAAGGTGGGCGCGAGGAGTGTGCTTCAGGCAGCTTAGGACCTGCAACTGTCTCGTCTACCACGGAGGGGAATAAGGTTTGCCCAGGGTCGCCCAGTTTCAAAGCTGAGCTCACGTACTTATCCTCAGTGGTTTCCGATTACCTGAAGGAAACACACGGGAGGAACAGGGCCCTTCCATGGAGGCCCTTTTGGGCACAGGGACCTCTGCATGGGATCTACTGGGTAAGTATGGCAGTACCTTAGGTAGGCCTCAGGGACCAAGACTGTCGTCTGGCTCATGCCTTAGCTGTGTTAAGTGTGGAAAACGTGCTGGTCCTCAGGCTGGGCCCACAGCCTAGCTTTCGCTTCTGTGAGAGTGCTGTCCCGAGTCTCCTCCTGGAGCCAGTCGTCAGCACGGTGCCTTTTGGCACTGCAGTTCTCTTTCAGTCAGGGAGGGCGTGCGACTGGCAAAGGGAGTCTGCGCAGCACTGCCTTCGCGAGGCTCTTTGACGACTGGGGCACTCAACCCAGGCAAGCCAGAGAGCAGTACGTTGCCCTTGCTATGAATGTGAAGAGCTTTCTCCAGGGCCCTGTTGAGGCTGAGGTTCCTCAGAAGCCAAGAGCCGCCGTCCGGCACGGAGAGAAGTCATCCTGCGAACTTGGCGAACGAGCTCCTATCCTGTGTGCCCCCAGGAGCGTCGCAGAGTTAAGGCACTCCGTGGTGGAGTATGGCCTCATGGAAACCACTCCACACCCAACTCCCCCGACGTGAAACACTGGAACTTACCTTGAGGCCTGAGGTCACCTTTCGTTCGGCCGGAGCTGAACATGTGGTGCCGTGGGAGGAGTTCCTAGAAAGGGATCGCCAGCACGGTTTTCGTTTTGAGAGAACACGCAGCCTCGGCCCACAACGACAATCCTGCCGTGCAGAGACGTCGGGCCGCTAGTGCTGTTCAGGCAGCTTTGAAGCCAAGCACAAGGCGCCTCCAAACGGGGAGAAAGCGTACTCTCCCCTCCGCGTCCCACGTTCAAGCTGAATGACTCAGCATGTTTCTCGGAAGGCTCTGCCGAGCTATCTAGTACAAGGGAGAGAGTGCCTGCCTCTGCTGAGAAAGGTTTTGACGTGGGGATTGCTGGACATGAGGAAGAGCGTTCCCCAGGCCGTGCAAAGTTTAGGCTTTGGTGACTCTGGATGGTCCCAAGGGTCCAGAATTGTCCCTGGGAAAGCTGTCCTCTTTTTCTTTCTCCGGCTGGAAGTAAACAGCTGGCAACCGACTGCCGTACGCAGACGTCCTGGGGGAGCCCCCCCGGTTTCATTTGGGACGCACGTGGGTGTCTCACAGAAGAGCCCAAATTCCTAATTGGGGGCACACCAGCATGGAACGTAAGGCTGTTTAGAACTGCGTACCCTGAGGCCGTTGGAAGGCCGTACAGACGAGAGCTTTCGAGCGAACGGGGCAGCGCTTCGCCATCATCGTTGCCCGTTCACGGAGCTTAATCAAACGAATGCCTTTACTTCCTGTGGCTCAAACGCAACAGAGGAGTCGGAAGGCATACAGTGCCCTTTGACAGTTGTTACGACGAACGTGAGTGCACAGTGTCTCGTGAAATAAATCCCTAGCACTGTTGAAGCATCCCGTTAACGCATGCTTCTTCGCTCCTATGGCACTCCGAGGTGGTACTGACGGGGGAAATCTGGACTTTTACTTGAGGCCGGGGGGGCTCACAATTCTTTTGTCGGCGAGCTCCAGAGTGCTCTTGCTGAAGCTCCCAGCAAGGACCTGAGAGCAGCAGGCCTCACACGAGTACACTCGGACGGCTTCCGTCACGAGTAAACTCAGACCTCTTATGTGAGGCCTTCCGGCAGCAAAGAGAAGGTGGGCGCGAGGAGTGTGCTTCAGGCAGCTTAGGACCCGCAACTGTCTCGTCTACCACGGAGGGGAATAAGGTTTGCCCAGGGTCGCCCAGTTTCAAAGCTGAGCTCACGTAGTTATCCTCAGTGGTTTCCGATTACCTGAAGGAAACACACGGGAGGAACAGGGCCCTTCCATGGAGGCCCTTTTGGGCACAGGGACCTCTGTGTGGGATCTACTGGGTAAGTATGGCAGTACCTTAGGTAGGCCTCAGGGACCAAGGCTGTCGTCTGGCTCATGCCTTAGCTGTGTTAAGTGTGGAAAACGTGCTGGTCCTCAGGCTGGGCCCACAGCCTAGCTTTCGCTTCTGTGAGAGTGCTGTCCCGAGTCTCCTCCTGGAGCCAGTCGTCAGCACGGTGCCTTTTGGCACTGCAGTTCTCTTTCAGTCAGGGAGGGCGTGCGACTGGCAAAGGGAGTCTGCGCAGCACTGCCTTCGCGAGGCTCTTTGACGACTGGGGCACTCAACCCAGGCAAGCCAGAGAGCAGTACGTTGCCCTTGCTATGAATGTGAAGAGCTTTCTCCAGGGCCCTGTTGAGGCTGAGGTTCCTCAGAAGCCAAGAGGCGCCGTCCGGCACGGAGAGAAGTCATCCTGCGAACTTGGCGAACGAGCTCCTATCCTGTGTGCCCCCAGGAGCGTCGCAGAGTTAAGGCACTCCGTGGTGGAGTATGGCCTCATGGAAACCACTGCACACCCAACTCCCCCGACGTGAAACACTGGAACTTACCTTGAGGCCTGAGGTCACCTTTCGTTCGGCCGGAGCTGAACATGTGGTGCCGTGGGAGGAGTTCCTAGAAAGGGATCGCCAGCACGGTTTTCGTTTTGAGAGAACACGCAGCCTCGGCCCACAACGACAATCCTGCCGTGCAGAGACGTCGGGCCGCTAGTGCTGTTCAGGCAGCTTTGAAGCCAAGCGCAAGGCGCCTCCAAACGGGGAGAAAGCGTACTCTCCCCTCCGCGTCCCACGTTCAAGCTGAATGACGCAGCATGTTTCTCGGAAGGCTCTGCCGAGCTATCTAGTACAAGGGAGAGAGTGCCTGCCTCTGCTGAGAAAGGTTTTGACGTGGGGATTGCTGGACATGAGGAAGAGCGTTCCCCAGGCCGTGCAAAGTTTAGGCTTTGGTGACTCTGGATGGTCCCAAGGGTCCAGAATTGTCCCTGGGAAAGCTGTCCTCTTTTTCTTTCTCCGGCTGGAAGTAAACAGCTGGCAACCGACTGCCGTACGCAGACGTCCTGGGGGAGCCCCCCCGGTTTCATTTGGGATGCACGTGGGTGTCTCACAGAAGAGCCCAAATTCCTAATTGGGGGCACACCAGCATGGAACGTAAGGCTGTTTAGTACTGCGTACCCTGAGGCCCTTGGCAGGCCGTACAGACGAGAGCTTTCGAGCGAACGGGGCAGCGCTTCGCCATCATCGTTGCCCGTTCACGGAGCTTAATCAAACGAATGCCTTTACTTCCTGTGGCTCAAACGCAACAGAGGAGTCGGAAGGCATACAGTGCCCTTTGACAGTTGTTACGACGAACGTGAGTGCACAGTGTCTCGTGAAATAAATCCCTAGCACTGTTGAAGCATCCCGTTAACGCATGCTTCTTCGCTCCTATGGCACTCCGAGGTGGTACTGACGGGGGAAATCTGGACTTTTACTTGAGGCCGGGGGGGCTCACAATTCTTTTGTCGGCGAGCTCCAGAGTGCTCTTGCTGAAGCTCCCAGCAAGGACCTGAGAGCAGCAGGCCTCACACGAGTACACTCGGACGGCTTCCGTCACGAGTAAACTCAGACCTCTTATGTGAGGCCTTCCGGCAGCAAAGAGAAGGTGGGCGCGAGGAGTGTGCTTCAGGCAGCTTAGGACCCGCAACTGTCTCGTCTACCACGGAGGGGAATAAGGTTTGCCCAGGGTCGCCCAGTTTCAAAGCTGAGCTCACGTACTTATCCTCAGTGGTTTCCGATTACCTGAAGGAAACACACGGGAGGAACAGGGCCCTTCCATGGAGGCCCTTTTGGGCACAGGGACCTGTGCGTGGGATCTACTGGGTAAGTATGGCAGTACCTTAGGTAGGCCTCAGGGACCAAGGCTGTCGTCTGGCTCATGCCTTAGCTGTGTTAAGTGTGGAAAACGTGCTGGTCCTCAGGCTGGGCCCACAGCCTAGCTTTCGCTTCTGTGAGAGTGCTGTCCCGAGTCTCCTCCTGGAGCCAGTCGTCAGCACGGTGCCTTTTGGCACTGCAGTTCTCTTTCAGTCAGGGAGGGCGTGCGACTGGCAAAGGGAGTCTGCGCAGCACTGCCTTCGCGAGGCTCTTTGACGACTGGGGCACTCAACCCAGGCAAGCCAGAGAGCAGTACGTTGCCCTTGCTATGAATGTGAAGAGCTTTCTCCAGGGCCCTGTTGAGGCTGAGGTTCCTCAGAAGCCAAGAGGCGCCGTCCGGCACGGAGAGAAGTCATCCTGCGAACTTGGCGAACGAGCTCCTATCCTGTGTGCCCCCAGGAGCGTCGCAGAGTTAAGGCACTCCGTGGTGGAGTATGGCCTCATGGAAACCACTGCACACCCAACTCCCCCGACGTGAAACACTGGAACTTACCTTGAGGCCTGAGGTCACCTTTCGTTCGGCCGGAGCTGAACATGCGGTGCCGTGGGAGGAGTTCCAAGAGAGGGATCGCCAGCACGGTTTACGTTTTGAGAGAACACGCAGCCTCGGCCCACAACGACAATCCTGCCGTGCAGAGACGTCGGGCCGCTAGTGCTGTTCAGGCAGCTTTGAAGCCAAGCGCAAGGCGCCTCCAAACGGGGAGAAAGCGTACTCTCCCCTCCGCGTCCCACGTTCAAGCTGAATGACGCAGCATGTTTCTCGGAAGGCTCTGCCGAGCTATCTAGTACAAGGGAGAGAGTGCCTGCCTCTGCTGAGAAAGGTTTTGACGTGGGGATTGCTGGACATGAGGAAGAGCGTTCCCCAGGCCGTGCAAAGTTTAGGCTTTGGTGACTCTGGATGGTCCCAAGGGTCCAGAATTGTCCCTGGGAAAGCTGTCCTCTTTTTCTTTCTCCGGCTGGAAGTAAACAGCTGGCAACCGACTGCCGTACGCAGACGTCCTGGGGGAGCCCCCCCGGTTTCATTTGGGACGCACGTGGGTGTCTCACAGAAGAGCCCAAATTCCTAATTGGGGGCACACCAGCATGGAACGTAAGGCTGTTTAGAACTGCGTACCCTGAGGCCGTTGGAAGGCCGTACAGACGAGAGCTTTCGAGCGAACGGGGCAGCGCTTCGCCATCATCGTTGCCCGTTCACGGAGCTTAATCAAACGAATGCCTTTACTTCCTGTGGCTCAAACGCAACAGAGGAGTCGGAAGGCATACAGTGCCCTTTGACAGTTGTTACGACGAACGTGAGTGCACAGTGTCTCGTGAAATAAATCCCTAGCACTGTTGAAGCATCCCGTTAACGCATGCTTCTTCGCTCCTATGGCACTCCGAGGTGGTACTGACGGGGGAACTCTGGACTTTTACTTGAGGCCGGGGGGGGCTCGCAATTCTTTTGTCGGCGAGCTCCAGAGTGCTCTTGCTGAAGCTCCCAGCAAGGACCTGAGAGCAGCAGGCCTCACACGAGTACACTCGGACGGCTTCCGTCACGAGTAAACTCAGACCTCTTATGTGAGGCCTTCCGGCAGCAAAGAGAAGGTGGGCGCGAGGAGTGTGCTTCAGGCAGCTTAGGACCCGCAACTGTCTCGTCTACCACGGAGGGGAATAAGGTTTGCCCAGGGTCGCCCAGTTTCAAAGCTGAGCTCACGTAGTTATCCTCAGTGGTTTCCGATTACCTGAAGGAAACACACGGGAGGAACAGGGCCCTTCCATGGAGGCCCTTCTGGGCACAGGGACCTCTGCGTGGGATCTACTGGGTAAGTATGGCAGTACCTTAGGTAGGCCTCAGGGACCAAGGCTGTCGTCTGGCTCATGCCTTAGCTGTGTTAAGTGTGGAAAACGTGCTGGTCCTCAGGCTGGGCCCACAGCCTAGCTTTCGCTTCTGTGAGAGTGCTGTCCCGAGTCTCCTCCTGGAGCCAGTTGTTAGCACGGTGCCTTTTGGCACTGCAGTTCTCTTTCAGTCAGGGAGGGCGTGCGACTGGCAAAGGGAGTCTGCGCAGCACTGCCTTCGCGAGGCTCTTTGACGACTGGGGCACTCAACCCAGGCAAGCCAGAGAGCAGTACGTTGCCCTTGCTATGAATGTGAAGAGCTTTCTCCAGGGCCCTGTTGAGGCTGAGGTTCCTCAGAAGCCAAGAGGCGCCGTCCGGCACGGAGAGAAGTCATCCTGCGAACTTGGCGAACGAGCTCCTATCCTGTGTGCCCCCAGGAGCGTCGCAGAGTTAAGGCACTCCGTGGTGGAGTATGGCCTCATGGAAACCACTGCACACCCAACTCCCCCGACGTGAAACACTGGAACTTACCTTGAGGCCTGAGGTCACCTTTCGTTCGGCCGGAGCTGAACATGTGGTGCCGTGGGAGGAGTTCCTAGAAAGGGATCGCCAGCACGGTTTTCGTTTTGAGAGAACACGCAGCCTCGGCCCACAACGACAATCCTGCCGTGCAGAGACGTCGGGCCGCTAGTGCTGTTCAGGCAGCTTTGAAGCCAAGCGCAAGGCGCCTCCAAACGGGGAGAAAGCGTACTCTCCCCTCCGCGTCCCACGTTCAAGCTGAATGACGCAGCATGTTTCTCGGAAGGCTCTGCCGAGCTATCTAGTACAAGGGAGAGAGTGCCTGCCTCTGCTGAGAAAGGTTTTGACGTGGGGATTGCTGGACATGAGGAAGAGCGTTCCCCAGGCCGTGCAAAGTTTAGGCTTTGGTGACTCTGGATGGTCCCAAGGGTCCAGAATTGTCCCTGGGAAAGCTGTCCTCTTTTTCTTTCTCCGGCTGGAAGTAAACAGCTGGCAACCGACTGCCGTACGCAGACGTCCTGGAGGAGCCCCCCCGGTTTCATTTGGGACGCACGTGGGTGTCTCACAGAAGAGCCCAAATTCCTAATTGGGGTCACACCAGCATGGAACGTAAGGCTGTTTAGAACTGCGTACCCTGAGGCCCTTGGCAGGCCGTACAGACGAGAGCTTTCGAGCGAACGGGGCAGCGCTTCGCCATCATCGTTGCCCGTTCACGGAGCTTAATCAAACGAATGCCTTTACTTCCTGTGGCTCAAACGCAACAGAGGAGTCGGAAGGCATACAGTGCCCTTTGACAGTTGTTACGACGAACGTGAGTGCACAGTGTCTCGTGAAATAAATCCCTAGCACTGTTGAAGCATCCCGTTAACGCATGCTTCTTCGCTCCTATGGCACTCCGAGGTGGTACTGACGGGGGAAATCTGGACTTTTACTTGAGGCCGGGGGGGCTCACAATTCTTTTGTCGGCGAGCTCCAGAGTGCTCTTGCTGAAGCTCCCAGCAAGGACCTGAGAGCAGCAGGCCTCACACGAGTACACTCGGACGGCTTCCGTCACGAGTAAACTCAGACCTCTTATGTGAGGCCTTCCGGCAGCAAAGAGAAGGTGGGCGCGAGGAGTGTGCTTCAGGCAGCTTAGGACCCGCAACTGTCTCGTCTACCACGGAGGGGAATAAGGTTTGCCCAGGGTCGCCCAGTTTCAAAGCTGAGCTCACGTACTTATCCTCAGTGGTTTCCGATTACCTGAAGGAAACACACGGGAGGAACAGGGCCCTTCCATGGAGGCCCTTTTGGGCACAGGGACCTCTGCGTGGGATCTACTGGGTAAGTATGGCAGTACCTTAGGTAGGCCTCAGGGACCAAGGCTGTCGTCTGGCTCATGCCTTAGCTGTGTTAAGTGTGGAAAACGTGCTGGTCCTCAGGCTGGGCCCACAGCCTAGCTTTCGCTTCTGTGAGAGTGCTGTCCCGAGTCTCCTCCTGGAGCCAGTCGTCAGCACGGTGCCTTTTGGCACTGCAGTTCTCTTTCAGTCAGGGAGGGCGTGCGACTGGCAAAGGGAGTCTGCGCAGCACTGCCTTCGCGAGGCTCTTTGACGACTGGGGCACTCAACCCAGGCAAGCCAGAGAGCAGTACGTTGCCCTTGCTATGAATGTGAAGAGCTTTCTCCAGGGCCCTGTTGAGGCTGAGGTTCCTCAGAAGCCAAGAGGCGCCGTCCGGCACGGAGAGAAGTCATCCTGCGAACTTGGCCAACGAGCTCCTATCCTGTGTGCCCCCAGGAGCGGCGCAGAGTTAAGGCACTCCGTGGTGGAGTATGGCCTCATGGAAACCACTGCACACCCAACTCCCCCGACGTGAAACACTGGAACTTACCTTGAGGCCTGAGGTCACCTTTCGTTCGGCCGGAGCTGAACATGCGGTGCCGTGGGAGGAGTTCCAAGAGAGGGATCGCCAGCACGGTTTACGTTTTGAGAGAACACGCAGCCTCGGCCCACAACGACAATCCTGCCGTGCAGAGACGTCGGGCCGCTAATGCTGTTCAGGCAGCTTTGAAGCCAAGCGCAAGGCGCCTCCAAACGGGGAGAAAGCGTACTCTGCCCTCCGCGTCCCACGTTCAAGCTGAATGACGCAGCATGTTTCTCGGAAGGCTCTGCCGAGCTATCTAGTACAAGGGAGAGAGTGCCTGCCTCTGCTGAGAAAGGTTTTGACGTGGGGATTGCTGGACATGAGGAAGAGCGTTCCCCAGGCCGTGCAAAGTTTAGGCTTTGGTGACTCTGGATGGTCCCAAGGGTCCAGAATTGTCCCTGGGAAAGCTGTCCTCTTTTTCTTTCTCCGGCTGGAAGTAAACAGCTGGCAACCGACTGCCGTACGCAGACGTCCTGGGGGAGCCCCCCGGTTTCATTTGGGACGCACGTGGGTGTCTCACAGAAGAGCCCAAATTCCTAATTGGGGGCACACCAGCATGGAACGTAAGGCTGTTTAGAACTGCGTACCCTGAGGCCGTTGGAAGGCCGTACAGACGAGAGCTTTCGAGCGAACGGGGCAGCGCTTCGCCATCATCGTTGCCCGTTCACGGAGCTTAATCAAACGAATGCCTTTACTTCCTGTGGCTCAAACGCAACAGAGGAGTCGGAAGGCATACAGTGCCCTTTGACAGTTGTTACGACGAACGTGAGTGCACAGTGTCTCGTGAAATAAATCCCTAGCACTGTTGAAGCATCCCGTTAACGCATGCTTCTTCGCTCCTATGGCACTCCGAGGTGGTACTGACGGGGGAAATCTGGACTTTTACTTGAGGCCGGGGGGGGCTCGCAATTCTTTTGTCGGCGAGCTCCAGAGTGCTCTTGCTGAAGCTCCCAGCAAGGACCTGAGAGCAGCAGGCCTCACACGAGTACACTCGGACGGCTTCCGTCACGAGTAAACTCAGACCTCTTATGTGAGGCCTTCCGGCAGCAAAGAGAAGGTGGGCGCGAGGAGTGTGCTTCAGGCAGCTTAGGACCCGCAACTGTCTCGTCTACCACGGAGGGGAATAAGGTTTGCCCAGGGTCGCCCAGTTTCAAAGCTGAGCTCACGTACTTATCCTCAGTGGTTTCCGATTACCTGAAGGAAACACACGGGAGGAACAGGGCCCTTCCATGGAGGCCCTTTTGGGCACAGGGACCTGTGCGTGGGATCTACTGGGTAAGTATGGCAGTACCTTAGGTAGGCCTCAGGGACCAAGGCTGTCGTCTGGCTCATGCCTTAGCTGTGTTAAGTGTGGAAAACGTGCTGGTCCTCAGGCTGGGCCCACAGCCTAGCTTTCGCTTCTGTGAGAGTGCTGTCCCGAGTCTCCTCCTGGAGCCAGTCGTCAGCACGGTGCCTTTTGGCACTGCAGTTCTCTTTCAGTCAGGGAGGCCGTGCGACTGGCAAAGGGAGTCTGCGCAGCACTGCCTTCGCGAGGCTCTTTGACGACTGGGGCACTCAACCCAGGCAAGCCAGAGAGCAGTACGTTGCCCTTGCTATGAATGTGAAGAGCTTTCTCCAGGGCCCTGTTGAGGCTGAGGTTCCTCAGAAGCCAGGAGCCGCCGTTCCGGCACGGAGAGAAGTCATCCTGCGAACTTGGCGAACGAGCTCCTATCCTGTGTGCCCCCAGGAGCGTCGCAGAGTTAAGGCACTCCGTGGTGGAGTATGGCCTCATGGAAACCACTGCACACCCAACTCCCCCGACGTGAAACACTGGAACTTACCTTGAGGCCTGAGGTCACCTTTCGTTCGGCCGGAGCTGAACATGCGGTGCCGTGGGAGGAGTTCCAAGAGAGGGATCGCCAGCACGGTTTACGTTTTGAGAGAACACGCAGCCTCGGCCCACAACGACAATCCTGCCGTGCAGAGACGTCGGGCCGCTAGTGCTGTTCAGGCAGCTTTGAAGCCAAGCGCAAGGCGCCTCCAAACGGGGAGAAAGCGTACTCTGCCCTCCGCGTCCCACGTTCAAGCTGAATGACGCAGCATGTTTCTCGGAAGGCTCTGCCGAGCTATCTAGTACAAGGGAGAGAGTGCCTGCCTCTGCTGAGAAAGGTTTTGACGTGGGGATTGCTGGACATGAGGAAGAGCGTTCCCCAGGCCGTGCAAAGTTTAGGCTTTGGTGACTCTGGATGGTCCCAAGGGTCCAGAATTGTCCCTGGGAAAGCTGTCCTCTTTTTCTTTCTCCGGCTGGAAGTAAACAGCTGGCAACCGACTGCCGTACACAGACGTCCTGGGGGAGCCCCCCGGTTTCATTTGGGACGCACGTGGGTGTCTCACAGAAGAGCCCAAATTCCTAATTGGGGGCACACCAGCATGGAACGTAAGGCTGTTTAGAACTGCGTACCCTGAGGCCGTTGGAAGGCCGTACAGACGAGAGCTTTCGAGCGAACGGGGCAGCGCTTCGCCATCATCGTTGCCCGTTCACGGAGCTTAATCAAACGAATGCCTTTACTTCCTGTGGCTCAAACGCAACAGAGGAGTCGGAAGGCATACAGTGCCCTTTGACAGTTGTTACGACGAACGTGAGTGCACAGTGTCTCGTGAAATAAATCCCTAGCACTGTTGAAGCATCCCGTTAACGCATGCTTCTTCGCTCCTATGGCACTCCGAGGTGGTACTGACGGGGGAAATCTGGACTTTTACTTGAGGCCGGGGGGGGCTCACAATTCTTTTGTCGGCGAGCTCCAGAGTGCTCTTGCTGAAGCTCCCAGCAAGGACCTGAGAGCAGCAGGCCTCACACGAGTACACTCGGACGGCTTCCGTCACGAGTAAACTCAGACCTCTTATGTGAGGCCTTCCGGCAGCAAAGAGAAGGTGGGCGCGAGGAGTGTGCTTCAGGCAGCTTAGGACCCGCAACTGTCTCGTCTACCACGGAGGGGAATAAGGTTTGCCCAGGGTCGCCCAGTTTCAAAGCTGAGCTCACGTAGTTATCCTCAGTGGTTTCCGATTACCTGAAGGAAACACACGGGAGGAACAGGGCCCTTCCATGGAGGCCCTTTTGGGCACAGGGACCTGTGCGTGGGATCTACTGGGTAAGTATGGCAGTACCTTAGGTAGGCCTCAGGGACCAAGGCTGTCGTCTGGCTCATGCCTTAGCTGTGTTAAGTGTGGAAAACGTGCTGGTCCTCAGGCTGGGCCCACAGCCTAGCTTTCGCTTCTGTGAGAGTGCTGTCCCGAGTCTCCTCCTGGAGCCAGTCGTCAGCACGGTGCCTTTTGGCACTGCAGTTCTCTTTCAGTCAGGGAGGCCGTGCGACTGGCAAAGGGAGTCTGCGCAGCACTGCCTTCGCGAGGCTCTTTGACGACTGGGGCACTCAACCCAGGCAAGCCAGAGAGCAGTACGTTGCCCTTGCTATGAATGTGAAGAGCTTTCTCCAGGGCCCTGTTGAGGCTGAGGTTCCTCAGAAGCCAGGAGCCGCCGTTCCGGCATGGAGAGAAGTCATCCTGCGAACTTGGCGAACGAGCTCCTATCCTGTGTGCCCCCAGGAGCGTCGCAGAGTTAAGGCACTCCGTGGTGGAGTATGGCCTCATGGAAACCACTGCACACCCAACTCCCCCGACGTGAAACACTGGAACTTACCTTGAGGCCTGAGGTCACCTTTCGTTCGGCCGGAGCTGAACATGCGGTGCCGTGGGAGGAGTTCCAAGAGAGGGATGGCCAGCACGGTTTACGTTTTGAGAGAACACGCAGCCTCGGCCCACAACGACAATCCTGCCGTGCAGAGACGTCGGGCCGCTAGTGCTGTTCAGGCAGCTTTGAAGCCAAGCGCAAGGCGCCTCCAAACGGGGAGAAAGCGTACTCTCCCCTCCGCGTCCCACGTTCAAGCTGAATGACGCAGCATGTTTCTCGGAAGGCTCTGCCGAGCTATCTAGTACAAGGGAGAGAGTGCCTGCCTCTGCTGAGAAAGGTTTTGACGTGGGGATTGCTGGACATGAGGAAGAGCGTTCCCCAGGCCGTGCAAAGTTTAGGCTTTGGTGACTCTGGATGGTCCCAAGGGTCCAGAATTGTCCCTGGGAAAGCTGTCCTCTTTTTCTTTCTCCGGCTGGAAGTAAACAGCTGGCAACCGACTGCCGTACGCAGACGTCCTGGGGGAGCCCCCCGGTTTCATTTGGGATGCACGTGGGTGTCTCACAGAAGAGCCCAAATTCCTAATTGGGGGCACACCAGCATGGAACGTAAGGCTGTTTAGAACTGCGTACCCTGAGGCCGTTGGAAGGCCGTACAGACGAGAGCTTTCGAGCGAACGGGGCAGCGCTTCGCCATCATCGTTGCCCGTTCACGGAGCTTAATCAAACGAATGCCTTTACTTCCTGTGGCTCAAACGCAACAGAGGAGTCGGAAGGCATACAGTGCCCTTTGACAGTTGTTACGACGAACGTGAGTGCACAGTGTCTCGTGAAATAAATCCCTAGCACTGTTGAAGCATCCCGTTAACGCATGCTTCTTCGCTCCTATGGCACTCTGAGGTGGTACTGACGGGGGAAATCTGGACTTTTACTTGAGGCCGGGGGGGCTCACAATTCTTTTGTCGGCGAGCTCCAGAGTGCTCTTGCTGAAGCTCCCAGCAAGGACCTGAGAGCAGCAGGCCTCACACGAGTACACTCGGACGGCTTCCGTCACGAGTAAACTCAGACCTCTTATGTGAGGCCTTCCGGCAGCAAAGAGAAGGTGGGCGCGAGGAGTGTGCTTCAGGCAGCTTAGGACCCGCAACTGTCTCGTCTACCACGGAGGGGAATAAGGTTTGCCCAGGGTCGCCCAGTTTCAAAGCTGAGCTCACGTAGTTATCCTCAGTGGTTTCCGATTACCTGAAGGAAACATACGGGAGGAACAGGGCCCTTCCATGGAGGCCCTTTTGGGCACAGGGACCTGTGCGTGGGATCTACTGGGTAAGTATGGCAGTACCTTAGGTAGGCCTCAGGGACCAAGGCTGTCGTCTGGCTCATGCCTTAGCTGTGTTAAGTGTGGAAAACGTGCTGGTCCTCAGGCTGGGCCCACAGCCTAGCTTTCGCTTCTGTGAGAGTGCTGTCCCGAGTCTCCTCCTGGAGCCAGTCGTCAGCACGGTGCCTTTTGGCACTGCAGTTCTCTTTCAGTCAGGGAGGCCGTGCGACTGGCAAAGGGAGTCTGCGCAGCACTGCCTTCGCGAGGCTCTTTGACGACTGGGGCACTCAACCCAGGCAAGCCAGAGAGCAGTACGTTGCCCTTGCTATGAATGTGAAGAGCTTTCTCCAGGGCCCTGTTGAGGCTGAGGTTCCTCAGAAGCCAGGAGCCGCCGTTCCGGCACGGAGAGAAGTCATCCTGCGAATTTGGCGAACGAGCTCCTATCCTGTGTGCCCCCAGGAGCGTCGCAGAGTTAAGGCACTCCGTGGTGGAGTATGGCCTCATGGAAACCACTGCACACCCAACTCCCCCGACGTGAAACACTGGAACTTACCTTGAGGCCTGAGGTCACCTTTCGTTCGGCCGGAGCTGAACATGCGGTGCCGTGGGAGGAGTTCCAAGAGAGGGATCGCCAGCACGGTTTACGTTTTGAGAGAACACGCAGCCTCGGCCCACAACGACAATCCTGCCGTGCAGAGACGTCGGGCCGCTAGTGCTGTTCAGGCAGCTTTGAAGCCAAGCGCAAGGCGCCTCCAAACGGGGAGAAAGCGTACTCTCCCCTCCGCGTCCCACGTTCAAGCTGAATGACGCAGCATGTTTCTCGGAAGGCTCTGCCGAGCTATCTAGTACAAGGGAGAGAGTGCCTGCCTCTGCTGAGAAAGGTTTTGACGTGGGGATTGCTGGACATGAGGAAGAGCGTTCCCCAGGCCGTGCAAAGTTTAGGCTTTGGTGACTCTGGATGGTCCCAAGGGTCCAGAATTGTCCCTGGGAAAGCTGTCCTCTTTTTCTTTCTCCGGCTGGAAGTAAACAGCTGGCAACCGACTGCCGTACGCAGACGTCCTGGGGGAGCCCCCCGGTTTCATTTGGGACGCACGTGGGTGTCTCACAGAAGAGCCCAAATTCCTAATTGGGGGCACACCAGCATGGAACGTAAGGCTGTTTAGAACTGCGTACCCTGAGGCCGTTGGAAGGCCGTACAGACGAGAGCTTTCGAGCGAACGGGGCAGCGCTTCGCCATCATCGTTGCCCGTTCACGGAGCTTAATCAAACGAATGCCTTTACTTCCTGTGGCTCAAACGCAACAGAGGAGTCGGAAGGCATACAGTGCGCTTTGACAGTTGTTACGACGAACGTGAGTGCACAGTGTCTCGTGAAATAAATCCCTAGCACTGTTGAAGCATCCCGTTAACGCATGCTTCTTCGCTCCTATGGCACTCCGAGGTGGTACTGACGGGGGAAATCTGGACTTTTACTTGAGGCCGGGGGGGGCTCACAATTCTTTTGTCGGCGAGCTCCAGAGTGCTCTTGCTGAAGCTCCCAGCAAGGACCTGAGAGCAGCAGGCCTCACACGAGTACACTCGGACGGCTTCCGTCACGAGTAAACTCAGACCTCTTATGTGAGGCCTTCCGGCAGCAAAGAGAAGGTGGGCGCGAGGAGTGTGCTTCAGGCAGCTTAGGACCCGCAACTGTCTCGTCTACCACGGAGGGGAATAAGGTTTGCCCAGGGTCGCCCAGTTTCAAAGCTGAGCTCACGTAGTTATCCTCAGTGGTTTCCGATTACCTGAAGGAAACACACGGGAGGAACAGGGCCCTTCCATGGAGGCCCTTTTGGGCACAGGGACCTGTGCGTGGGATCTACTGGGTAAGTATGGCAGTACCTTAGGTAGGCCTCAGGGACCAAGGCTGTCGTCTGGCTCATGCCTTAGCTGTGTTAAGTGTGGAAAACGTGCTGGTCCTCAGGCTGGGCCCACAGCCTAGCTTTCGCTTCTGTGAGAGTGCTGTCCCGAGTCTCCTCCTGGAGCCAGTCGTCAGCAGGGTGCCTTTTGGCATTGCAGTTCTCTTTCAGTCAGGGAGGGCGTGCGACTGGCAAAGGGAGTCTGCGCAGCACTGCCTTCGCGAGGCTCTTTGACGACTGGGGCACTCAACCCAGGCAAGCCAGAGAGCAGTACGTTGCCCTTGCTATGAATGTGAAGAGCTTTCTCCAGGGCCCTGTTGAGGCTGAGGTTCCTCAGAAGCCAGGAGCCGCCGTTCCGGCACGGAGAGAAGTCATCCTGCGAACTTGGCGAACGAGCTCCTATCCTGTGTGCCCCCAGGAGCGTCGCAGAGTTAAGGCACTCCGTGGTGGAGTATGGCCTCATGGAAACCACTGCACACCCAACTCCCCCGACGTGAAACACTGGAACTTACCTTGAGGCCTGAGGTCACCTTTCGTTCGGCCGGAGCTGAACATGTGGTGCCGTGGGAGGAGTTCCTAGAAAGGGATCGCCAGCACGGTTTTCGTTTTGAGAGAACACGCAGCCTCGGCCCACAACGACAATCCGGCCGTGCAGAGACTTCGGGCCGCTAGTGCTGTTCAGGCAGCTTTGAAGCCAAGCGCAAGGCGCCTCCAAACGGGGAGAAAGCGTACTCTCCCCTCCGCGTCCCACGTTCAAGCTGAATGACGCAGCATGTTTCTCGGAAGGCTCTGCCGAGCTATCTAGTACAAGGGAGAGAGTGCCTGCCTCTGCTGAGAAAGGTTTTGACGTGGGGATTGCTGGACATGAGGAAGAGCGTTCCCCAGGCCGTGCAAAGTTTAGGCTTTGGTGACTCTGGATGGTCCCAAGGGTCCAGAATTGTCCCTGGGAAAGCTGTCCTCTTTTTCTTTCTCCGGCTGGAAGTAAACAGCTGGCAACCGACTGCCGTACGCAGACGTCCTGGGGGAGCCCCCCCGGTTTCATTTGGGACGCACGTGGGTGTCTCACAGAAGAGCCCAAATTCCTAATTGGGGGCACACCAGCATGGAACGTAAGGCTGTTTAGAACTGCGTACCCTGAGGCCGTTGGAAGGCCGTACAGACGAGAGCTTTCGAGCGAACGGGGCAGCGCTTCGCCATCATCGTTGCCCGTTCACGGAGCTTAATCAAACGAATGCCTTTACTTCCTGTGGCTCAAACGCAACAGAGGAGTTGGAAGGCATACAGTGCCCTTTGACAGTTGTTACGACGAACGTGAGTGCACAGTGTCTCGTGAAATAAATCCCTAGCACTGTTGAAGCATCCCGTTAACGCATGCTTCTTCGCTCCTATGGCACTCCGAGGTGGTACTGACGGGGGAAATCTGGACTTTTACTTGAGGCCGGGGGGGCTCACAATTCTTTTGTCGGCGAGCTCCAGAGTGCTCTTGCTGAAGCTCCCAGCAAGGACCTGAGAGCAGCAGGCCTCACACGAGTACACTCGGACGGCTTCCGTCACGAGTAAACTCAGACCTCTTATGTGAGGCCTTCCGGCAGCAAAGAGAAGGTGGGCACGAGGAGTGTGCTTCAGGCAGCTTAGGACCCGCAACTGTCTCGTCTACCACGGAGGGGAATAAGGTTTGCCCAGGGTCGCCCAGTTTCAAAGCTGAGCTCACGTAGTTATCCTCAGTGGTTTCCGATTACCTGAAGGAAACACACGGGAGGAACAGGGCCCTTCCATGGAGGCCCTTTTGGGCACAGGGACCTCTGCGTGGGATCTACTGGGTAAGTATGGCAGTACCTTAGGTAGGCCTCAGGGACCAAGGCTGTCGTCTGGCTCATGCCTTAGCTGTGTTAAGTGTGGAAAACGTGCTGGTCCTCAGGCTGGGCCCACAGCCTAGCTTTCGCTTCTGTGAGAGTGCTGTCCCGAGTCTCCTCCTGGAGCCAGTCGTCAGCAGGGTGCCTTTTGGCATTGCAGTTCTCTTTCAGTCAGGGAGGGCGTGCGACTGGCAAAGGGAGTCTGCGCAGCACTGCCTTCGCGAGGCTCTTTGACGACTGGGGCACTCAACCTAGGCAACCCAGAGAGGAGTACACTGCCCTTGCTATGAATGTGAAGAGCTTTCTCCAGGGCCCTGTTGAGGCTGAGGTTCCTCAGAAGCCAAGAGCCGCCGTCCGGCACGGAGAGAAGTCATCCTGCGAACTTGGCGAACGAGCTCCTATCCTGTGTGCCCCCAGGAGCGTCGCAGAGTTAAGGCACTCCGTGGTGGAGTATGGCCTCATGGAAACCACTGCACACCCAACTCCCCCGACGTGAAACACTGGAACTTACCTTGAGGCCTGAGGTCACCTTTCGTTCGGCCGGAGCTGAACATGTGGTGCCGTGGGAGGAGTTCCTAGAAAGGGATCGCCAGCACGGTTTTCGTTTTGAGAGAACACGCAGCCTCGGCCCACAACGACAATCCTGCCGTGCAGAGACGTCGGGCCGCTAGTGCTGTTCAGGCAGCTTTGAAGCCAAGCACAAGGCGCCTCCAAACGGGGAGAAAGCGTACTCTCCCCTCCGCGTCCCACGTTCAAGCTGAATGACGCAGCATGTTTCTCGGAAGGCTCTGCCGAGCTATCTAGTACAAGGGAGAGAGTGCCTGCCTCTGCTGAGAAAGGTTTTGACGTGGGGATTGCTGGACATGAGGAAGAGCGTTCCCCAGGCCGTGCAAAGTTTAGGCTTTGGTGACTCTGGATGGTCCCAAGGGTCCAGAATTGTCCCTGGGAAAGCTGTCCTCTTTTTCTTTCTCCGGCTGGAAGTAAACAGCTGGCAACCGACTGCCGTACGCAGACGTCCTGGGGGAGCCCCCCCGGTTTCATTTGGGACGCACGTGGGTGTCTCACAGAAGAGCCCAAATTCCTAATTGGGGGCACACCAGCATGGAACGTAAGGCTGTTTAGAACTGCGTACCCTGAGGCCGTTGGAAGGCCGTACAGACGAGAGCTTTCGAGCGAACGGGGCAGCGCTTCGCCATCATCGTTGCCCGTTCACGGAGCTTAATCAAACGAATGCCTTTACTTCCTGTGGCTCAAACGCAACAGAGGAGTCGGAAGGCATACAGTGCCCTTTGACAGTTGTTACGACGAACGTGAGTGCACAGTGTCTCGTGAAATAAATCCCTAGCACTGTTGAAGCATCCCGTTAACGCATGCTTCTTCGCTCCTATGGCACTCCGAGGTGGTACTGACGGGGGAAATCTGGACTTTTACTTGAGGCCGGGGGGGCTCACAATTCTTTTGTCGGCGAGCTCCAGAGTGCTCTTGCTGAAGCTCCCAGCAAGGACCTGAGAGCAGCAGGCCTCACACGAGTACACTCGGACGGCTTCCGTCACGAGTAAACTCAGACCTCTTATGTGAGGCCTTCCGGCAGCAAAGAGAAGGTGGGCGCGAGGAGTGTGCTTCAGGCAGCTTAGGACCCGCAACTGTCTCGTCTACCACGGAGGGGAATAAGGTTTGCCCAGGGTCGCCCAGTTTCAAAGCTGAGCTCACGTAGTTATCCTCAGTGGTTTCCGATTACCTGAAGGAAACACACGGGAGGAACAGGGCCCTTCCATGGAGGCCCTTTTGGGCACAGGGACCTCTGCGTGGGATCTACTGGGTAAGTATGGCAGTACCTTAGGTAGGCCTCAGGGACCAAGGCTGTCGTCTGGCTCATGCCTTAGCTGTGTTAAGTGTGGAAAACGTGCTGGTCCTCAGGCTGGGCCCACAGCCTAGCTTTCGCTTCTGTGAGAGTGCTGTCCCGAGTCTCCTCCTGGAGCCAGTCGTCAGCAGGGTGCCTTTTGGCATTGCAGTTCTCTTTCAGTCAGGGAGGGCGTGCGACTGGCAAAGGGAGTCTGCGCAGCACTGCCTTCGCGAGGCTCTTTGACGACTGGGGCACTCAACCTAGGCAACCCAGAGAGGAGTACACTGCCCTTGCTATGAATGTGAAGAGCTTTCTCCAGGGCCCTGTTGAGGCTGAGGTTCCTCAGAAGCCAAGAGCCGCCGTCCGGCACGGAGAGAAGTCATCCTGCGAACTTGGCCAACGAGCTCCTATCCTGTGTGCCCCCAGGAGCGTCGCAGAGTTAAGGCACTCCGTGGTGGAGTATGGCCTCATGGAAACCACTGCACACCCAACTCCCCCGACGTGAAACACTGGAACTTACCTTGAGGCCTGAGGTCACCTTTCGTTCGGCCGGAGCTGAACATGTGGTGCCGTGGGAGGAGTTCCTAGAAAGGGATCGCCAGCACGGTTTTCGTTTTGAGAGAACACGCAGCCTCGGCCCACAACGACAATCCTGCCGTGCAGAGACGTCGGGCCGCTAGTGCTGTTCAGGCAGCTTTGAAGCCAAGCACAAGGCGCCTCCAAACGGGGAGAAAGCGTACTCTCCCCTCCGCGTCCCACGTTCAAGCTGAATGACGCAGCATGTTTCTCGGAAGGCTCTGCCGAGCTATCTAGTACAAGGGAGAGAGTGCCTGCCTCTGCTGAGAAAGGTTTTGACGTGGGGATTGCTGGACATGAGGAAGAGCGTTCCCCAGGCCGTGCAAAGTTTAGGCGTTGGTGACTCTGGATGGTCCCAAGGGTCCAGAATTGTCCCTGGGAAAGCTGTCCTCTTTTTCTTTCTCCGGCTGGAAGTAAACAGCTGGCAACCGACTGCCGTACGCAGACGTCCTGGGGGAGCCCCCCCGGTTTCATTTGGGACGCACGTGGGTGTCTCACAGAAGAGCCCAAATTCCTAATTGGGGGCACACCAGCATGGAACGTAAGGCTGTTTAGAACTGCGTACCCTGAGGCCGTTGGAAGGCCGTACAGACGAGAGCTTTCGAGCGAACGGGGCAGCGCTTCGCCATCATCGTTGCCCGTTCACGGAGCTTAATCAAACGAATGCCTTTACTTCCTGTGGCTCAAACGCAACAGAGGAGTCGGAAGGCATACAGTGCCCTTTGACAGTTGTTACGACGAACGTGAGTGCACAGTGTCTCGTGAAATAAATCCCTAGCACTGTTGAAGCATCCCGTTAACGCATGCTTCTTCGCTCCTATGGCACTCCGAGGTGGTACTGACGGGGGAAATCTGGACTTTTACTTGAGGCCGGGGGGGCTCACAATTCTTTTGTCGGCGAGCTCCAGAGTGCTCTTGCTGAAGCTCCCAGCAAGGACCTGAGAGCAGCAGGCCTCACACGAGTACACTCGGACGGCTTCCGTCACGAGTAAACTCAGACCTCTTATGTGAGGCCTTCCGGCAGCAAAGAGAAGGTGGGCGCGAGGAGTGTGCTTCAGGCAGCTTAGGACCCGCAACTGTCTCGTCTACCACGGAGGGGAATAAGGTTTGCCCAGGGTCGCCCAGTTTCAAAGCTGAGCTCACGTACTTATCCTCAGTGGTTTCCGATTACCTGAAGGAAACACACGGGAGGAACAGGGTCCTTCCATGGAGGCCCTTCTGGGCACAGGGACCTCTGCGTGGGATCTACTGGGTAAGTATGGCAGTACCTTAGGTAGGCCTCAGGGACCAAGGCTGTCGTCTGGCTCATGCCTTAGCTGTGTTAAGTGTGGAAAACGTGCTGGTCCTCAGGCTGGGCCCACAGCCTAGCTTTCGCTTCTGTGAGAGTGCTGTCCCGAGTCTCCTCCTGGAGCCAGTCGTCAGCAGGGTGCCTTTTGGCACTGCAGTTCTCTTTCAGTCAGGGAGGGCGTGCGACTGGCAAAGGGAGTCTGCGCAGCACTGCCTTCGCGAGGCTCTTTGACGACTGGGGCACTCAACCCAGGCAAGCCAGAGAGCAGTACGTTGCCCTTGCTATGAATGTGAAGAGCTTTCTCCAGGGCCCTGTTGAGGCTGAGGTTCCTCAGAAGCCAAGAGGCGCCGTCCGGCACGGAGAGAAGTCATCCTGCGAACTTGGCGAACGAGCTCCTATCCTGTGTGCCCCCAGGAGCGTCGCAGAGTTAAGGCACTCCGTGGTGGAGTATGGCCTCATGGAAACCACTGCACACCCAACTCCCCCGACGTGAAACACTGGAACTTACCTTGAGGCCTGAGGTCACCTTTCGTTCGGCCGGAGCTGAACATGTGGTGCCGTGGGAGGAGTTCCTAGAAAGGGATCGCCAGCACGGTTTTCGTTTTGAGAGAACACGCAGCCTCGGCCCACAACGACAATCCTGCCGTGCAGAGACGTCGGGCCGCTAGTGCTGTTCAGGCAGCTTTGAAGCCAAGCACAAGGCGCCTCCAAACGGGGAGAAAGCGTACTCTCCCCTCCGCGTCCCACGTTCAAGCTGAATGACGCAGCATGTTTCTCGGAAGGCTCTGCCGAGCTATCTAGTACAAGGGAGAGAGTGCCTGCCTCTGCTGAGAAAGGTTTTGACGTGGGGATTGCTGGACATGAGGAAGAGCGTTCCCCAGGCCGTGCAAAGTTTAGGCTTTGGTGACTCTGGATGGTCCCAAGGGTCCAGAATTGTCCCTGGGAAAGCTGTCCTCTTTTTCTTTCTCCGGCTGGAAGTAAACAGCTGGCAACCGACTGCCGTACGCAGACGTCCTGGGGGAGCCCCCCCGGTTTCATTTGGGACGCACGTGGGTGTCTCACAGAAGAGCCCAAATTCCTAATTGGGGGCACACCAGCATGGAACGTAAGGCTGTTTAGAACTGCGTACCCTGAGGCCGTTGGAAGGCCGTACAGACGAGAGCTTTCGAGCGAACGGGGCAGCGCTTCGCCATCATCGTTGCCCGTTCACGGAGCTTAATCAAACGAATGCCTTTACTTCCTGTGGCTCAAACGCAACAGAGGAGTCGGAAGGCATACAGTGCCCTTTGACAGTTGTTACGACGAACGTGAGTGCACAGTGTCTCGTGAAATAAATCCCTAGCACTGTTGAAGCATCCCGTTAACGCATGCTTCTTCGCTCCTATGGCACTCCGAGGTGGTACTGACGGGGGAAATCTGGACTTTTACTTGAGGCCGGGGGGGCTCACAATTCTTTTGTCGGCGAGCTCCAGAGTGCTCTTGCTGAAGCTCCCAGCAAGGACCTGAGAGCAGCAGGCCTCACACGAGTACACTCGGACGGCTTCCGTCACGAGTAAACTCAGACCTCTTATGTGAGGCCTTCCGGCAGCAAAGAGAAGGTGGGCGCGAGGAGTGTGCTTCAGGCAGCTTAGGACCCGCAACTGTCTCGTCTACCACGGAGGGGAATAAGGTTTGCCCAGGGTCGCCCAGTTTCAAAGCTGAGCTCACGTACTTATCCTCAGTGGTTTCCGATTACCTGAAGGAAACACACGGGAGGAACAGGGCCCTTCCATGGAGGCCCTTTTGGGCACAGGGACCTCTGCGTGGGATCTACTGGGTAAGTATGGCAGTACCTTAGGTAGGCCTCAGGGACCAAGGCTGTCGTCTGGCTCATGCCTTAGCTGTGTTAAGTGTGGAAAACGTGCTGGTCCTCAGGCTGGGCCCACAGCCTAGCTTTCGCTTCTGTGAGAGTGCTGTCCCGAGTCTCCTCCTGGAGCCAGTTGTCAGCACGGTGCCTTTTGGCACTGCAGTTCTCTTTCAGTCAGGGAGGGCGTGCGACTGGCAAAGGGAGTCTGCGCAGCACTGCCTTCGCGAGGCTCTTTGACGACTGGGGCACTCAACCCAGGCAAGCCAGAGAGCAGTACGTTGCCCTTGCTATGAATGTGAAGAGCTTTCTCCAGGGCCCTGTTGAGGCTGAGGTTCCTCAGAAGCCAAGAGGCGCCGTCCGGCACGGAGAGAAGTCATCCTGCGAACTTGGCGAACGAGCTCCTATCCTGTGTGCCCCCAGGAGCGTCGCAGAGTTAAGGCACTCCGTGGTGGAGTATGGCCTCATGGAAACCACTGCACACCCAACTCCCCCGACGTGAAACACTGGAACTTACCTTGAGGCCTGAGGTCACCTTTCGTTCGGCCGGAGCTGAACATGTGGTGCCGTGGGAGGAGTTCCTAGAAAGGGATCGCCAGCACGGTTTTCGTTTTGAGAGAACACGCAGCCTCGGCCCACAACGACAATCCTGCCGTGCAGAGACGTCGGGCCGCTAGTGCTGTTCAGGCAGCTTTGAAGCCAAGCACAAGGCGCCTCCAAACGGGGAGAAAGCGTACTCTCCCCTCCGCGTCCCACGTTCAAGCTGAATGACGCAGCATGTTTCTCGGAAGGCTCTGCCGAGCTATCTAGTACAAGGGAGAGAGTGCCTGCCTCTGCTGAGAAAGGTTTTGACGTGGGGATTGCTGGACATGAGGAAGAGCGTTCCCCAGGCCGTGCAAAGTTTAGGCTTTGGTGACTCTGGATGGTCCCAAGGGTCCAGAATTGTCCCTGGGAAAGCTGTCCTCTTTTTCTTTCTCCGGCTGGAAGTAAACAGCTGGCAACCGACTGCCGTACGCAGACGTCCTGGGGGAGCCCCCCCGGTTTCATTTGGGACGCACGTGGGTGTCTCACAGAAGAGCCCAAATTCCTAATTGGGGGCACACCAGCATGGAACGTAAGGCTGTTTAGAACTGCGTACCCTGAGGCCGTTGGAAGGCCGTACAGACGAGAGCTTTCGAGCGAACGGGGCAGCGCTTCGCCATCATCGTTGCCCGTTCACGGAGCTTAATCAAACGAATGCCTTTACTTCCTGTGGCTCAAACGCAACAGAGGAGTCGGAAGGCATACAGTGCCCTTTGACAGTTGTTACGACGAACGTGAGTGCACAGTGTCTCGTGAAATAAATCCCTAGCACTGTTGAAGCATCCCGTTAACGCATGCTTCTTCGCTCCTATGGCACTCCGAGGTGGTACTGACGGGGGAAATCTGGACTTTTACTTGAGGCCGGGGGGGCTCACAATTCTTTTGTCGGCGAGCTCCAGAGTGCTCTTGCTGAAGCTCCCAGCAAGGACCTGAGAGCAGCAGTCCTCACACGAGTACACTCGGACGGCTTCCGTCACGAGTAAACTCAGACCTCTTATGTGAGGCCTTCCGGCAGCAAAGAGAAGGTGGGCGCGAGGAGTGTGCTTCAGGCAGCTTAGGACCCGCAACTGTCTCGTCTACCACGGAGGGGAATAAGGTTTGCCCAGGGTCGCCCAGTTTCAAAGCTGAGCTCACGTACTTATCCTCAGTGGTTTCCGATTACCTGAAGGAAACACACGGGAGGAACAGGGCCCTTCCATGGAGGCCCTTTTGGGCACAGGGACCTCTGCGTGGGATCTACTGGGTAAGTATGGCAGTACCTTAGGTAGGCCTCAGGGACCAAGGCTGTCGTCTGGCTCATGCCTTAGCTGTGTTAAGTGTGGAAAACGTGCTGGTCCTCAGGCTGGGCCCACAGCCTAGCTTTCGCTTCTGTGAGAGTGCTGTCCCGAGTCTCCTCCTGGAGCCAGTCGTCAGCACGGTGCCTTTTGGCACTGCAGTTCTCTTTCAGTCAGGGAGGGCGTGCGACTGGCAAAGGGAGTCTGCGCAGCACTGCCTTCGCGAGGCTCTTTGACGACTGGGGCACTCAACCCAGGCAAGCCAGAGAGCAGTACGTTGCCCTTGCTATGAATGTGAAGAGCTTTCTCCAGGGCCCTGTTGAGGCTGAGGTTCCTCAGAAGCCAAGAGGCGCCGTCCGGCACGGAGAGAAGTCATCCTGCGAACTTGGCGAACGAGCTCCTATCCTGTGTGCCCCCAGGAGCGTCGCAGAGTTAAGGCACTCCGTGGTGGAGTATGGCCTCATGGAAACCACTGCACACCCAACTCCCCCGACGTGAAACACTGGAACTTACCTTGAGGCCTGAGGTCACCTTTCGTTCGGCCGGAGCTGAACATGTGGTGCCGTGGGAGGAGTTCCTAGAAAGGGATCGCCAGCACGGTTTTCGTTTTGAGAGAACACGCAGCCTCGGCCCACAACGACAATCCTGCCGTGCAGAGACGTCGGGCCGCTAGTGCTGTTCAGGCAGCTTTGAAGCCAAGCACAAGGCGCCTCGAAACGGGGAGAAAGCGTACTCTCCCCTCCGCGTCCCACGTTCAAGCTGAATGACGCAGCATGTTTCTCGGAAGGCTCTGCCGAGCTATCTAGTACAAGGGAGAGAGTGCCTGCCTCTGCTGAGAAAGGTTTTGACGTGGGGATTGCTGGACATGAGGAAGAGCGTTCCCCAGGCCGTGCAAAGTTTAGGCTTTGGTGACTCTGGATGGTCCCAAGGGTCCAGAATTGTCCCTGGGAAAGCTGTCCTCTTTTTCTTTCTCCGGCTGGAAGTAAACAGCTGGCAACCGACTGCCGTACGCAGACGTCCTGGGGGAGCCCCCCCGGTTTCATTTGGGACGCACGTGGGTGTCTCACAGAAGAGCCCAAATTCCTAATTGGGGGCACACCAGCATGGAACGTAAGGCTGTTTAGAACTGCGTACCCTGAGGCCGTTGGAAGGCCGTACAGACGAGAGCTTTCGAGCGAACGGGGCAGCGCTTCGCCATCATCGTTGCCCGTTCACGGAGCTTAATCAAACGAATGCCTTTACTTCCTGTGGCTCAAACGCAACAGAGGAGTCGGAAGGCATACAGTGCCCTTTGACAGTTGTTACGACGAACGTGAGTGCACAGTGTCTCGTGAAATAAATCCCTAGCACTGTTGAAGCATCCCGTTAACGCATGCTTCTTCGCTCCTATGGCACTCCGAGGTGGTACTGACGGGGGAAATCTGGACTTTTACTTGAGGCCGGGGGGGCTCACAATTCTTTTGTCGGCGAGCTCCAGAGTGCTCTTGCTGAAGCTCCCAGCAAGGACCTGAGAGCAGCAGGCCTCACACGAGTACACTCGGACGGCTTCCGTCACGAGTAAACTCAGACCTCTTATGTGAGGCCTTCCGGCAGCAAAGAGAAGGTGGGCGCGAGGAGTGTGCTTCAGGCAGCTTAGGACCCGCAACTGTCTCGTCTACCACGGAGGGGAATAAGGTTTGCCCAGGGTCGCCCAGTTTCAAAGCTGAGCTCACGTACTTATCCTCAGTGGTTTCCGATTACCTGAAGGAAACACACGGGAGGAACAGGGCCCTTCCATGGAGGCCCTTTTGGGCACAGGGACCTCTGCGTGGGATCTACTGGGTAAGTATGGCAGTACCTTAGGTAGGCCTCAGGGACCAAGGCTGTCGTCTGGCTCATGCCTTAGCTGTGTTAAGTGTGGAAAACGTGCTGGTCCTCAGGCTGGGCCCACAGCCTAGCTTTCGCTTCTGTGAGAGTGCTGTCCCGAGTCTCCTCCTGGAGCCAGTCGTCAGCACGGTGCCTTTTGGCACTGCAGTTCTCTTTCAGTCAGGGAGGGCGTGCGACTGGCAAAGGGAGTCTGCGCAGCACTGCCTTCGCGAGGCTCTTTGACGACTGGGGCACTCAACCCAGGCAAGCCAGAGAGCAGTACGTTGCCCTTGCTATGAATGTGAAGAGCTTTCTCCAGGGCCCTGTTGAGGCTGAGGTTCCTCAGAAGCCAAGAGGCGCCGTCCGGCACGGAGAGAAGTCATCCTGCGAACTTGGCGAACGAGCTCCTATCCTGTGTGCCCCCAGGAGCGTCGCAGAGTTAAGGCACTCCGTGGTGGAGTATGGCCTCATGGAAACCACTGCACACCCAACTCCCCCGACGTGAAACACTGGAACTTACCTTGAGGCCTGAGGTCACCTTTCGTTCGGCCGGAGCTGAACATGTGGTGCCGTGGGAGGAGTTCCTAGAAAGGGATCGCCAGCACGGTTTTCGTTTTGAGAGAACACGCAGCCTCGGCCCACAACGACAATCCTGCCGTGCAGAGACGTCGGGCCGCTAGTGCTGTTCAGGCAGCTTTGAAGCCAAGCACAAGGCGCCTCGAAACGGGGAGAAAGCGTACTCTCCCCTCCGCGTCCCACGTTCAAGCTGAATGACGCAGCATGTTTCTCGGAAGGCTCTGCCGAGCTATCTAGTACAAGGGAGAGAGTGCCTGCCTCTGCTGAGAAAGGTTTTGACGTGGGGATTGCTGGACATGAGGAAGAGCGTTCCCCAGGCCGTGCAAAGTTTAGGCTTTGGTGACTCTGGATGGTCCCAAGGGTCCAGAATTGTCCCTGGGAAAGCTGTCCTCTTTTTCTTTCTCCGGCTGGAAGTAAACAGCTGGCAACCGACTGCCGTACGCAGACGTCCTGGGGGAGCCCCCCCGGTTTCATTTGGGACGCACGTGGGTGTCTCACAGAAGAGCCCAAATTCCTAATTGGGGGCACACCAGCATGGAACGTAAGGCTGTTTAGAACTGCGTACCCTGAGGCCGTTGGAAGGCCGTACAGACGAGAGCTTTCGAGCGAACGGGGCAGCGCTTCGCCATCATCGTTGCCCGTTCACGGAGCTTAATCAAACGAATGCCTTTACTTCCTGTGGCTCAAACGCAACAGAGGAGTCGGAAGGCATACAGTGCCCTTTGACAGTTGTTACGACGAACGTGAGTGCACAGTGTCTCGTGAAATAAATCCCTAGCACTGTTGAAGCATCCCGTTAACGCATGCTTCTTCGCTCCTATGGCACTCCGAGGTGGTACTGACGGGGGAAATCTGGACTTTTACTTGAGGCCGGGGGGGCTCACAATTCTTTTGTCGGCGAGCTCCAGAGTGCTCTTGCTGAAGCTCCCAGCAAGGACCTGAGAGCAGCAGGCCTCACACGAGTACACTCGGACGGCTTCCGTCACGAGTAAACTCAGACCTCTTATGTGAGGCCTTCCGGCAGCAAAGAGAAGGTGGGCGCGAGGAGTGTGCTTCAGGCAGCTTAGGACCCGCAACTGTCTCGTCTACCACGGAGGGGAATAAGGTTTGCCCAGGGTCGCCCAGTTTCAAAGCTGAGCTCACGTACTTATCCTCAGTGGTTTCCGATTACCTGAAGGAAACACACGGGAGGAACAGGGCCCTTCCATGGAGGCCCTTTTGGGCACAGGGACCTCTGCGTGGGATCTACTGGGTAAGTATGGCAGTACCTTAGGTAGGCCTCAGGGACCAAGGCTGTCGTCTGGCTCATGCCTTAGCTGTGTTAAGTGTGGAAAACGTGCTGGTCCTCAGGCTGGGCCCACAGCCTAGCTTTCGCTTCTGTGAGAGTGCTGTCCCGAGTCTCCTCCTGGAGCCAGTTGTCAGCACGGTGCCTTTTGGCACTGCAGTTCTCTTTCAGTCAGGGAGGGCGTGCGACTGGCAAAGGGAGTCTGCGCAGCACTGCCTTCGCGAGGCTCTTTGACGACTGGGGCACTCAACCCAGGCAAGCCAGAGAGCAGTACGTTGCCCTTGCTATGAATGTGAAGAGCTTTCTCCAGGGCCCTGTTGAGGCTGAGGTTCCTCAGAAGCCAAGAGGCGCCGTCCGGCACGGAGAGAAGTCATCCTGCGAACTTGGCGAACGAGCTCCTATCCTGTGTGCCCCCAGGAGCGTCGCAGAGTTAAGGCACTCCGTGGTGGAGTATGGCCTCATGGAAACCACTGCACACCCAACTCCCCCGACGTGAAACACTGGAACTTACCTTGAGGCCTGAGGTCACCTTTCGTTCGGCCGGAGCTGAACATGTGGTGCCGTGGGAGGAGTTCCTAGAAAGGGATCGCCAGCACGGTTTTCGTTTTGAGAGAACACGCAGCCTCGGCCCACAACGACAATCCTGCCGTGCAGAGACGTCGGGCCGCTAGTGCTGTTCAGGCAGCTTTGAAGCCAAGCACAAGGCGCCTCCAAACGGGGAGAAAGCGTACTCTCCCCTCCGCGTCCCACGTTCAAGCTGAATGACGCAGCATGTTTCTCGGAAGGCTCTGCCGAGCTATCTAGTACAAGGGAGAGAGTGCCTGCCTCTGCTGAGAAAGGTTTTGACGTGGGGATTGCTGGACATGAGGAAGAGCGTTCCCCAGGCCGTGCAAAGTTTAGGCTTTGGTGACTCTGGATGGTCCCAAGGGTCCAGAATTGTCCCTGGGAAAGCTGTCCTCTTTTTCTTTCTCCGGCTGGAAGTAAACAGCTGGCAACCGACTGCCGTACGCAGACGTCCTGGGGGAGCCCCCCCGGTTTCATTTGGGACGCACGTGGGTGTCTCACAGAAGAGCCCAAATTCCTAATTGGGGGCACACCAGCATGGAACGTAAGGCTGTTTAGAACTGCGTACCCTGAGGCCGTTGGAAGGCCGTACAGACGAGAGCTTTCGAGCGAACGGGGCAGCGCTTCGCCATCATCGTTGCCCGTTCACGGAGCTTAATCAAACGAATGCCTTTACTTCCTGTGGCTCAAACGCAACAGAGGAGTCGGAAGGCATACAGTGCCCTTTGACAGTTGTTACGACGAACGTGAGTGCACAGTGTCTCGTGAAATAAATCCCTAGCACTGTTGAAGCATCCCGTTAACGCATGCTTCTTCGCTCCTATGGCACTCCGAGGTGGTACTGACGGGGGAAATCTGGACTTTTACTTGAGGCCGGGGGGGCTCACAATTCTTTTGTCGGCGAGCTCCAGAGTGCTCTTGCTGAAGCTCCCAGCAAGGACCTGAGAGCAGCAGTCCTCACACGAGTACACTCGGACGGCTTCCGTCACGAGTAAACTCAGACCTCTTATGTGAGGCCTTCCGGCAGCAAAGAGAAGGTGGGCGCGAGGAGTGTGCTTCAGGCAGCTTAGGACCCGCAACTGTCTCGTCTACCACGGAGGGGAATAAGGTTTGCCCAGGGTCGCCCAGTTTCAAAGCTGAGCTCACGTACTTATCCTCAGTGGTTTCCGATTACCTGAAGGAAACACACGGGAGGAACAGGGCCCTTCCATGGAGGCCCTTTTGGGCACAGGGACCTCTGCGTGGGATCTACTGGGTAAGTATGGCAGTACCTTAGGTAGGCCTCAGGGACCAAGGCTGTCGTCTGGCTCATGCCTTAGCTGTGTTAAGTGTGGAAAACGTGCTGGTCCTCAGGCTGGGCCCACAGCCTAGCTTTCGCTTCTGTGAGAGTGCTGTCCCGAGTCTCCTCCTGGAGCCAGTTGTCAGCACGGTGCCTTTTGGCACTGCAGTTCTCTTTCAGTCAGGGAGGGCGTGCGACTGGCAAAGGGAGTCTGCGCAGCACTGCCTTCGCGAGGCTCTTTGACGACTGGGGCACTCAACCCAGGCAAGCCAGAGAGCAGTACGTTGCCCTTGCTATGAATGTGAAGAGCTTTCTCCAGGGCCCTGTTGAGGCTGAGGTTCCTCAGAAGCCAAGAGGCGCCGTCCGGCACGGAGAGAAGTCATCCTGCGAACTTGGCGAACGAGCTCCTATCCTGTGTGCCCCCAGGAGCGTCGCAGAGTTAAGGCACTCCGTGGTGGAGTATGGCCTCATGGAAACCACTGCACACCCAACTCCCCCGACGTGAAACACTGGAACTTACCTTGAGGCCTGAG
The DNA here is from genome assembly GCF_964374135.1 of Grampus griseus. NCBI lineage: Eukaryota > Metazoa > Chordata > Mammalia > Artiodactyla > Delphinidae > Grampus > Grampus griseus. The sequence continues at coordinate 339,969 of NW_028133214.1, read as the reverse complement.
GTCACCTTTCGTTCGGCCGGAGCTGAACATGTGGTGCCGTGGGAGGAGTTCCTAGAAAGGGATCGCCAGCACGGTTTTCGTTTTGAGAGAACACGCAGCCTCGGCCCACAACGACAATCCTGCCGTGCAGAGACGTCGGGCCGCTAGTGCTGTTCAGGCAGCTTTGAAGCCAAGCACAAGGCGCCTCGAAACGGGGAGAAAGCGTACTCTCCCCTCCGCGTCCCACGTTCAAGCTGAATGACGCAGCATGTTTCTCGGAAGGCTCTGCCGAGCTATCTAGTACAAGGGAGAGAGTGCCTGCCTCTGCTGAGAAAGGTTTTGACGTGGGGATTGCTGGACATGAGGAAGAGCGTTCCCCAGGCCGTGCAAAGTTTAGGCTTTGGTGACTCTGGATGGTCCCAAGGGTCCAGAATTGTCCCTGGGAAAGCTGTCCTCTTTTTCTTTCTCCGGCTGGAAGTAAACAGCTGGCAACCGACTGCCGTACGCAGACGTCCTGGGGGAGCCCCCCCGGTTTCATTTGGGACGCACGTGGGTGTCTCACAGAAGAGCCCAAATTCCTAATTGGGGGCACACCAGCATGGAACGTAAGGCTGTTTAGAACTGCGTACCCTGAGGCCGTTGGAAGGCCGTACAGACGAGAGCTTTCGAGCGAACGGGGCAGCGCTTCGCCATCATCGTTGCCCGTTCACGGAGCTTAATCAAACGAATGCCTTTACTTCCTGTGGCTCAAACGCAACAGAGGAGTCGGAAGGCATACAGTGCCCTTTGACAGTTGTTACGACGAACGTGAGTGCACAGTGTCTCGTGAAATAAATCCCTAGCACTGTTGAAGCATCCCGTTAACGCATGCTTCTTCGCTCCTATGGCACTCCGAGGTGGTACTGACGGGGGAAATCTGGACTTTTACTTGAGGCCGGGGGGGCTCACAATTCTTTTGTCGGCGAGCTCCAGAGTGCTCTTGCTGAAGCTCCCAGCAAGGACCTGAGAGCAGCAGGCCTCACACGAGTACACTCGGACGGCTTCCGTCACGAGTAAACTCAGACCTCTTATGTGAGGCCTTCCGGCAGCAAAGAGAAGGTGGGCGCGAGGAGTGTGCTTCAGGCAGCTTAGGACCCGCAACTGTCTCGTCTACCACGGAGGGGAATAAGGTTTGCCCAGGGTCGCCCAGTTTCAAAGCTGAGCTCACGTACTTATCCTCAGTGGTTTCCGATTACCTGAAGGAAACACACGGGAGGAACAGGGCCCTTCCATGGAGGCCCTTTTGGGCACAGGGACCTCTGCGTGGGATCTACTGGGTAAGTATGGCAGTACCTTAGGTAGGCCTCAGGGACCAAGGCTGTCGTCTGGCTCATGCCTTAGCTGTGTTAAGTGTGGAAAACGTGCTGGTCCTCAGGCTGGGCCCACAGCCTAGCTTTCGCTTCTGTGAGAGTGCTGTCCCGAGTCTCCTCCTGGAGCCAGTCGTCAGCACGGTGCCTTTTGGCACTGCAGTTCTCTTTCAGTCAGGGAGGGCGTGCGACTGGCAAAGGGAGTCTGCGCAGCACTGCCTTCGCGAGGCTCTTTGACGACTGGGGCACTCAACCCAGGCAAGCCAGAGAGCAGTACGTTGCCCTTGCTATGAATGTGAAGAGCTTTCTCCAGGGCCCTGTTGAGGCTGAGGTTCCTCAGAAGCCAAGAGGCGCCGTCCGGCACGGAGAGAAGTCATCCTGCGAACTTGGCGAACGAGCTCCTATCCTGTGTGCCCCCAGGAGCGTCGCAGAGTTAAGGCACTCCGTGGTGGAGTATGGCCTCATGGAAACCACTGCACACCCAACTCCCCCGACGTGAAACACTGGAACTTACCTTGAGGCCTGAGGTCACCTTTCGTTCGGCCGGAGCTGAACATGTGGTGCCGTGGGAGGAGTTCCTAGAAAGGGATCGCCAGCACGGTTTTCGTTTTGAGAGAACACGCAGCCTCGGCCCACAACGACAATCCTGCCGTGCAGAGACGTCGGGCCGCTAGTGCTGTTCAGGCAGCTTTGAAGCCAAGCACAAGGCGCCTCCAAACGGGGAGAAAGCGTACTCTCCCCTCCGCGTCCCACGTTCAAGCTGAATGACGCAGCATGTTTCTCGGAAGGCTCTGCCGAGCTATCTAGTACAAGGGAGAGAGTGCCTGCCTCTGCTGAGAAAGGTTTTGACGTGGGGATTGCTGGACATGAGGAAGAGCGTTCCCCAGGCCGTGCAAAGTTTAGGCTTTGGTGACTCTGGATGGTCCCAAGGGTCCAGAATTGTCCCTGGGAAAGCTGTCCTCTTTTTCTTTCTCCGGCTGGAAGTAAACAGCTGGCAACCGACTGCCGTACGCAGACGTCCTGGGGGAGCCCCCCCGGTTTCATTTGGGACGCACGTGGGTGTCTCACAGAAGAGCCCAAATTCCTAATTGGGGGCACACCAGCATGGAACGTAAGGCTGTTTAGAACTGCGTACCCTGAGGCCGTTGGAAGGCCGTACAGACGAGAGCTTTCGAGCGAACGGGGCAGCGCTTCGCCATCATCGTTGCCCGTTCACGGAGCTTAATCAAACGAATGCCTTTACTTCCTGTGGCTCAAACGCAACAGAGGAGTCGGAAGGCATACAGTGCCCTTTGACAGTTGTTACGACGAACGTGAGTGCACAGTGTCTCGTGAAATAAATCCCTAGCACTGTTGAAGCATCCCGTTAACGCATGCTTCTTCGCTCCTATGGCACTCCGAGGTGGTACTGACGGGGGAAATCTGGACTTTTACTTGAGGCCGGGGGGGCTCACAATTCTTTTGTCGGCGAGCTCCAGAGTGCTCTTGCTGAAGCTCCCAGCAAGGACCTGAGAGCAGCAGGCCTCACACGAGTACACTCGGACGGCTTCCGTCACGAGTAAACTCAGACCTCTTATGTGAGGCCTTCCGGCAGCAAAGAGAAGGTGGGCGCGAGGAGTGTGCTTCAGGCAGCTTAGGACCCGCAACTGTCTCGTCTACCACGGAGGGGAATAAGGTTTGCCCAGGGTCGCCCAGTTTCAAAGCTGAGCTCACGTAGTTATCCTCAGTGGTTTCCGATTACCTGAAGGAAACACACGGGCGGAACAGGGCCCTTCCATGGAGGCCCTTTTGGGCACAGGGACCTGTGCGTGGGATCTACTGGGTAAGTATGGCAGTACCTTAGGTAGGCCTCAGGGACCAAGGCTGTCGTCTGGCTCATGCCTTAGCTGTGTTAAGTGTGGAAAACGTGCTGGTCCTCAGGCTGGGCCCACAGCCTAGCTTTCGCTTCTGTGAGAGTGCTGTCCCGAGTCTCCTCCTGGAGCCAGTCGTCAGCACGGTGCCTTTTGGCACTGCAGTTCTCTTTCAGTCAGGGAGGGCGTGCGACTGGCAAAGGGAGTCTGCGCAGCACTGCCTTCGCGAGGCTCTTTGACGACTGGGGCACTCAACCCAGGCAAGCCAGAGAGCAGTACGTTGCCCTTGCTATGAATGTGAAGAGCTTTCTCCAGGGCCCTGTTGAGGCTGAGGTTCCTCAGAAGCCAAGAGGCGCCGTCCGGCACGGAGAGAAGTCATCCTGCGAACTTGGCGAACGAGCTCCTATCCTGTGTGCCCCCAGGAGCGTCGCAGAGTTAAGGCACTCCGTGGTGGAGTATGGCCTCATGGAAACCACTGCACACCCAACTCCCCCGACGTGAAACACTGGAACTTACCTTGAGGCCTGAGGTCACCTTTCGTTCGGCCGGAGCTGAACATGTGGTGCCGTGGGAGGAGTTCCTAGAAAGGGATCGCCAGCACGGTTTTCGTTTTGAGAGAACACGCAGCCTCGGCCCACAACGACAATCCTGCCGTGCAGAGACGTCGGGCCGCTAGTGCTGTTCAGGCAGCTTTGAAGCCAAGCACAAGGCGCCTCCAAACGGGGAGAAAGCGTACTCTCCCCTCCGCGTCCCACGTTCAAGCTGAATGACGCAGCATGTTTCTCGGAAGGCTCTGCCGAGCTATCTAGTACAAGGGAGAGAGTGCCTGCCTCTGCTGAGAAAGGTTTTGACGTGGGGATTGCTGGACATGAGGAAGAGCGTTCCCCAGGCCGTGCAAAGTTTAGGCTTTGGTGACTCTGGATGGTCCCAAGGGTCCAGAATTGTCCCTGGGAAAGCTGTCCTCTTTTTCTTTCTCCGGCTGGAAGTAAACAGCTGGCAACCGACTGCCGTACGCAGACGTCCTGGGGGAGCCCCCCCGGTTTCATTTGGGACGCACGTGGGTGTCTCACAGAAGAGCCCAAATTCCTAATTGGGGGCACACCAGCATGGAACGTAAGGCTGTTTAGAACTGCGTACCCTGAGGCCGTTGGAAGGCCGTACAGACGAGAGCTTTCGAGCGAACGGGGCAGCGCTTCGCCATCATCGTTGCCCGTTCACGGAGCTTAATCAAACGAATGCCTTTACTTCCTGTGGCTCAAACGCAACAGAGGAGTCGGAAGGCATACAGTGCCCTTTGACAGTTGTTACGACGAACGTGAGTGCACAGTGTCTCGTGAAATAAATCCCTAGCACTGTTGAAGCATCCCGTTAACGCATGCTTCTTCGCTCCTATGGCACTCCGAGGTGGTACTGACGGGGGAAATCTGGACTTTTACTTGAGGCCGGGGGGGCTCACAATTCTTTTGTCGGCGAGCTCCAGAGTGCTCTTGCTGAAGCTCCCAGCAAGGACCTGAGAGCAGCAGGCCTCACACGAGTACACTCGGACGGCTTCCGTCACGAGTAAACTCAGACCTCTTATGTGAGGCCTTCCGGCAGCAAAGAGAAGGTGGGCGCGAGGAGTGTGCTTCAGGCAGCTTAGGACCCGCAACTGTCTCGTCTACCACGGAGGGGAATAAGGTTTGCCCAGGGTCGCCCAGTTTCAAAGCTGAGCTCACGTACTTATCCTCAGTGGTTTCCGATTACCTGAAGGAAACACACGGGAGGAACAGGGTCCTTCCATGGAGGCCCTTCTGGGCACAGGGACCTCCGCGTGGGATCTACTGGGTAAGTATGGCAGTACCTTAGGTAGGCCTCAGGGACCAAGTCTGTCGTCTGGCTCATGCCTTAGCTGTGTTAAGTGTGGAAAACGTGCTGGTCCTCAGGCTGGGCCCACAGCCTAGCTTTCGCTTCTGTGAGAGTGCTGTCCCGAGTCTCCTCCTGGAGCCAGTCGTCAGCACGGTGCCTTTTGGCACTGCAGTTCTCTTTCAGTCAGGGAGGGCGTGCGACTGGCAAAGGGAGTCTGCGCAGCACTGCCTTCACGAGGCTCTTTGACGACTGGGGCACTCAACCCAGGCAAGCCAGAGAGCAGTATGTTGCCCTTGCTATGAATGTGAAGAGCTTTCTCCAGGGCCCTGTTGAGGCTGAGGTTCCTCAGAAGCCAGGAGCCGCCGTTCCGGCACGGAGAGAAGTCATCCTGCGAACTTGGCGAACGAGCTCCTATCCTGTGTGCCCCCAGGAGCGTCGCAGAGTTAAGGCACTCCGTGGTGGAGTATGGCCTCATGGAAACCACTGCACACCCAACTCCCCCGACGTGAAACACTGGAACTTACCTTGAGGCCTGAGGTCACCTTTCGTTCGGCCGGAGCTGAACATGTGGTGCCGTGGGAGGAGTTCCTAGAAAGGGATCGCCAGCACGGTTTTCGTTTTGAGAGAACACGCAGCCTCGGCCCACAACGACAATCCTGCCGTGCAGAGACGTCGGGCCGCTAGTGCTGTTCAGGCAGCTTTGAAGCCAAGCGCAAGGCGCCTCCAAACGGGGAGAAAGCGTACTCTCCCCTCCGCGTCCCACGTTCAAGCTGAATGACGCAGCATGTTTCTCGGAAGGCTCTGCCGAGCTATCTAGTACAAGGGAGAGAGTGCCTGCCTCTGCTGAGAAAGGTTTTGACGTGGGGATTGCTGGACATGAGGAAGAGCGTTCCCCAGGCCGTGCAAAGTTTAGGCGTTGGTGACTCTGGATGGTCCCAAGGGTCCAGAATTGTCCCTGGGAAAGCTGTCCTCTTTTTCTTTCTCCGGCTGGAAGTAAACAGCTGGCAACCGACTGCCGTACGCAGACGTCCTGGGGGAGCCCCCCGGTTTCATTTGGGACGCACGTGGGTGTCTCACAGAAGAGCCCAAATTCCTACTTGGGGGCACACCAGCATGGAACGTAAGGTTGTTTAGAACTGCGTACCCTGAGGCCGTTGGAAGGCCGTACAGACGAGAGCTTTCGAGCGAACGGGGCAGCGCTTCGCCATCATCGTTGCCCGTTCACGGAGCTTAATCAAACGAATGCCTTTACTTCCTGTGGCTCAAACGCAACAGAGGAGTTGGAAGGCATACAGTGCCCTTTGACAGTTGTTACGACGAACGTGAGTGCACAGTGTCTCGTGAAATAAATCCCTAGCACTGTTGAAGCATCCCGTTAACGCATGCTTCTTCGCTCCTATGGCACTCCGAGGTGGTACTGACGGGGGAAATCTGGACTTTTACTTGAGGCCGGGGGGGCTCACAATTCTTTTGTCGGCGAGCTCCACAGTGCTCTTGCTGAAGCTCCCAGCAAGGACCTGAGAGCAGCAGGCCTCACACGAGTACACTCGGACGGCTTCCGTCACGAGTAAACTCAGACCTCTTATGTGAGGCCTTCCGGCAGCAAAGAGAAGGTGGGCGCGAGGAGTGTGCTTCAGGCAGCTTAGGACCCGCAACTGTCTCGTCTACCACGGAGGGGAATAAGGTTTGCCCAGGGTCGCCCAGTTTCAAAGCTGAGCTCACGTACTTATCCTCAGTGGTTTCCGATTACCTGAAGGAAACACACGGGAGGAACAGGGTCCTTCCATGGAGGCCCTTCTGGGCACAGGGACCTCTGCGTGGGATCTACTGGGTAAGTATGGCAGTACCTTAGGTAGGCCTCAGGGACCAAGTCTGTCGTCTGGCTCATGCCTTAGCTGTGTTAAGTGTGGAAAACGTGCTGGTCCTCAGGCTGGGCCCACAGCCTAGCTTTCGCTTCTCTGAGAGTGCTGTCCCGAGTCTCCTCCTGGAGCCAGTCGTCAGCACGGTGCCTTTTGGCACTGCAGTTCTCTTTCAGTCAGGGAGGCCGTGCGACTGGCAAAGGGAGTCTGCGCAGCACTGCCTTCACGAGGCTCTTTGACGACTGGGGCACTCAACCCAGGCAAGCCAGAGAGCAGTATGTTGCCCTTGCTATGAATGTGAAGAGCTTTCTCCAGGGCCCTGTTGAGGCTGAGGTTCCTCAGAAGCCAGGAGCCGCCGTTCCGGCACGGAGAGAAGTCATCCTGCGAACTTGGCGAACGAGCTCCTATCCTGTGTGCCCCCAGGAGCGTCGCAGAGTTAAGGCACTCCGTGGTGGAGTATGGCCTCATGGAAACCACTGCACACCCAACTCCCCCGACGTGAAACACTGGAACTTACCTTGAGGCCTGAGGTCACCTTTCGTTCGGCCAGAGCTGAACATGTGGTGCCGTGGGAGGAGTTCCTAGAAAGGGATCGCCAGCACGGTTTTCGTTTTGAGAGAACACGCAGCCTCGGCCCACAACGACAATCCTGCCGTGCAGAGACGTCGGGCCGCTAGTGCTGTTCAGGCAGCTTTGAAGCCAAGCGCAAGGCGCCTCCAAACGGGGAGAAAGCGTACTCTCCCCTCCGCGTCCCACGTTCAAGCTGAATGACGCAGCATGTTTCTCGGAAGGCTCTGCCGAGCTATCTAGTACAAGGGAGAGAGTGCCTGCCTCTGCTGAGAAAGGTTTTGACGTGGGGATTGCTGGACATGAGGAAGAGCGTTCCCCAGGCCGTGCAAAGTTTAGGCTTTGGTGACTCTGGATGGTCTCAAGGGTCCAGAATTGTCCCTGGGAAAGCTGTCCTCTTTTTCTTTCTCCGGCTGGAAGTAAACAGCTGGCAACCGACTGCCGTACGCAGACGTCCTGGGGGAGCCCCCCGGTTTCATTTGGGACGCACGTGGGTGTCTCACAGAAGAGCCCAAATTCCTACTTGGGGGCACACCAGCATGGAACGTAAGGTTGTTTAGAACTGCGTACCCTGAGGCCGTTGGAAGGCCGTACAGACGAGAGCTTTCGAGCGAACGGGGCAGCGCTTCGCCATCATCGTTGCCCGTTCACGGAGCTTAATCAAACGAATGCCTTTGCTTCCTGTGGCTCAAACGCAACAGAGGAGTTGGAAGGCATACAGTGTCCTTTGACAGTTGTTACGACGAACGTGAGTGCACAGTGTCTCGTGAAATAAATCCCTAGCACTGTTGAAGCATCCCGTTAACGCATGCTTCTTCGCTCCTATGGCACTCCGAGGTGGTACTGACGGGGGAAATCTGGACTTTTACCTGAGGCCGGGGGGGCTCACAATTCTTTTGTCGGCGAGCTCCACAGTGCTCTTGCTGAAGCTCCCAGCAAGGACCTGAGAGCAGCAGGCCTCACACGAGTACACTCGGACGGCTTCCGTCACGAGTAAACTCAGACCTCTTATGTGAGGCCTTCCGGCAGCAAAGAGAAGGTGGGCGCGAGGAGTGTGCTTCAGGCAGCTTAGGACCCGCAACTGTCTCGTCTACCACGGAGGGGAATAAGGTTTGCCCAGGGTCGCCCAGTTTCAAAGCTGAGCTCACGTAGTTATCCTCAGTGGTTTCCGATTACCTGAAGGAAACACACGGGAGGAACAGGGTCCTTCCATGGAGGCCCTTCTGGGCACAGGGACCTGTGCGTGGGATCTACTGGGTAAGTATGGCAGTACCTTAGGTAGGCCTCAGGGACCAAGTCTGTCGTCTGGCTCATGCCTTAGCTGTGTTAAGTGTGGAAAACGTGCTGGTCCTCAGGCTGGGCCCACAGCCTAGCTTTCGCTTCTGTGAGAGTGCTGTCCCGAGTCTCCTCCTGGAGCCAGTCGTCAGCACGGTGCCTTTTGGCACTGCAGTTCTCTTTCAGTCAGGGAGTGCGTGCGACTGGCAAAGGGAGTCTGCGCAGCACTGCCTTCACGAGGCTCTTTGACGACTGGGGCACTCAACCCAGGCAAGCCAGAGAGCAGTATGTTGCCCTTGCTATGAATGTGAAGAGCTTTCTCCAGGGCCCTGTTGAGGCTGAGGTTCCTCAGAAGCCAGGAGCCGCCGTTCCGGCACGGAGAGAAGTCATCCTGCGAACTTGGCGAACGAGCTCCTATCCTGTGTGCCCCCAGGAGCGTCGCAGAGTTAAGGCACTCCGTGGTGGAGTATGGCCTCATGGAAACCACTGCACACCCAACTCCCCCGACGTGAAACACTGGAACTTACCTTGAGGCCTGAGGTCACCTTTCGTTCGGCCGGAGCTGAACATGTGGTGCCGTGGGAGGAGTTCCTAGAAAGGGATCGCCAGCACGGTTTTCGTTTTGAGAGAACACGCAGCCTCGGCCCACAACGACAATCCTGCCGTGCAGAGACGTCGGGCCGCTAGTGCTGTTCAGGCAGCTTTGAAGCCAAGCGCAAGGCGCCTCCAAACGGGGAGAAAGCGTACTCTCCCCTCCGCGTCCCACGTTCAAGCTGAATGACGCAGCATGTTTCTCGGAAGGCTCTGCCGAGCTATCTAGTACAAGGGAGAGAGTGCCTGCCTCTGCTGAGAAAGGTTTTGACGTGGGGATTGCTGGACATGAGGAAGAGCGTTCCCCAGGCCGTGCAAAGTTTAGGCTTTGGTGACTCTGGATGGTCCCAAGGGTCCAGAATTGTCCCTGGGAAAGCTGTCCTCTTTTTCTTTCTCCGGCTGGAAGTAAACAGCTGGCAACCGACTGCCGTACGCAGACGTCCTGGGGGAGCCCCCCGGTTTCATTTGGGACGCACGTGGGTGTCTCACAGAAGAGCCCAAATTCCTACTTGGGGGCACACCAGCATGGAACGTAAGGTTGTTTAGAACTGCGTACCCTGAGGCCGTTGGAAGGCCGTACAGACGAGAGCTTTCGAGCGAACGGGGCAGCGCTTCGCCATCATCGTTGCCCGTTCACGGAGCTTAATCAAACGAATGCCTTTACTTCCTGTGGCTCAAACGCAACAGAGGAGTTGGAAGGCATACAGTGCCCTTTGACAGTTGTTACGACGAACGTGAGTGCACAGTGTCTCGTGAAATAAATCCCTAGCACTGTTGAAGCATCCCGTTAACGCATGCTTCTTCGCTCCTATGGCACTCCGAGGTGGTACTGACGGGGGAAATCTGGACTTTTACTTGAGGCCGGGGGGGCTCACAATTCTTTTGTCGGCGAGCTCCAGAGTGCTCTTGCTGAAGCTCCCAGCAAGGACCTGAGAGCAGCAGGCCTCACACGAGTACACTCGGACGGCTTCCGTCACGAGTAAACTCAGACCTCTTATGTGAGGCCTTCCGGCAGCAAAGAGAAGGTGGGCGCGAGGAGTGTGCTTCAGGCAGCTTAGGACCCGCAACTGTCTCGTCTACCACGGAGGGGAATAAGGTTTGCCCAGGGTCGCCCAGTTTCAAAGCTGAGCTCACGTACTTATCCTCAGTGGTTTCCGATTACCTGAAGGAAACACACGGGAGGAACAGGGTCCTTCCATGGAGGCCCTTCTGGGCACAGGGACCTCCGCGTGGGATCTACTGGGTAAGTATGGCAGTACCTTAGGTAGGCCTCAGGGACCAAGTCTGTCGTCTGGCTCATGCCTTAGCTGTGTTAAGTGTGGAAAACGTGCTGGTCCTCAGGCTGGGCCCACAGCCTAGCTTTCGCTTCTGTGAGAGTGCTGTCCCGAGTCTCCTCCTGGAGCCAGTCGTCAGCACGGTGCCTTTTGGCACTGCAGTTCTCTTTCAGTCAGGGAGGGCGTGCGACTGGCAAAGGGAGTCTGCGCAGCACTGCCTTCGCGAGGCTCTTTGACGACTGGGGCACTCAACCCAGGCAAGCCAGAGAGCAGTATGTTGCCCTTGGTATGAATGTGAAGAGCTTTCTCCAGGGCCCTGTTGAGGCTGAGGTTCCTCAGAAGCCAGGAGCCGCCGTTCCGGCACGGAGAGAAGTCATCCTGCGAACTTGGCGAACGAGCTCCTATCCTGTGTGCCCCCAGGAGCGTCGCAGAGTTAAGGCACTCCGTGGTGGAGTATGGCCTCATGGAAACCACTGCACACCCAACTCCCCCGACGTGAAACACTGGAACTTACCTTGAGGCCTGAGGTCACCTTTCGTTCGGCCGGAGCTGAACATGTGGTGCCGTGGGAGGAGTTCCTAGAAAGGGATCGCCAGCACGGTTTTCGTTTTGAGAGAACACGCAGCCTCGGCCCACAACGACAATCCTGCCGTGCAGAGACGTCGGGCCGCTAGTGCTGTTCAGGCAGCTTTGAAGCCAAGCGCAAGGCGCCTCCAAACGGGGAGAAAGCGTACTCTCCCCTCCGCGTCCCACGTTCAAGCTGAATGACGCAGCATGTTTCTCGGAAGGCTCTGCCGAGCTATCTAGTACAAGGGAGAGAGTGCCTGCCTCTGCTGAGAAAGGTTTTGACGTGGGGATTGCTGGACATGAGGAAGAGCGTTCCCCAGGCCGTGCAAAGTTTAGGCTTTGGTGACTCTGGATGGTCCCAAGGGTCCAGAATTGTCCCTGGGAAAGCTGTCCTCTTTTTCTTTCTCCGGCTGGAAGTAAACAGCTGGCAACCGACTGCCGTACGCAGACGTCCTGGGGGAGCCCCCCGGTTTCATTTGGGACGCACGTGGGTGTCTCACAGAAGAGCCCAAATTCCTACTTGGGGGCACACCAGCATGGAACGTAAGGTTGTTTAGAACTGCGTACCCTGAGGCCGTTGGAAGGCCGTACAGACGAGAGCTTTCGAGCGAACGGGGCAGCGCTTCGCCATCATCGTTGCCCGTTCACGGAGCTTAATCAAACGAATGCCTTTACTTCCTGTGGCTCAAACGCAACAGAGGAGTTGGAAGGCATACAGTGCCCTTTGACAGTTGTTACGACGAACGTGAGTGCACAGTGTCTCGTGAAATAAATCCCTAGCACTGTTGAAGCATCCCGTTAACGCATGCTTCTTCGCTCCTATGGCACTCCGAGGTGGTACTGACGGGGGAAATCTGGACTTTTACTTGAGGCCGGGGGGGCTCACAATTCTTTTGTCGGCGAGCTCCACAGTGCTCTTGCTGAAGCTCCCAGCAAGGACCTGAGAGCAGCAGGCCTCACACGAGTACACTCGGACGGCTTCCGTCACGAGTAAACTCAGACCTCTTATGTGAGGCCTTCCGGCAGCAAAGAGAAGGTGGGCGCGAGGAGTGTGCTTCAGGCAGCTTAGGACCCGCAACTGTCTCGTCTACCACGGAGGGGAATAAGGTTTGCCCAGGGTCGCCCAGTTTCAAAGCTGAGCTCACGTACTTATCCTCAGTGGTTTCCGATTACTTGAAGGAAACACACGGGAGGAACAGGGTCCTTCCATGGAGGCCCTTCTGGGCACAGGGACCTCTGCGTGGGATCTACTGGGTAAGTATGGCAGTACCTTAGGTAGGCCTCAGGGACCAAGTCTGTCGTCTGGCTCATGCCTTATCTGTGTTAAGTGTGGAAAACGTGCTGGTCCTCAGGCTGGGCCCACAGCCTAGCTTTCGCTTCTGTGAGAGTGCTGTCCCGAGTCTCCTCCTGGAGCCAGTCGTCAGCACGGTGCCTTTTGGCACTGCAGTTCTCTTTCAGTCAGGGAGGGCGTGCGACTGGCAAAGGGAGTCTGCGCAGCACTGCCTTCACGAGGCTCTTTGACGACTGGGGCACTCAACCCAGGCAAGCCAGAGAGCAGTATGTTGCCCTTGCTATGAATGTGAAGAGCTTTCTCCAGGGCCCTGTTGAGGCTGAGGTTCCTCAGAAGCCAGGAGCCGCCGTTCCGGCACGGAGAGAAGTCATCCTGCGAACTTGGCGAACGAGCTCCTATCCTGTGTGCCCCCAGGAGCGTCGCAGAGTTAAGGCACTCCGTGGTGGAGTATGGCCTCATGGAAACCACTGCACACCCAACTCCCCCGACGTGAAACACTGGAACTTACCTTGAGGCCTGAGGTCACCTTTCGTTCGGCCGGAGCTGAACATGTGGTGCCGTGGGAGGAGTTCCTAGAAAGGGATCGCCAGCACGGTTTTCGTTTTGAGAGAACACGCAGCCTCGGCCCACAACGACAATCCTGCCGTGCAGAAACGTCGGGCCGCTAGTGCTGTTCAGGCAGCTTTGAAGCCAAGCGCAAGGCGCCTCCAAACGGGGAGAAAGCGTACTCTCCCCTCCGCGTCCCACGTTCAAGCTGAATGACGCAGCATGTTTCTCGGAAGGCTCTGCCGAGCTATCTAGTACAAGGGAGAGAGTGCCTGCCTCTGCTGAGAAAGGTTTTGACGTGGGGATTGCTGGACATGAGGAAGAGCGTTCCCCAGGCCGTGCAAAGTTTAGGCTTTGGTGACTCTGGATGGTCCCAAGGGTCCAGAATTGTCCCTGGGAAAGCTGTCCTCTTTTTCTTTCTCCGGCTGGAAGTAAACAGCTGGCAACCGACTGCCGTACGCAGACGTCCTGGGGGAGCCCCCCGGTTTCATTTGGGACGCACGTGGGTGTCTCACAGAAGAGCCCAAATTCCTACTTGGGGGCACACCAGCATGGAACGTAAGGTTGTTTAGAACTGCGTACCCTGAGGCCGTTGGAAGGCCGTACAGACGAGAGCTTTCGAGCGAACGGGGCAGCGCTTCGCCATCATCGTTGCCCGTTCACGGAGCTTAATCAAACGAATGCCTTTACTTCCTGTGGCTCAAACGCAACAGAGGAGTTGGAAGGCATACAGTGCCCTTTGACAGTTGTTACGACGAACGTGAGTGCACAGTGTCTCGTGAAATAAATCCCTAGCACTGTTGAAGCATCCCGTTAACGCATGCTTCTTCGCTCCTATGGCACTCCGAGGTGGTACTGACGGGGGAAATCTGGACTTTTACTTGAGGCCGGGGGGGCTCACAATTCTTTTGTCGGCGAGCTCCACAGTGCTCTTGCTGAAGCTCCCAGCAAGGACCTGAGAGCAGCAGGCCTCACACGAGTACACTCGGACGGCTTCCGTCACGAGTAAACTCAGACCTCTTATGTGAGGCCTTCCGGCAGCAAAGAGAAGGTGGGCGCGAGGAGTGTGCTTCAGGCAGCTTAGGACCCGCAACTGTCTCGTCTACCACGGAGGGGAATAAGGTTTGCCCAGGGTCGCCCAGTTTCAAAGCTGAGCTCACGTACTTATCCTCAGTGGTTTCCGATTACCTGAAGGAAACACACGGGAGGAACAGGGTCCTTCCATGGAGGCCCTTCTGGGCACAGGGACCTCTGCGTGGGATCTACTGGGTAAGTATGGCAGTACCTTAGGTAGGCCTCAGGGACCAAGTCTGTCGTCTGGCTCATGCCTTAGCTGTGTTAAGTGTGGAAAACGTGCTGGTCCTCAGGCTGGGCCCACAGCCTAGCTTTCGCTTCTGTGAGAGTGCTGTCCCGAGTCTCCTCCTGGAGCCAGTCGTCAGCACGGTGCCTTTTGGCACTGCAGTTCTCTTTCAGTCAGGGAGGGCGTGCGACTGGCAAAGGGAGTCTGCGCAGCACTGCCTTCACGAGGTTCTTTGACGACTGGGGCACTCAACCCAGGCAAGCCAGAGAGCAGTATGTTGCCCTTGCTATGAATGTGAAGAGCTTTCTCCAGGGCCCTGTTGAGGCTGAGGTTCCTCAGAAGCCAGGAGCCGCCATTCCGGCACGGAGAGAAGTCATCCTGCGAACTTGGCGAACGAGCTCCTATCCTGTGTGCCCCCAGGAGCGTCGCAGAGTTAAGGCACTCCGTGGTGGAGTATGGCCTCATGGAAACCACTGCACACCCAACTCCCCCGACGTGAAACACTGGAACTTACCTTGAGGCCTGAGGTCACCTTTCGTTCGGCCGGAGCTGAACATGTGGTGCCGTGGGAGGAGTTCCTAGAAAGGGATCGCCAGCACGGTTTTCGTTTTGAGAGAACACGCAGCCTCGGCCCACAACGACAATCCTGCCGTGCAGAGACGTCGGGCCGCTAGTGCTGTTCAGGCAGCTTTGAAGCCAAGCGCAAGGCGCCTCCAAACGGGGAGAAAGCGTACTCTCCCCTCCGCGTCCCACGTTCAAGCTGAATGACGCAGCATGTTTCTCGGAAGGCTCTGCCGAGCTATCTAGTACAAGGGAGAGAGTGCCTGCCTCTGCTGAGAAAGGTTTTGACGTGGGGATTGCTGGACATGAGGAAGAGCGTTCCCCAGGCCGTGCAAAGTTTAAGCGTTGGTGACTCTGGATGGTCCCAAGGGTCCAGAATTGTCCCTGGGAAAGCTGTCCTCTTTTTCTTTCTCCGGCTGGAAGTAAACAGCTGGCAACCGACTGCCGTACGCAGACGTCCTGGGGGAGCCCCCCGGTTTCATTTGGGACGCACGTGGGTGTCTCACAGAAGAGCCCAAATTCCTAATTGGGGGCACACCAGCATGGAACGTAAGGCTGTTTAGAACTGCGTACCCTGAGGCCGTTGGAAGGCCGTACAGACGAGAGCTTTCGAGCGAACGGGGCAGCGCTTCGCCATCATCGTTGCCCGTTCACGGAGCTTAATCAAACGAATGCCTTTACTTCCTGTGGCTCAAACGCAACAGAGGAGTTGGAAGGCATACAGTGCCCTTTGACAGTTGTTACGACGAACGTGAGTGCACAGTGTCTCGTGAAATAAATCCCTAGCACTGTTGAAGCATCCCGTTAACGCATGCTTCTTCGCTCCTATGGCACTCCGAGGTGGTACTGACGGGGGAAATCTAGACTTTTACTTGAGGCCGGGGGGGCTCACAATTCTTTTGTCGGCGAGCTCCACAGTGCTCTTGCTGAAGCTCCCAGCAAGGACCTGAGAGCAGCAGGCCTCACACGAGTACACTCGGACGGCTTCCGTCACGAGTAAACTCAGACCTCTTATGTGAGGCCTTCCGGCAGCAAAGAGAAGGTGGGCGTGAGGAGTGTGCTTCAGGCAGCTTAGGACCCGCAACTGTCTCGTCTACCACGGAGGGGAATAAGGTTTGCCCAGGGTCGCCCAGTTTCAAAGCTGAGCTCACGTAGTTATCCTCAGTGGTTTCCGATTACCTGAAGGAAACACACGGGAGGAACAGGGCCCTTCCATGGAGGCCCTTTTGGGCACAGGGACCTCTGCGTGGGATCTACTGGGTAAGTATGGCAGTACCTTAGGTAGGCCTCAGTGACCAAGTCTGTCGTCTGGCTCATGCCTTAGCTGTGTTAAGTGTGGAAAACGTGCTGGTCCTCAGGCTGGGCCCACAGCCTAGCTTTCGCTTCTGTGAGAGTGCTGTCCCGAGTCTCCTCCTGGAGCCAGTCGTCAGCACGGTGCCTTTTGGCACTGCAGTTCTCTTTCAGTCAGGGAGGCCGTGCGACTGGCAAAGGGAGTCTGCGCAGCACTGCCTTCGCGAGGCTCTTTGACGACTGGGGCACTCAACCCAGGCAAGCCAGAGAGCAGTACGTTGCCCTTGCTATGAATGTGAAGAGCTTGCTCCAGGGCCCTGTTGAGGCTGAGGTTCCTCAGAAGCCAGGAGCCGCCGTTCCGGCACGGAGAGAAGTCATCCTGCGAACTTGGCCAACGAGCTCCTATCCTGTGTGCCCCCAGGAGCGTCGCAGAGTTAAGGCACTCCGTGGTGGAGTATGGCCTCATGGAAACCACTGCACACCCAACTCCCCCGACGTGAAACACTGGAACTTACCTTGAGGCCTGAGGTCACCTTTCGTTCGGCCGGAGCTGAACATGCGGTGCCGTGGGAGGAGTTCCTAGAAAGGGATCGCCAGCACGGTTTTCGTTTTGAGAGAACACGCAGCCTCGGCCCACAACGACAATCCTGCCGTGCAGAGACGTCGGGCCGCTAGTGCTGTTCAGGCAGCTTTGAAGCCAAGCGCAAGGCGCCTCCAAACGGGGAGAAAGCGTACTCTCCCCTCCGCGTCCCACGTTCAAGCTGAATGACGCAGCATGTTTCTCGGAAGGCTCTGCCGAGCTATCTAGTACAAGGGAGAGAGTGCCTGCCTCTGCTGAGAAAGGTTTTGACGTGGGGATTGCTGGACATGAGGAAGAGCGTTCCCCAGGCCGTGCAAAGTTTAGGCTTTGGTGACTCTGGATGGTCCCAAGGGTCCAGAATTGTCCCTGGGAAAGCTGTCCTCTTTTTCTTTCTCTGGCTGGAAGTAAACAGCTGGCAACCGACTGCCGTACGCAGACGTCCTGGGGGAGCCCCCCAGTTTCATTTGGGACGCACGTGGGTGTCTCACAGAAGAGCCCAAATTCCTAATTGGGGGCACACCAGCATGGAACGTAAGGCTGTTTACAACTGCGTAACCTGAGGCCGTTGGAAGGCCGTACAGACGAGAGCTTTCGAGCGAACGGGGCAGCGCTTCGCCATCATCGTTGCCCGTTCACGGAGCTTAATCAAACGAATGCCTTTACTTCCTGTGGCTCAAGCGTAGCAGAGGAGTTGGAAGGCATACAGTGCCCTTTGACAGTTGTTACGACGAACGTGAGTGCACAGTGTCTCGTGAAATAAATCCCTAGCACTGTTGAAGCATCCCGTTAACGCATGCTTCTTCGCTCCTATGGCACTCCGAGGTGGTACTGACGGGGGAAATCTGGACTTTTACTTGAGGCCGGGGGGGCTCACAATTCTTTTGTCGGCGAGCTCCACAGTGCTCTTGCTGAAGCTCCCAGCAAGGACCTGAGAGCAGCAGGCCTCACACGAGTACACTCGGACGGCTTCCGTCACGAGTAAACTCAGACCTCTTATGTGAGGCCTTCCGGCAGCAAAGAGAAGGTGGGCGCGAGGAGTGTGCTTCAGGCAGCTTAGGACCCGCAACTGTCTCGTCTACCACGGAGGGGAATAAGGTTTGCCCAGGGTCGCCCAGTTTCAAAGCTGAGCTCACGTAGTTATCCTCAGTGGTTTCCGATTACCTGAAGGAAACACACGGGAGGAACAGGGTCCTTCCATGGAGGCCCTTCTGGGCACAGGGACCTCTGCGTGGGATCTACTGGGTAAGTATGGCAGTACCTTAGGTAGGCCTCAGGGACCAAGTCTGTCGTCTGGCTCATGCCTTAGCTGTGTTAAGTGTGGAAAACGTGCTGGTCCTCAGGCTGGGCCCACAGCCTAGCTTTCGCTTCTGTGAGAGTGCTGTCCCGAGTCTCCTCCTGGAGCCAGTCGTCAGCACGGTGCCTTTTGGCACTGCAGTTCTCTTTCAGTCAGGGAGGGCGTGCGACTGGCAAAGGGAGTCTGCGCAGCACTGCCTTCACGAGGTTCTTTGACGACTGGGGCACTCAACCCAGGCAAGCCAGAGAGCAGTATGTTGCCCTTGCTATGAATGTGAAGAGCTTTCTCCAGGGCCCTGTTGAGGCTGAGGTTCCTCAGAAGCCAGGAGCCGCCGTTCCGGCACGGAGAGAAGTCATCCTGCGAACTTGGCGAACGAGCTCCTATCCTGTGTGCCCCCAGGAGCATCGCAGAGTTAAGGCACTCCGTGGTGGAGTATGGCCTCATGGAAACCACTGCACACCCAACTCCCCCGACGTGAAACACTGGAACTTACCTTGAGGCCTGAGGTCACCTTTCGTTCGGCCGGAGCTGAACATGTGGTGCCGTGGGAGGAGTTCCTAGAAAGGGATCGCCAGCACGGTTTTCGTTTTGAGAGAACACGCAGCCTCGGCCCACAACGACAATCCTGCCGTGCAGAGACGTCGGGCCGCTAGTGCTGTTCAGGCAGCTTTGAAGCCAAGCGCAAGGCGCCTCCAAACGGGGAGAAAGCGTACTCTCCCCTCCGCGTCCCACGTTCAAGCTGAAAGACGCAGCATGTTTCTCGGAAGGCTCTGCCGAGCTATCTAGTACAAGGGAGAGAGTGCCTGCCTCTGCTGAGAAAGGTTTTGACGTGGGGATTGCTGGACATGAGGAAGAGCGTTCCCCAGGCCGTGCAAAGTTTAGGCGTTGGTGACTCTGGATGGTCCCAAGGGTCCAGAATTGTCCCTGGGAAAGCTGTCCTCTTTTTCTTTCTCCGGCTGGAAGTAAACAACTGGCAACCAACTGCCATACGCAGACGTCCTGGGGGAGCCCCCCGGTTTCATTTGGGACGCACGTGGGTGTCTCACAGAAGAGCCCAAATTCCTAATTGGGGGCACACCAGCATGGAACGTAAGGCTGTTTAGAACTGCGTACCCTGAGGCCGTTGGAAGGCCGTACAGACGAGAGCTTTCGAGCGAACAGGGCAGCGCTTCGCCATCATCGTTGCCCGTTCACGGAGCTTAATCAAACGAATGCCTTTACTTCCTGTGGCTCAAACGCAACAGAGGAGTTGGAAGGCATACAGTGCCCTTTGACAGTTGTTACGACGAACGTGAGTGCACAGTGTCTCGTGAAATAAATCCCTAGCACTGTTGAAGCATCCCGTTAACGCATGCTTCTTCGCTCCTATGGCACTCCGAGGTGGTACTGACGGGGGAAATCTAGACTTTTACTTGAGGCCGGGGGGGCTCACAATTCTTTTGTCGGCGAGCTCCACAGTGCTCTTGCTGAAGCTCCCAGCAAGGACCTGAGAGCAGCAGGCCTCACACGAGTACACTCGGACGGCTTCCGTCACGAGTAAACTCAGACCTCTTATGTGAGGCCTTCCGGCAGCAAAGAGAAGGTGGGCGCGAGGAGTGTGCTTCAGGCAGCTTAGGACCCGCAACTGTCTCGTCTACCACGGAGGGGAATAAGGTTTGCCCAGGGTCGCCCAGTTTCAAAGCTGAGCTCACGTAGTTATCCTCAGTGGTTTCCGATTACCTGAAGGAAACACACGGGAGGAACAGGGCCCTTCCATGGAGGCCCTTTTGGGCACAGGGACCTCTGCGTGGGATCTACTGGGTAAGTATGGCAGTACCTTAGGTAGGCCTCAGTGACCAAGGCTGTCGTCTGGCTCATGCCTTAGCTGTGTTAAGTGTGGAAAACGTGCTGGTCCTCAGGCTGGGCCCACAGCCTAGCTTTCGCTTCTGTGAGAGTGCTGTCCCGAGTCTCCTCCTGGAGCCAGTCGTCAGCACGGTGCCTTTTGGCACTGCAGTTCTCTTTCAGTCAGGGAGGGCGTGCGACTGGCAAAGGGAGTCTGCGCAGCACTGCCTTCGCGAGGCTCTTTGACGACTGGGGCACTCAACCGAGGCAAGCCAGAGAGCAGTACGTTGCCCTTGCTATGAATGTGAAGAGCTTGCTCCAGGGCCCTGTTGAGGCTGAGGTTCCTCAGAAGCCAGGAGCCGCCATTCCGGCACGGAGAGAAGTCATCCTGCGAACTTGGCGAACGAGCTCCTATCCTGTGTGCCCCCAGGAGCGTCGCAGAGTTAAGGCACTCCGTGGTGGAGTATGGCCTCATGGAAACCACTGCACACCCAACTCCCCCGACGTGAAACACTGGAACTTACCTTGAGGCCTGAGGTCACCTTTCGTTCGGCCGGAGCTGAACATGCGGTGCCGTGGGAGGAGTTCCTAGAGAGGGATCGCCAGCACGGTTTTCGTTTTGAGAGAACACGCAGCCTCGGCCCACAACGACAATCCTGCCGTGCAGAGACGTCGGGCCGCTAGTGCTGTTCAGGCAGCTTTGAAGCCAAGCGCAAGGCGCCTCCAAACGGGGAGAAAGCGTACTCTCCCCTCCGCGTCCCACGTTCAAGCTGAATGACGCAGCATGTTTCTCGGAAGGCTCTGCCGAGCTATCTAGTACAAGGGAGAGAGTGCCTGCCTCTGCTGAGAAAGGTTTTGACGTGGGGATTGCTGGACATGAGGAAGAGCGTTCCCCAGGCCGTGCAAAGTTTAGGCTTTGGTGACTCTGGATGGTCCCAAGGGTCCAGAATTGTCCCTGGGAAAGCTGTCCTCTTTTTCTTTCTCCGGCTGGAAGTAAACAGCTGGCAACCGACTGCCGTACGCAGACGTCCTGGGGGAGCCCCCCGGTTTCATTTGGGACGCACGTGGGTGTCTCACAGAAGAGCCCAAATTCCTACTTGGGGGCACACCAGCATGGAACGTAAGGCTGTTTACAACTGCGTACCCTGAGGCCGTTGGAAGGCCGTACAGACGAGAGCTTTCGAGCGAACGGGGCAGCGCTTCGCCATCATCGTTGCCCGTTCACGGAGCTTAATCAAACGAATGCCTTTACTTCCTGTGGCTCAAACGCAACAGAGGAGTTGGAAGGCATACAGTGCCCTTTGACAGTTGTTACGACGAACGTGAGTGCACAGTGTCTCGTGAAATAAATCCCTAGCACTGTTGAAGCATCCCGTTAACGCATGCTTCTTCGCTCCTATGGCACTCCGAGGTGGTACTGACGGGGGAAATCTGGACTTTTACTTGAGGCCGGGGGGGCTCACAATTCTTTTGTCGGCGAGCTCCACAGTGCTCTTGCTGAAGCTCCCAGCAAGGACCTGAGAGCAGCAGGCCTCACACGAGTACACTCGGACGGCTTCCGTCACGAGTAAACTCAGACCTCTTATGTGAGGCCTTCCGGCAGCAAAGAGAAGGTGGGCGCGAGGAGTGTGCTTCAGGCAGCTTAGGACCCGCAACTGTCTCGTCTACCACGGAGGGGAATAAGGTTTGCCCAGGGTCGCCCAGTTTCAAAGCTGAGCTCACGTACTTATCCTCAGTGGTTTCCGATTACCTGAAGGAAACACACGGGAGGAACAGGGTCCTTCCATGGAGGCCCTTCTGGGCACAGGGACCTCTGCGTGGGATCTACTGGGTAAGTATGGCAGTACCTTAGGTAGGCCTCAGGGACCAAGTCTGTCGTCTGGCTCATGCCTTAGCTGTGTTAAGTGTGGAAAACGTGCTGGTCCTCAGGCTGGGCCCACAGCCTAGCTTTCGCTTCTGTGAGAGTGCTGTCCCGAGTCTCCTCCTGGAGCCAGTCGTCAGCACGGTGCCTTTTGGCACTGCAGTTCTCTTTCAGTCAGGGAGGGCGTGCGACTGGCAAAGGGAGTCTGCGCAGCACTGCCTTCACGAGGCTCTTTGACGACTGGGGCACTCAACCCAGGCAAGCCAGAGAGCAGTATGTTGCCCTTGCTATGAATGTGAAGAGCTTTCTCCAGGGCCCTGTTGAGGCTGAGGTTCCTCAGAAGCCAGGAGCCGCCGTTCCGGCACGGAGAGAAGTCATCCTGCGAACTTGGCGAACGAGCTCCTATCCTGTGTGCCCCCAGGAGCGTCGCAGAGTTAAGGCACTCCGTGGTGGAGTATGGCCTCATGGAAACCACTGCACACCCAACTCCCCCGACGTGAAACACTGGAACTTACCTTGAGGCCTGAGGTCACCTTTCGTTCGGCCGGAGCTGAACATGTGGTGCCGTGGGAGGAGTTCCTAGAAAGGGATCGCCAGCACGGTTTTCGTTTTGAGAGAACACGCAGCCTCGGCCCACAACGACAATCCTGCCGTGCAGAGACGTCGGGCCGCTAGTGCTGTTCAGGCAGCTTTGAAGCCAAGCGCAAGGCGCCTCCAAACGGGGAGAAAGCGTACTCTCCACTCCGCGTCCCACGTTCAAGCTGAATGACGCAGCATGTTTCTCGGAAGGCTCTGCCGAGCTATCTAGTACAAGGGAGAGAGTGCCTGCCTCTGCTGAGAAAGGTTTTGACGTGGGGATTGCTGGACATGAGGAAGAGCGTTCCCCAGGCCGTGCAAAGTTTAGGCGTTGGTGACTCTGGATGGTCCCAAGGGTCCAGAATTGTCCCTGGGAAAGCTGTCCTCTTTTTCTTTCTCCGGCTGGAAGTAAACAACTGGCAACCAACTGCCGTACGCAGACGTCCTGGGGGAGCCCCCCGGTTTCATTTGGGACGCACGTGGGTGTCTCACAGAAGAGCCCAAATTCCTAATTGGGGGCACACCAGCATGGAACGTAAGGCTGTTTAGAACTGCGTACACTGAGGCCGTTGGAAGGCCGTACAGACGAGAGCTTTCGAGCGAACAGGGCAGCGCTTCGCCATCATCGTTGCCCGTTCACGGAGCTTAATCAAACGAATGCCTTTACTTCCTGTGGCTCAAACGCAACAGAGGAGTTGGAAGGCATACAGTGCCCTTTGACAGTTGTTACGACGAACGTGAGTGCACAGTGTCTCGTGAAATAAATCCCTAGCACTGTTGAAGCATCCCGTTAACGCATGCTTCTTCGCTCCTATGGCACTCCGAGGTGGTACTGACGGGGGAAATCTAGACTTTTACTTGAGGCCGGGGGGGCTCACAATTCTTTTGTCGGCGAGCTCCACAGTGCTCTTGCTGAAGCTCCCAGCAAGGACCTGAGAGCAGCAGGCCTCACACGAGTACACTCGGACGGCTTCCGTCACGAGTAAACTCAGACCTCTTATGTGAGGCCTTCCGGCAGCAAAGAGAAGGTGGGCGCGAGGAGTGTGCTTCAGGCAGCTTAGGACCCGCAACTGTCTCGTCTACCACGGAGGGGAATAAGGTTTGCCCAGGGTCGCCCAGTTTCAAAGCTGAGCTCACGTAGTTATCCTCAGTGGTTTCCGATTACCTGAAGGAAACACACGGGAGGAACAGGGCCCTTCCATGGAGGCCCTTTTGGGCACAGGGACCTCTGCGTGGGATCTACTGGGTAAGTATGGCAGTACCTTAGGTAGGCCTCAGTGACCAAGGCTGTCGTCTGGCTCATGCCTTAGCTGTGTTAAGTGTGGAAAACGTGCTGGTCCTCAGGCTGGGCCCACAGCCTAGCTTTCGCTTCTGTGAGAGTGCTGTCCCGAGTCTCCTCCTGGAGCCAGTCGTCAGCACGGTGCCTTTTGGCACTGCAGTTCTCTTTCAGTCAGGGAGGCCGTGCGACTGGCAAAGGGAGTCTGCACAGCACTGCCTTCGCGAGGCTCTTTGACGACTGGGGCACTCAACCCAGGCAAGCCAGAGAGCAGTACGTTGCCCTTGCTATGAATGTGAAGAGCTTGCTCCAGGGCCCTGTTGAGGCTGAGGTTCCTCAGAAGCCAGGAGCCGCCGTTCCGGCACGGAGAGAAGTCATCCTGCGAACTTGGCCAACGAGCTCCTATCCTGTGTGCCCCCAGGAGCGTCGCAGAGTTAAGGCACTCCGTGGTGGAGTATGGCCTCATGGAAACCACTGCACACCCAACTCCCCCGACGTGAAACACTGGAACTTACCTTGAGGCCTGAGGTCACCTTTCGTTCGGCCGGAGCTGAACATGCGGTGCCGTGGGAGGAGTTCCTAGAAAGGGATCGCCAGCACGGTTTTCGTTTTGAGAGAACACGCAGCCTCGGCCCACAACGACAATCCTGCCGTGCAGAGACGTCGGGCCGCTAGTGCTGTTCAGGCAGCTTTGAAGCCAAGCGCAAGGCGCCTCCAAACGGGGAGAAAGCGTACTCTCCCCTCCGCGTCCCACGTTCAAGCTGAATGACGCAGCATGTTTCTCGGAAGGCTCTGCCGAGCTATCTAGTACAAGGGAGAGAGTGCCTGCCTCTGCTGAGAAAGGTTTTGACGTGGGGATTGCTGGACATGAGGAAGAGCGTTCCCCAGGCCGTGCAAAGTTTAGGCGTTGGTGACTCTGGATGGTCCCAAGGGTCCAGAATTGTCCCTGGGAAAGCTGTCCTCTTTTTCTTTCTCCGGCTGGAAGTAAACAACTGGCAACCAACTGCCGTACGCAGACGTCCTGGGGGAGCCCCCCGGTTTCATTTGGGACGCACGTGGGTGTCTCACAGAAGAGCCCAAATTCCTAATTGGGGGCACACCAGCATGGAACGTAAGGCTGTTTAGAACTGCGTACCCTGAGGCCGTTGGAAGGCCGTACAGACGAGAGCTTTCGAGCGAACAGGGCAGCGCTTCGCCATCATCGTTGCCCGTTCACGGAGCTTAATCAAACGAATGCCTTTACTTCCTGTGGCTCAAACGCAACAGAGGAGTTGGAAGGCATACAGTGCCCTTTGACAGTTGTTACGACGAACGTGAGTGCACAGTGTCTCGTGAAATAAATCCCTAGCACTGTTGAAGCATCCCGTTAACGCATGCTTCTTCGCTCCTATGGCACTCCGAGGTGGTACTGACGGGGGAAATCTAGACTTTTACTTGAGGCCGGGGGGGCTCACAATTCTTTTGTCGGCGAGCTCCAGAGTGCTCTTGCTGAAGCTCCCAGCAAGGACCTGAGAGCAGCAGGCCTCACACGAGTACACTCGGACGGCTTCCGTCACGAGTAAACTCAGACCTCTTATGTGAGGCCTTCCGGCAGCAAAGAGAAGGTGGGCGCGAGGAGTGTGCTTCAGGCAGCTTAGGACCCGCAACTGTCTCGTCTACCACGGAGGGGAATAAGGTTTGCCCAGGGTCGCCCAGTTTCAAAGCTGAGCTCACGTAGTTATCCTCAGTGGTTTCCGATTACCTCAAGGAAACACACGGGAGGAACAGGGCCCTTCCATGGAGGCCCTTTTGGGCACAGGGACCTCTGCGTGGGATCTACTGGGTAAGTATGGCAGTACCTTAGGTAGGCCTCAGTGACCAAGGCTGTCGTCTGGCTCATGCCTTAGCTGTGTTAAGTGTGGAAAACGTGCTGGTCCTCAGGCTGGGCCCACAGCCTAGCTTTCGCTTCTGTGAGAGTGCTGTCCCGAGTCTCCTCCTGGAGCCAGTCGTCAGCACGGTGCCTTTTGGCACTGCAGTTCTCTTTCAGTCAGGGAGGCCGTGCGACTGGCAAAGGGAGTCTGCACAGCACTGCCTTCGCGAGGCTCTTTGACGACTGGGGCACTCAACCCAGGCAAGCCAGAGAGCAGTACGTTGCCCTTGCTATGAATGTGAAGAGCTTGCTCCAGGGCCCTGTTGAGGCTGAGGTTCCTCAGAAGCCAGGAGCCGCCGTTCCGGCACGGAGAGAAGTCATCCTGCGAACTTGGCGAACGAGCTCCTATCCTGTGTGCCCCCAGGAGCGTCGCAGAGTTAAGGCACTCCGTGGTGGAGTATGGCCTCATGGAAACCACTGCACACCCAACTTCCCCGACGTGAAACACTGGAACTTACCTTGAGGCCTGAGGTCACCTTTCGTTCGGCCGGAGCTGAACATGTGGTGCCGTGGGAGGAGTTCCTAGAGAGGGATCGCCAGCACGGTTTTCGTTTTGAGAGAACACGCAGCCTCGGCCCACAACGACAATCCTGCCGTGCAGAGACGTCGGGCCGCTAGTGCTGTTCAGGCAGCTTTGAAGCCAAGCGCAAGGCGCCTCCAAACGGGGAGAAAGCGTACTCTCCCCTCCGCGTCCCACGTTCAAGCTGAATGACGCAGCATGTTTCTCGGAAGGCTCTGCCGAGCTATCTAGTACAAGGGAGAGAGTGCCTGCCTCTGCTGAGAAAGGTTTTGACGTGGGGATTGCTGGACATGAGGAAGAGCGTTCCCCAGGCCGTGCAAAGTTTAGGCTTTGGTGACTCTGGATGGTCCCAAGGGTCCAGAATTGTCCCTGGGAAAGCTGTCCTCTTTTTCTTTCTCCGGCTGGAAGTAAACAGCTGGCAACCGACTGCCGTACGCAGACGTCCTGGGGGAGCCCCCCGGTTTCATTTGGGACGCACGTGGGTGTCTCACAGAAGAGCCCAAATTCCTACTTGGGGGCACACCAGCATGGAACGTAAGGTTGTTTAGAACTGCGTACCCTGAGGCCGTTGGAAGGCCGTACAGACGAGAGCTTTCGAGCGAACGGGGCAGCGCTTCGCCATCATCGTTGCCCGTTCACGGAGCTTAATCAAACGAATGCCTTTACTTCCTGTGGCTCAAACGCAACAGAGGAGTTGGAAGGCATACAGTGCCCTTTGACAGTTGTTACGACGAACGTGAGTGCACAGTGTCTCGTGAAATAAATCCCTAGCACTGTTGAAGCATCCCGTTAACGCATGCTTCTTCGCTCCTATGGCACTCTGAGGTGGTACTGACGGGGGAAATCTGGACTTTTACTTGAGGCCGGGGGGGCTCACAATTCTTTTGTCGGCGAGCTCCAGAGTGCTCTTGCTGAAGCTCCCAGCAAGGACCTGAGAGCAGCAGGCCTCACACGAGTACACTCGGACGGCTTCCGTCACGAGTAAACTCAGACCTCTTATGTGAGGCCTTCCGGCAGCAAAGAGAAGGTGGGCGCGAGGAGTGTGCTTCAGGCAGCTTAGGACCCGCAACTGTCTCGTCTACCACGGAGGGGAATAAGGTTTGCCCAGGGTCGCCCAGTTTCAAAGCTGAGCTCACGTACTTATCCTCAGTGGTTTCCGATTACCTGAAGGAAACACACGGGAGGAACAGGGTCCTTCCATGGAGGCCCTTCTGGGCACAGGGACCTCTGCGTGGGATCTACTGGGTAAGTATGGCAGTACCTTAGGTAGGCCTCAGGGACCAAGTCTGTCGTCTGGCTCATGCCTTAGCTGTGTTAAGTGTGGAAAACGTGCTGGTACTCAGGCTGGGCCCACAGCCTAGCTTTCGCTTCTGTGAGAGTGCTGTCCCGAGTCTCCTCCTGGAGCCAGTCGTCAGCACGGTGCCTTTTGGCACTGCAGTTCTCTTTCAGTCAGGGAGGGCGTGCGACTGGCAAAGGGAGTCTGCGCAGCACTGCCTTCACGAGGCTCTTTGACGACTGGGGCACTCAACCCAGGCAAGCCAGAGAGCAGTATGTTGCCCTTGCTATGAATGTGAAGAGCTTTCTCCAGGGCCCTGTTGAGGCTGAGGTTCCTCAGAAGCCAGGAGCCGCCGTTCCGGCACGGAGAGAAGTCATCCTGCGAACTTGGCGAACGAGCTCCTATCCTGTGTGCCCCCAGGAGCGTCACAGAGTTAAGGCACTCCGTGGTGGAGTATGGCCTCATGGAAACCACTGCACACCCAACTCCCCCGACGTGAAACACTGGAACTTACCTTGAGGCCTGAGGTCACCTTTCGTTCGGCCGGAGCTGAACATGTGGTGCCGTGGGAGGAGTTCCTAGAAAGGGATCGCCAGCACGGTTTTCGTTTTGAGAGAACACGCAGCCTCGGCCCACAACGACAATCCTGCCGTGCAGAGACGTCGGGCCGCTAGTGCTGTTCAGGCAGCTTTGAAGCCAAGCGCAAGGCGCCTCCAAACGGGGAGAAAGCGTACTCTCCCCTCCGCGTCCCACGTTCAAGCTGAATGACGCAGCATGTTTCTCGGAAGGCTCTGCCGAGCTATCTAGTACAAGGGAGAGAGTGCCTGCCTCTGCTGAGAAAGGTTTTGACGTGGGGATTGCTGGACATGAGGAAGAGCGTTCCCCAGGCCGTGCAAAGTTTAGGCGTTGGTGACTCTGGATGGTCCCAAGGGTCCAGAATTGTCCCTGGGAAAGCTGTCCTCTTTTTCTTTCTCCGGCTGGAAGTAAACAACTGGCAACCGACTGCCGTACGCAGACGTCCTGGGGGAGCCCCCCGGTTTCATTTGGGACGCACGTGGGTGTCTCACAGAAGAGCCCAAATTCCTAATTGGGGGCACACCAGCATGGAACGTAAGGCTGTTTAGAACTGCGTACCCTGAGGCCGTTGGAAGGCCGTACAGACGAGAGCTTTCGAGCGAACAGGGCAGCGCTTCGCCATCATCGTTGCCCGTTCACGGAGCTTAATCAAACGAATGCCTTTACTTCCTGTGGCTCAAACGCAACAGAGGAGTTGGAAGGCATACAGTGCCCTTTGACAGTTGTTACGACGAACGTGAGTGCACAGTGTCTCGTGAAATAAATCCCTAGCACTGTTGAAGCATCCCGTTAACGCATGCTTCTTCGCTCCTATGGCACTCCGAGGTGGTACTGACGGGGGAAATCTAGACTTTTACTTGAGGCCGGGGGGGCTCACAATTCTTTTGTCGGCGAGCTCCACAGTGCTCTTGCTGAAGCTCCCAGCAAGGACCTGAGAGCAGCAGGCCTCACACGAGTACACTCGGACGGCTTCCGTCACGAGTAAACTCAGACCTCTTATGTGAGGCCTTCCGGCAGCAAAGAGAAGGTGGGCGCGAGGAGTGTGCTTCAGGCAGCTTAGGACCCGCAACTGTCTCGTCTACCACGGAGGGGAATAAGGTTTGCCCAGGGTCGCCCAGTTTCAAAGCTGAGCTCACGTAGTTATCCTCAGTGGTTTCCGATTACCTCAAGGAAACACACGGGAGGAACAGGGCCCTTCCATGGAGGCCCTTTTGGGCACAGGGACCTCTGCGTGGGATCTACTGGGTAAGTATGGCAGTACCTTAGGTAGGCCTCAGGGACCAAGGCTGTCGTCTGGCTCATGCCTTAGCTGTGTTAAGTGTGGAAAACGTGCTGGTCCTCAGGCTGGGCCCACAGCCTAGCTTTCGCTTCTGTGAGAGTGCTGTCCCGAGTCTCCTCCTGGAGCCAGTCGTCAGCACGGTGCCTTTTGGCACTGCAGTTCTCTTTCAGTCAGGGAGGCCGTGCGACTGGCAAAGGGAGTCTGCGCAGCACTGCCTTCGCGAGGCTCTTTGACGACTGGGGCACTCAACCGAGGCAAGCCAGAGAGCAGTACGTTGCCCTTGCTATGAATGTGAAGAGCTTTCTCCAGGGCCCTGTTGAGGCTGAGGTTCCTCAGAAGCCAGGAGCCGCCGTTCCGGCACGGAGAGAAGTCATCCTGCGAACTTGGCGAACGAGCTCCTATCCTGTGTGCCCCCAGGAGCGTCGCAGAGTTAAGGCACTCCGTGGTGGAGTATGGCCTCATGGAAACCACTGCACACCCAACTCCCCCGACGTGAAACACTGGAACTTACCTTGAGGCCTGAGGTCACCTTTCGTTCGGCCGGAGCTGAACATGCGGTGCCGTGGGAGGAGTTCCTAGAGAGGGATCGCCAGCACGGTTTTCGTTTTGAGAGAACACGCAGCCTCGGCCCACAACGACAATCCTGCCGTGCAGAGACGTCGGGCCGCTAGTGCTGTTCAGGCAGCTTTGAAGCCAAGCGCAAGGCGCCTCCAAACGGGGAGAAAGCGTACTCTCCCCTCCGCGTCCCACGTTCAAGCTGAATGACGCAGCATGTTTCTCGGAAGGCTCTGCCGAGCTATCTAGTACAAGGGAGAGAGTGCCTGCCTCTGCTGAGAAAGGTTTTGACGTGGGGATTGCTGGACATGAGGAAGAGCGTTCCCCAGGCCGTGCAAAGTTTAGGCTTTGGTGACTCTGGATGGTCCCAAGGGTCCAGAATTGTCCCTGGGAAAGCTGTCCTCTTTTTCTTTCTCCGGCTGGAAGTAAACAGCTGGCAACCGACTGCCGTACGCAGACGTCCTGGGGGAGCCCCCCGGTTTCATTTGGGACGCACGTGGGTGTCTCACAGAAGAGCCCAAATTCCTACTTGGGGGCACACCAGCATGGAACGTAAGGTTGTTTAGAACTGCGTACCCTGAGGCCGTTGGAAGGCCGTACAGACGAGAGCTTTCGAGCGAACGGGGCAGCGCTTCGCCATCATCGTTGCCCGTTCACGGAGCTTAATCAAACGAATGCCTTTACTTCCTGTGGCTCAAACGCAACAGAGGAGTTGGAAGGCATACAGTGCCCTTTGACAGTTGTTACGACGAACGTGAGTGCACAGTGTCTCGTGAAATAAATCCCTAGCACTGTTGAAGCATCCCGTTAACGCATGCTTCTTCGCTCCTATGGCACTCTGAGGTGGTACTGACGGGGGAAATCTGGACTTTTACTTGAGGCCGGGGGGGCTCACAATTCTTTTGTCGGCGAGCTCCAGAGTGCTCTTGCTGAAGCTCCCAGCAAGGACCTGAGAGCAGCAGGCCTCACACGAGTACACTCGGACGGCTTCCGTCACGAGTAAACTCAGACCTCTTATGTGAGGCCTTCCGGCAGCAAAGAGAAGGTGGGCGCGAGGAGTGTGCTTCAGGCAGCTTAGGACCCGCAACTGTCTCGTCTACCACGGAGGGGAATAAGGTTTGCCCAGGGTCGCCCAGTTTCAAAGCTGAGCTCACGTACTTATCCTCAGTGGTTTCCGATTACCTGAAGGAAACACACGGGAGGAACAGGGTCCTTCCATGGAGGCCCTTCTGGGCACAGGGACCTCTGCGTGGGATCTACTGGGTAAGTATGGCAGTACCTTAGGTAGGCCTCAGGGACCAAGTCTGTCGTCTGGCTCATGCCTTAGCTGTGTTAAGTGTGGAAAACCTGCTGGTACTCAGGCTGGGCCCACAGCCTAGCTTTCGCTTCTGTGAGAGTGCTGTCCCGAGTCTCCTCCTGGAGCCAGTCGTCAGCACGGTGCCTTTTGGCACTGCAGTTCTCTTTCAGTCAGGGAGGGCGTGCGACTGGCAAAGGGAGTCTGCGCAGCACTGCCTTCACGAGGCTCTTTGACGACTGGGGCACTCAACCCAGGCAAGCCAGAGAGCAGTATGTTGCCCTTGCTATGAATGTGAAGAGCTTTCTCCAGGGCCCTGTTGAGGCTGAGGTTCCTCAGAAGCCAGGAGCCGCCGTTCCGGCACGGAGAGAAGTCATCCTGCGAACTTGGCGAACGAGCTCCTATCCTGTGTGCCCCCAGGAGCGTCGCAGAGTTAAGGCACTCCGTGGTGGAGTATGGCCTCATGGAAACCACTGCACACCCAACTCCCCCGACGTGAAACACTGGAACTTACCTTGAGGCCTGAGGTCACCTTTCGTTCGGCCGGAGCTGAACATGTGGTGCCGTGGGAGGAGTTCCTAGAAAGGGATCGCCAGCACGGTTTTCGTTTTGAGAGAACACGCAGCCTCGGCCCACAACGACAATCCTGCCGTGCAGAGACGTCGGGCCGCTAGTGCTGTTCAGGCAGCTTTGAAGCCAAGCGCAAGGCGCCTCCAAACGGGGAGAAAGCGTACTCTCCCCTCCGCGTCCCACGTTCAAGCTGAATGACGCAGCATGTTTCTCGGAAGGCTCTGCCGAGCTATCTAGTACAAGGGAGAGAGTGCCTGCCTCTGCTGAGAAAGGTTTTGACGTGGGGATTGCTGGACATGAGGAAGAGCGTTCCCCAGGCCGTGCAAAGTTTAGGCGTTGGTGACTCTGGATGGTCCCAAGGGTCCAGAATTGTCCCTGGGAAAGCTGTCCTCTTTTTCTTTCTCCGGCTGGAAGTAAACAACTGGCAACCGACTGCCGTACGCAGACGTCCTGGGGGAGCCCCCCGGTTTCATTTGGGACGCACGTGGGTGTCTCACAGAAGAGCCCAAATTCCTAATTGGGGGCACACCAGCATGGAACGTAAGGCTGTTTAGAACTGCGTACCCTGAGGCCGTTGGAAGGCCGTACAGACGAGAGCTTTCGAGCGAACAGGGCAGCGCTTCGCCATCATCGTTGCCCGTTCACGGAGCTTAATCAAACGAATGCCTTTACTTCCTGTGGCTCAAACGCAACAGAGGAGTTGGAAGGCATACAGTGCCCTTTGACAGTTGTTACGACGAACGTGAGTGCACAGTGTCTCGTGAAATAAATCCCTAGCACTGTTGAAGCATCCCGTTAACGCATGCTTCTTCGCTCCTATGGCACTCCGAGGTGGTACTGACGGGGGAAATCTAGACTTTTACTTGAGGCCGGGGGGGCTCACAATTCTTTTGTCGGCGAGCTCCACAGTGCTCTTGCTGAAGCTCCCAGCAAGGACCTGAGAGCAGCAGGCCTCACACGAGTACACTCGGACGGCTTCCGTCACGAGTAAACTCAGACCTCTTATGTGAGGCCTTCCGGCAGCAAAGAGAAGGTGGGCGCGAGGAGTGTGCTTCAGGCAGCTTAGGACCCGCAACTGTCTCGTCTACCACGGAGGGGAATAAGGTTTGCCCAGGGTCGCCCAGTTTCAAAGCTGAGCTCACGTAGTTATCCTCAGTGGTTTCCGATTACCTGAAGGAAACACACGGGAGGAACAGGGCCCTTCCATGGAGGCCCTTTTGGGCACAGGGACCTCTGCGTGGGATCTACTGGGTAAGTATGGCAGTACCTTAGGTAGGCCTCAGGGACCAAGGCTGTCGTCTGGCTCATGCCTTAGCTGTGTTAAGTGTGGAAAACGTGCTGGTCCTCAGGCTGGGCCCACAGCCTAGCTTTCGCTTCTGTGAGAGTGCTGTCCCGAGTCTCCTCCTGGAGCCAGTCGTCAGCACGGTGCCTTTTGGCACTGCAGTTCTCTTTCAGTCAGGGAGGCCGTGCGACTGGCAAAGGGAGTCTGTGCAGCACTGCCTTCGCGAGGCTCTTTGACGACTGGGGCACTCAACCGAGGCAAGCCAGAGAGCAGTACGTTGCCCTTGCTATGAATGTGAAGAGCTTTCTCCAGGGCCCTGTTGAGGCTGAGGTTCCTCAGAAGCCAGGAGCCGCCGTTCCGGCACGGAGAGAAGTCATCCTGCGAACTTGGCGAACGAGCTCCTATCCTGTGTGCCCCCAGGAGCGTCGCAGAGTTAAGGCACTCCGTGGTGGAGTATGGCCTCATGGAAACCACTGCACACCCAACTCCCCCGACGTGAAACACTGGAACTTACCTTGAGGCCTGAGGTCACCTTTCGTTCGGCCGGAGCTGAACATGCGGTGCCGTGGGAGGAGTTCCTAGAGAGGGATCGCCAGCACGGTTTTCGTTTTGAGAGAACACGCAGCCTCGGCCCACAACGACAATCCTGCCGTGCAGAGACGTCGGGCCGCTAGTGCTGTTCAGGCAGCTTTGAAGCCAAGCGCAAGGCGCCTCCAAACGGGGAGAAAGCGTACTCTCCCCTCCGCGTCCCACGTTCAAGCTGAATGACGCAGCATGTTTCTCGGAAGGCTCTGCCGAGCTATCTAGTACAAGGGAGAGAGTGCCTGCCTCTGCTGAGAAAGGTTTTGACGTGGGGATTGCTGGACATGAGGAAGAGCGTTCCCCAGGCCGTGCAAAGTTTAGGCTTTGGTGACTCTGGATGGTCCCAAGGGTCCAGAATTGTCCCTGGGAAAGCTGTCCTCTTTTTCTTTCTCTGGCTGGAAGTAAACAGCTGGCAACCGACTGCCGTACGCAGACGTCCTGGGGGAGCCCCCCGGTTTCATTTGGGACGCACATGGGTGTCTCACAGAAGAGCCCAAATTCCTAATTGGGGGCACACCAGCATGGAACGTAAGGCTGTTTACAACTGCGTAACCTGAGGCCGTTGGAAGGCCGTACAGACGAGAGCTTTCGAGCGAACGGGGCAGCGCTTC
This sequence comes from Grampus griseus, assembly GCF_964374135.1. Taxonomy (NCBI): domain Eukaryota; kingdom Metazoa; phylum Chordata; class Mammalia; order Artiodactyla; family Delphinidae; genus Grampus; species Grampus griseus. The sequence goes on along the minus strand of NW_028133214.1, from coordinate 305,966 downwards.
GCCATCATCGTTGCCCGTTCACGGAGCTTAATCAAACGAATGCCTTTACTTTCTGTGGCTCAAGCGCAGCAGAGGAGTCGGAAGGCATACAGTGCCCTTTGACAGTTGTTACGACGAACGTGAGTGCACAGTGTCTCGTGAAATAAATCCCTAGCACTGTTGAAGCATCCCGTTAACGCATGCTTCTTCGCTCCTATGGCACTCCGAGGTGGTACTGACGGGGGAAATCTGGACTTTTACTTGAGGCCGGGGGGGCTCACAATTCTTTTGTCGGCGAGCTCCAGAGTGCTCTTGCTGAAGCTCCCAGCAAGGACCTGAGAGCAGCAGGCCTCACACGAGTACACTCGGACGGCTTCCGTCACGAGTAAACTCAGGCCTCTTATGTGAGGCCTTCCGGCAGCAAAGAGAAGGTGGGCGCGAGGAGTGTGCTTCAGGCAGCTTAGGACCCGCAACTGTCTCGTCTACCACGGAGGGGAATAAGGTTTGCCCAGGGTCGCCCAGTTTCAAAGCTGAGCTCACGTAGTTATCCTCAGTGGTTTCCGATTACCTGAAGGAAACACACGGGAGGAACAGGGCCCTTCCATGGAGGCCCTTTTGGGCACAGGGACCTCTGCGTGGGATCTACTGGGTAAGTATGGCAGTACCTTAGGTAGGCCTCAGTGACCAAGGCTGTCGTCTGGCTCATGCCTTAGCTGTGTTAAGTGTGGAAAACGTGCTGGTCCTCAGGCTGGGCCCACAGCCTAGCTTTCGCTTCTGTGAGAGTGCTGTCCCGAGTCTCCTCCTGGAGCCAGTCGTCAGCACGGTGCCTTTTGGCACTGCAGTTCTCTTTCAGTCAGGGAGGGCGTGCGACTGGCAAAGGGAGTCTGCGCAGCACTGCCTTCACGAGGCTCTTTGACGACTGGGGCACTCAACCCAGGCAAGCCAGAGAGCAGTATGTTGCCCTTGCTATGAATGTGAAGAGCTTTCTCCAGGGCCCTGTTGAGGCTGAGGTTCCTCAGAAGCCAGGAGCCGCCGTTCCGGCACGGAGAGAAGTCATCCTGCGAACTTGGCGAACGAGCTCCTATCCTGTGTGCCCCCAGGAGCGTCGCAGAGTTAAGGCACTCCGTGGTGGAGTATGGCCTCATGGAAACCACTGCACACCCAACTCCCCCGACGTGAAACACTGGAACTTACCTTGAGGCCTGAGGTCACCTTTCGTTCGGCCGGAGCTGAACATGTGGTGCCGTGGGAGGAGTTCCTAGACAGGGATCGCCAGCACGGTTTTCGTTTTGAGAGAACACGCAGCCTCGGCCCACAACGACAATCCTGCCGTGCAGAGACGTCGGGCCGCTAGTGCTGTTCAGGCAGCTTTGAAGCCAAGCGCAAGGCGCCTCCAAACGGGGAGAAAGCGTACTCTCCCCTCCGCGTCCCACGTTCAAGCTGAATGACGCAGCATGTTTCTCGGAAGGCTCTGCCGAGCTATCTAGTACAAGGGAGAGAGTGCCTGCCTCTGCTGAGAAAGGTTTTGACGTGGGGATTGCTGGACATGAGGAAGAGCGTTCCCCAGGCCGTGCAAAGTTTAGGCTTTGGTGACTCTGGATGGTCCCAAGGGTCCAGAATTGTCCCTGGGAAAGCTGTCCTCTTTTTCTTTCTCCGGCTGGAAGTAAACAGCTGGCAACCGACTGCCGTACGCAGACGTCCTGGGGGAGCCCCCCGGTTTCATTTGGGACGCACGTGGGTGTCTCACAGAAGAGCCCAAATTCCTACTTGGGGGCACACCAGCATGGAACGTAAGGTTGTTTAGAACTGCGTACCCTGAGGCCGTTGGAAGGCCGTACAGACGAGAGCTTTCGAGCGAACGGGGCAGCGCTTCGCCATCATCGTTGCCCGTTCACGGAGCTTAATCAAACGAATGCCTTTACTTCCTGTGGCTCAAACGCAACAGAGGAGTTGGAAGGCATACAGTGCCCTTTGACAGTTGTTACGACGAACGTGAGTGCACAGTGTCTCGTGAAATAAATCCCTAGCACTGTTGAAGCATCCCGTTAACGCATGCTTCTTCGCTCCTATGGCACTCCGAGGTGGTACTGACGGGGGAAATCTGGACTTTTACTTGAGGCCGGGGGGGCTCACAATTCTTTTGTCGGCGAGCTCCACAGTGCTCTTGCTGAAGCTCCCAGCAAGGACCTGAGAGCAGCAGGCCTCACACGAGTACACTCGGACGGCTTCCGTCACGAGTAAACTCAGACCTCTTATGTGAGGCCTTCCGGCAGCAAAGAGAAGGTGGGCGCGAGGAGTGTGCTTCAGGCAGCTTAGGACCCGCAACTGTCTCGTCTACCACGGAGGGGAATAAGGTTTGCCCAGGGTCGCCCAGTTTCAAAGCTGAGCTCACGTACTTATCCTCAGTGGTTTCCGATTACCTGAAGGAAACACACGGGAGGAACAGGGTCCTTCCATGGAGGCCCTTCTGGGCACAGGGACCTCTGCGTGGGATCTACTGGGTAAGTATGGCAGTACCTTAGGTAGGCCTCAGGGACCAAGGCTGTCGTCTGGCTCATGCCTTAGCTGTGTTAAGTGTGGAAAACGTGCTGGTCCTCAGGCTGGGCCCACAGCCTAGCTTTCGCTTCTGTGAGAGTGCTGTCCCGAGTCTCCTCCTGGAGCCAGTCGTCAGCACGGTGCCTTTTGGCACTGCAGTTCTCTTTCAGTCAGGGAGGGCGTGCGACTGGCAAAGGGAGTCTGCGCAGCACTGCCTTCGCGAGGCTCTTTGACGACTGGGGCACTCAACCGAGGCAAGCCAGAGAGCAGTACGTTGCCCTTGCTATGAATGTGAAGAGCTTTCTCCAGGGCCCTGTTGAGGCTGAGGTTCCTCAGAAGCCAGGAGCCGCCGTTCCGGCACGGAGAGAAGTCATCCTGCGAACTTGGCGAACGAGCTCCTATCCTGTGTGCCCCCAGGAGCGTCGCAGAGTTAAGGCACTCCGTGGTGGAGTATGGCCTCATGGAAACCACTGCACACCCAACTCCCCCGACGTGAAACACTGGAACTTACCTTGAGGCCTGAGGTCACCTTTCGTTCGGCCGGAGCTGAACATGCGGTGCCGTGGGAGGAGTTCCTAGAGAGGGATCGCCAGCACGGTTTTCGTTTTGAGAGAACACGCAGCCTCGGCCCACAACGACAATCCTGCCGTTCAGAGACGTCGGGCCGCTAGTGCTGTTCAGGCAGCTTTGAAGCCAAGCGCAAGGCGCCTCCAAACGGGGAGAAAGCGTACTCTCCCCTCCGCGTCCCACGTTCAAGCTGAATGACGCAGCATGTTTCTCGGAAGGCTCTGCCGAGCTATCTAGTACAAGGGAGAGAGTGCCTGCCTCTGCTGAGAAAGGTTTTGACGTGGGGATTGCTGGACATGAGGAAGAGCGTTCCCCAGGCCGTGCAAAGTTTAGGCTTTGGTGACTCTGGATGGTCCCAAGGGTCCAGAATTGTCCCTGGGAAAGCTGTCCTCTTTTTCTTTCTCTGGCTGGAAGTAAACAGCTGGCAACCGACTGCCGTACGCAGACGTCCTGGGGGAGCCCCCCGGTTTCATTTGGGACGCACATGGGTGTCTCACAGAAGAGCCCAAATTCCTAATTGGGGGCACACCAGCATGGAACGTAAGGCTGTTTACAACTGCGTAACCTGAGGCCGTTGGAAGGCCGTACAGACGAGAGCTTTCGAGCGAACGGGGCAGCGCTTCGCCATCATCGTTGCCCGTTCACGGAGCTTAATCAAACGAATGCCTTTACTTCCTGTGGCTCAAGCGCAGCAGAGGAGTCGGAAGGCATACAGTGCCCTTTGACAGTTGTTACGACGAACGTGAGTGCACAGTGTCTCGTGAAATAAATCCCTAGCACTGTTGAAGCATCCCGTTAACGCATGCTTCTTCGCTCCTATGGCACTCCGAGGTGGTACTGACGGGGGAAATCTGGACTTTTACTTGAGGCCGGGGGGGCTCACAATTCTTTTGTCGGCGAGCTCCAGAGTGCTCTTGCTGAAGCTCCCAGCAAGGACCTGAGAGCAGCAGGCCTCACACGAGTACACTCGGACGGCTTCCGTCACGAGTAAACTCAGGCCTCTTATGTGAGGCCTTCCGGCAGCAAAGAGAAGGTGGGCGCGAGGAGTGTGCTTCAGGCAGCTTAGGACCCGCAACTGTCTCGTCTACCACGGAGGGGAATAAGGTTTGCCCAGGGTCGCCCAGTTTCAAAGCTGAGCTCACGTAGTTATCCTCAGTGGTTTCCGATTACCTGAAGGAAACACACGGGAGGAACAGGGCCCTTCCATGGAGGCCCTTTTGGGCACAGGGACCTCTGCGTGGGATCTACTGGGTAAGTATGGCAGTACCTTAGGTAGGCCTCAGTGACCAAGGCTGTCGTCTGGCTCATGCCTTAGCTGTGTTAAGTGTGGAAAACGTGCTGGTCCTCAGGCTGGGCCCACAGCCTAGCTTTCGCTTCTGTGAGAGTGCTGTCCCGAGTCTCCTCCTGGAGCCAGTCGTCAGCACGGTGCCTTTTGGCACTGCAGTTCTCTTTCAGTCAGGGAGGCCGTGCGACTGGCAAAGGGAGTCTGCGCAGCACTGCCTTCACGAGGCTCTTTGACGACTGGGGCACTCAACCCAGGCAAGCCAGAGAGCAGTATGTTGCCCTTGCTATGAATGTGAAGAGCTTTCTCCAGGGCCCTGTTGAGGCTGAGGTTCCTCAGAAGCCAGGAGCCGCCGTTCCGGCACGGAGAGAAGTCATCCTGCGAACTTGGCGAACGAGCTCCTATCCTGTGTGCCCCCAGGAGCGTCGCAGAGTTAAGGCACTCCGTGGTGGAGTATGGCCTCATGGAAACCACTGCACACCCAACTCCCCCGACGTGAAACACTGGAACTTACCTTGAGGCCTGAGGTCACCTTTCGTTCGGCCGGAGCTGAACATGTGGTGCCGTGGGAGGAGTTCCTAGACAGGGATCGCCAGCACGGTTTTCGTTTTGAGAGAACACGCAGCCTCGGCCCACAACGACAATCCTGCCGTGCAGAGACGTCGGGCCGCTAGTGCTGTTCAGGCAGCTTTGAAGCCAAGCGCAAGGCGCCTCCAAACGGGGAGAAAGCGTACTCTCCCCTCCGCGTCCCACGTTCAAGCTGAATGACGCAGCATGTTTCTCGGAAGGCTCTGCCGAGCTATCTAGTACAAGGGAGAGAGTGCCTGCCTCTGCTGAGAAAGGTTTTGACGTGGGGATTGCTGGACATGAGGAAGAGCGTTCCCCAGGCCGTGCAAAGTTTAGGCTTTGGTGACTCTGGATGGTCCCAACGGTCCAGAATTGTCCCTGGGAAAGCTGTCCTCTTTTTCTTTCTCTGGCTGGAAGTAAACAGCTGGCAACCGACTGCCGTACGCAGACGTCCTGGGGGAGCCCCCCGGTTTCATTTGGGACGCACGTGGGTGTCTCACAGAAGAGCCCAAATTCCTACTTGGGGGCACACCAGCATGGAACGTAAGGTTGTTTAGAACTGCGTACCCTGAGGCCGTTGGAAGGCCGTACAGACGAGAGCTTTCGAGCGAACGGGGCAGGGCTTCGCCATCATCGTTGCCCGTTCACGGAGCTTAATCAAACGAATGCCTTTACTTCCTGTGGCTCAAGCGCAGCAGAGGAGTTGGAAGGCATACAGTGCCCTTTGACAGTTGTTACGACGAACGTGAGTGCACAGTGTCTCGTGAAATAAATCCCTAGCACTGTTGAAGCATCCCGTTAACGCATGCTTCTTCGCTCCTATGGCACTCCGAGGTGGTACTGACGGGGGAAATCTGGACTTTTACTTGAGGCCGGGGGGGCTCACAATTCTTTTGTCGGCGAGCTCCACAGTGCTCTTGCTGAAGCTCCCAGCAAGGACCTGAGAGCAGCAGGCCTCACACGAGTACACTCGGACGGCTTCCGTCACGAGTAAACTCAGACCTCTTATGTGAGGCCTTCCGGCAGCAAAGAGAAGGTGGGCGCGAGGAGTGTGCTTCAGGCAGCTTAGGACCCGCAACTGTCTCGTCTACCACGGAGGGGAATAAGGTTTGCCCAGGGTCGCCCAGTTTCAAAGCTGAGCTCACGTACTTATCCTCAGTGGTTTCCGATTACCTGAAGGAAACACACGGGAGGAACAGGGTCCTTCCATGGAGGCCCTTCTGGGCACAGGGACCTCTGCGTGGGATCTACTGGGTAAGTATGGCAGTACCTTAGGTAGGCCTCAGGGACCAAGTCTGTCGTCTGGCTCATGCCTTAGCTGTGTTAAGTGTGGAAAACGTGCTGGTCCTCAGGCTGGGCCCACAGCCTAGCTTTCGCTTCTGTGAGAGTGCTGTCCCGAGTCTCCTCCTGGAGCCAGTCGTCAGCACGGTGCCTTTTGGCACTGCAGTTCTCTTTCAGTCAGGGAGGGCGTGCGACTGGCAAAGGGAGTCTGCGCAGTACTGCCTTCACGAGGTTCTTTGACGACTGGGGCACTCAACCCAGGCAAGCCAGAGAGCAGTATGTTGCCCTTGCTATGAATGTGAAGAGCTTTCTCCAGGGCCCTGTTGAGGCTGAGGTTCCTCAGAAGCCAGGAGCCGCCGTTCCGGCACGGAGAGAAGTCATCCTGCGAACTTGGCGAACGAGCTCCTATCCTGTGTGCCCCCAGGAGCGTCGCAGAGTTAAGGCACTCCGTGGTGGAGTATGGCCTCATGGAAACCACTGCACACCCAACTCCCCCGACGTGAAACACTGGAACTTACCTTGAGGCCTGAGGTCACCTTTCGTTCGGCCGGAGCTGAACATGCGGTGCCGTGGGAGGAGTTCCTAGAGAGGGATCGCCAGCACGGTTTTCGTTTTGAGAGAACACGCAGCCTCGGCCCACAACGACAATCCTGCCGTGCAGAGACGTCGGGCCGCTAGTGCTGTTCAGGCAGCTTTGAAGCCAAGCGCAAGGCGCCTCCAAACGGGGAGAAAGCGTACTCTCCCCTCCGCGTCCCACGTTCAAGCTGAATGACGCAGCATGTTTCTCGGAAGGCTCTGCCGAGCTATCTAGTACAAGGGAGAGAGTGCCTGCCTCTGCTGAGAAAGGTTTTGACGTGGGGATTGCTGGACATGAGGAAGAGCGTTCCCCAGGCCGTGCAAAGTTTAGGCTTTGGTGACTCTGGATGGTCCCAAGGGTCCAGAATTGTCCCTGGGAAAGCTGTCCTCTTTTTCTTTCTCCGGCTGGAAGTAAACAGCTGGCAACCGACTGCCGTACGCAGACGTCCTGGGGGAGCCCCCCGGTTTCATTTGGGACGCACGTGGGTGTCTCACAGAAGAGCCCAAATTCCTACTTGGGGGCACACCAGCATGGAACGTAAGGCTGTTTACAACTGCGTAACCTGAGACCGTTGGAAGGCCGTACAGACGAGAGCTTTCGAGCGAACGGGGCAGCGCTTCGCCATCATCGTTGCCCGTTCACGGAGCTTAATCAAACGAATGCCTTTACTTCCTGTGGCTCAAGCGCAGCAGAGGAGTCGGAAGGCATACAGTGCCCTTTGACAGTTGTTACGACGAACGTGAGTGCACAGTGTCTCGTGAAATAAATCCCTAGCACTGTTGAAGCATCCCGTTAACGCATGCTTCTTCGCTCCTATGGCACTCCGAGGTGGTACTGACGGGGGAAATCTGGACTTTTACTTGAGGCCGGGGGGGCTCACAATTCTTTTGTCGGCGAGCTCCAGAGTGCTCTTGCTGAAGCTCCCAGCAAGGACCTGAGAGCAGCAGGCCTCACACGAGTACACTCGGACGGCTTCCGTCACGAGTAAACTCAGACCTCTTATGTGAGGCCTTCCGACAGCAAAGAGAAGGTGGGCGCGAGGAGTGTGCTTCAGGCAACTTAGGACCCGCAACTGTCTCGTCTACCACGGAGGGGAATAAGGTTTGCCCAGGGTCGCCCAGTTTCAAAGCTGAGCTCACGTACTTATCCTCAGTGGTTTCCGATTACCTGAAGGAAACACACGGGAGGAACAGAGCCCTTCCATGGAGGCCCTTTTGGGCACAGGGACCTCTGCGTGGGATCTACTGGGTAAGTATGGCAGTACCTTAGGTAGGCCTCAGGGACCAAGGCTGTCGTCTGGCTCATGCCTTAGCTGTGTTAAGTGTGGAAAACGTGCTGGTCCTCAGGCTGGGCCCACAGCCTAGCTTTCGCTTCTGTGAGAGTGCTGTCCCGAGTCTCCTCCTGGAGCCAGTCGTCAGCACGGTGCCTTTTGGCACTGCAGTTCTCTTTCAGTCAGGGAGGCCGTGCGACTGGCAAAGGGAGTCTGCGCAGCACTGCCTTCGCGAGGCTCTTTGACGACTGGGGCACTCAACCCAGGCAAGCCAGAGAGCAGTATGTTGCCCTTGCTATGAATGTGAAGAGCTTTCTCCAGGGCCCTGTTGAGGCTGAGGTTCCTCAGAAGCCAGGAGCCGCCGTTCCGGCACGGAGAGAAGTCATCCTGCGAACTTGGCGAACGAGCTCCTATCCTGTGTGCCCCCAGGAGCGTCGCAGAGTTAAGGCACTCCGTGGTGGAGTATGGCCTCATGGAAACCACTGCACACCCAACTCCCCCGACGTGAAACACTGGAACTTACCTTGAGGCCTGAGGTCACCTTTCGTTCGGCCGGAGCTGAACATGCGGTGCCGTGGGAGGAGTTCCTAGAGAGGGATCGCCAGCACGGTTTTCGTTTTGAGAGAACACGCAGCCTCGGCCCACAACGACAATCCTGCCGTGCAGAGACGTCGGGCCGCTAGTGCTGTTCAGGCAGCTTTGAAGCCAAGCGCAAGGCGCCTCCAAACGGGGAGAAAGCGTACTCTCCCCTCCGCGTCCCACGTTCAAGCTGAATGACGCAGCATGTTTCTCGGAAGGCTCTGCCGAGCTATCTAGTACAAGGGAGAGAGTGCCTGCCTCTGCTGAGAAAGGTTTTGACGTGGGGATTGCTGGACATGAGGAAGAGCGTTCCCCAGGCCGTGCAAAGTTTAGGCTTTGGTGACTCTGTATGGTCCCAAGGGTCCAGAATTGTCCCTGGGAAAGCTGTCCTCTTTTTCTTTCTCCGGCTGGAAGTAAACAGCTGGCAACCGACTGCCGTACGCAGACGTCCTGGGGGAGCCCCCCGGTTTCATTTGGGACGCACGTGGGTGTCTCACAGAAGAGCCCAAATTCCTACTTGGGGGCACACCAGCATGGAACGTAAGGCTGTTTACAACTGCGTAACCTGAGGCCGTTGGAAGGCCGTACAGACGAGAGCTTTCGAGCGAACGGGGCAGCGCTTCGCCATCATCGTTGCCCGTTCACGGAGCTTAATCAAACGAATGCCTTTACTTCCTGTGGCTCAAGCGCAGCAGAGGAGTCGGAAGGCATACAGTGCCCTTTGACAGTTGTTACGACGAACGTGAGTGCACAGTGTCTCGTGAAATAAATCCCTAGCACTGTTGAAGCATCCCGTTAACGCATGCTTCTTCGCTCCTATGGCACTCCGAGGTGGTACTGACGGGGGAAATCTGGACTTTTACTTGAGGCCGGGGGGGCTCACAATTCTTTTGTCGGCGAGCTCCAGAGTGCTCTTGCTGAAGCTCCCAGCAAGGACCTGAGAGCAGCAGGCCTCACACGAGTACACTCGGACGGCTTCCGTCACGAGTAAACTCAGACCTCTTATGTGAGGCCTTCCGACAGCAAAGAGAAGGTGGGCGCGAGGAGTGTGCTTCAGGCAACTTAGGACCCGCAACTGTCTCGTCTACCACGGAGGGGAATAAGGTTTGCCCAGGGTCGCCCAGTTTCAAAGCTGAGCTCACGTACTTATCCTCAGTGGTTTCCGATTACCTGAAGGAAACACACGGGAGGAACAGGGCCCTTCCATGGAGGCCCTTTTGGGCACAGGGACCTCTGCGTGGGATCTACTGGGTAAGTATGGCAGTACCTTAGGTAGGCCTCAGGGACCAAGGCTGTCGTCTGGCTCATGCCTTAGCTGTGTTAAGTGTGGAAAACGTGCTGGTCCTCAGGCTGGGCCCACAGCCTAGCTTTCGCTTCTGTGAGAGTGCTGTCCCGAGTCTCCTCCTGGAGCCAGTCGTCAGCACGGTGCCTTTTGGCACTGCAGTTCTCTTTCAGTCAGGGAGGCCGTGCGACTGGCAAAGGGAGTCTGCGCAGCACTGCCTTCGCGAGGCTCTTTGACGACTGGGGCACTCAACCCAGGCAAGCCAGAGAGCAGTACGTTGCCCTTGCTATGAATGTGAAGAGCTTTCTCCAGGGCCCTGTTGAGGCTGAGGTTCCTCAGAAGCCAGGAGCCGCCGTTCCGGCACGGAGAGAAGTCATCCTGCGAACTTGGCGAACGAGCTCCTATCCTGTGTGCCCCCAGGAGCGTCGCAGAGTTAAGGCACTCCGTGGTGGAGTATGGCCTCATGGAAACCACTGCACACCCAACTCCCCCGACGTGAAACACTGGAACTTACCTTGAGGCCTGAGGTCACCTTTCGTTCGGCCGGAGCTGAACATGTGGTGCCGTGGGAGGAGTTCCTAGAAAGGGATCGCCAGCACGGTTTTCGTTTTGAGAGAACACGCAGCCTCGGCCCACAACGACAATCCTGCCGTGCAGAGACGTCGGGCCGCTAGTGCTGTTCAGGCAGCTTTGAAGCCAAGCGCAAGGCGCCTCCAAACGGGGAGAAAGCGTACTCTCCCCTCCGCGTCCCACGTTCAAGCTGAATGACGCAGCATGTTTCTCGGAAGGCTCTGCCGAGCTATCTAGTACAAGGGAGAGACTGCCTGCCTCTGCTGAGAAAGGTTTTGACGTGGGGATTGCTGGACATGAGGAAGAGCGTTCCCCAGGCCGTGCAAAGTTTAGGCGTTGGTGACTCTGGATGGTCCCAAGGGTCCAGAATTGTCCCTGGGAAAGCTGTCCTCTTTTTCTTTCTCCGGCTGGAAGTAAACAACTGGCAACCAACTGCCATACGCAGACGTCCTGGGGGAGCCCCCCGGTTTCATTTGGGACGCACGTGGGTGTCTCACAGAAGAGCCCAAATTCCTAATTGGGGGCACACCAGCATGGAACGTAAGGCTGTTTAGAACTGCGTACCCTGAGGCCGTTGGAAGGCCGTACAGACGAGAGCTTTCGAGCGAACAGGGCAGCGCTTCGCCATCATCGTTGCCCGTTCACGGAGCTTAATCAAACGAATGCCTTTACTTCCTGTGGCTCAAACGCAACAGAGGAGTTGGAAGGCATACAGTGCCCTTTGACAGTTGTTACGACGAACGTGAGTGCACAGTGTCTCGTGAAATAAATCCCTAGCACTGTTGAAGCATCCCGTTAACGCATGCTTCTTCGCTCCTATGGCACTCCGAGGTGGTACTGACGGGGGAAATCTAGACTTTTACTTGAGGCCGGGGGGGCTCACAATTCTTTTGTCGGCGAGCTCCACAGTGCTCTTGCTGAAGCTCCCAGCAAGGACCTGAGAGCAGCAGGCCTCACACGAGTACACTCGGACGGCTTCCGTCACGAGTAAACTCAGACCTCTTATGTGAGGCCTTCCGGCAGCAAAGAGAAGGTGGGCGCGAGGAGTGTGCTTCAGGCAGCTTAGGACCCGCAACTGTCTCGTCTACCACGGAGGGGAATAAGGTTTGCCCAGGGTCGCCCAGTTTCAAAGCTGAGCTCACGTAGTTATCCTCAGTGGTTTCCGATTACCTGAAGGAAACACACGGGAGGAACAGGGCCCTTCCATGGAGGCCCTTTTGGGCACAGGGACCTCTGCGTGGGATCTACTGTGTAAGTATGGCAGTACCTTAGGTAGGCCTCAGTGACCAAGGCTGTCGTCTGGCTCATGCCTTAGCTGTGTTAAGTGTGGAAAACGTGCTGGTCCTCAGGCTGGGCCCACAGCCTAGCTTTCGCTTCTGTGAGAGTGCTGTCCCGAGTCTCCTCCTGGAGCCAGTCGTCAGCACGGTGCCTTTTGGCACTGCAGTTCTCTTTCACTCAGGGAGGGCGTGCGACTGGCAAAGGGAGTCTGCACAGCACTGCCTTCGCGAGGCTCTTTGACGACTGGGGCACTCAACCGAGGCAAGCCAGAGAGCAGTACGTTGCCCTTGCTATGAATGTGAAGAGCTTGCTCCAGGGCCCTGTTGAGGCTGAGGTTCCTCAGAAGCCAGGAGCCGCCGTTCCGGCACGGAGAGAAGTCATCCTGCGAACTTGGCCAACGAGCTCCTATCCTGTGTGCCCCCAGGAGCGTCGCAGAGTTAAGGCACTCCGTGGTGGAGTATGGCCTCATGGAAACCACTGCACACCCAACTCCCCCGACGTGAAACACTGGAACTTACCTTGAGGCCTGAGGTCACCTTTCGTTCGGCCGGAGCTGAACATGCGGTGCCGTGGGAGGAGTTCCAAGAGAGGGATCGCCAGCACGGTTTACGTTTTGAGAGAACACGCAGCCTCGGCCCACAACGACAATCCTGCCGTGCAGAGACGTCGGGCCGCTAGTGCTGTTCAGGCAGCTTTGAAGCCAAGCGCAAGGCGCCTCCAAACGGGGAGAAAGCGTACTCTCCCCTCCGCGTCCCACGTTCAAGCTGAATGACGCAGCATGTTTCTCGGAAGGCTCTGCCGAGCTATCTAGTACAAGGGAGAGAGTGCCTGCCTCTGCTGAGAAAGGTTTTGACGTGGGGATTGCTGGACATGAGGAAGAGCGTTCCCCAGGCCGTGCAAAGTTTAGGCTTTGGTGACTCTGGATGGTCCCAAGGGTCCAGAATTGTCCCTGGGAAAGCTGTCCTCTTTTTCTTTCTCCGGCTGGAAGTAAACAGCTGGCAACCGACTGCCGTACGCAGACGTCCTGGGGGAGCCCCCCGGTTTCATTTGGGACGCACGTGGGTGTCTCACAGAAGAGCCCAAATTCCTAATTGGGGGCACACCAGCATGGAACGTAAGGTTGTTCAGAACTGCGTACCTTGAGGCCGTTGGAAGGCCGTACAGACGAGAGCTTTCGAGCGAACAGGGCAGCGCTTCGCCATCATCGTTGCCCGTTCACGGAGCTTAATCAAACGAATGCCTTTACTTCCTGTGGCTCAAGCGTAGCAGAGGAGTCGGAAGGCATACAGTGCCCTTTGACAGTTGTTACGACGAACGTGAGTGCACAGTGTCTCGTGAAATAAATCCCTAGCACTGTTGAAGCATCCCGTTAACGCATGCTTCTTCGCTCCTATGGCACTCCGAGGTGGTACTGACGGGGGAAATCTGGACTTTTACTTGAGGCCGGGGGGGCTCACAATTCTTTTGTCGGCGAGCTCCAGAGTGCTCTTGCTGAAGCTCCCAGCAAGGACCTGAGAGCAGCAGGCCTCACACGAGTACACTCGGACGGCTTCCGTCACGAGTAAACTCAGACCTCTTATGTGAGGCCTTCCGGCAGCAAAGAGAAGGTGGGCGCGAGGAGTGTGCTTCAGGCAGCTTAGGACCCGCAACTGTCTCGTCTACCACGGAGGGGAATAAGGTTTGCCCAGGGTCGCCCAGTTTCAAAGCTGAGCTCACGTACTTATCCTCAGTGGTTTCCGATTACCTCAAGGAAACACACGGGAGGGACAGGGCCCTTCCATGGAGGCCCTTTTGGGCACAGGGACCTGTGCGTGGGATCTACTGGGTAAGTATGGCAGTACCTTAGGTAGGCCTCAGGGACCAAGGCTGTCGTCTGGCTCATGCCTTAGCTGTGTTAAGTGTGGAAAACGTGCTGGTCCTCAGGCTGGGCCCACAGCCTAGCTTTCGCTTCTGTGAGAGTGCTGTCCCGAGTCTCCTCCTGGAGCCAGTCGTCAGCACGGTGCCTTTTGGCACTGCAGTTCTCTTTCAGTCAGGGAGGCCGTGCGACTGGCAAAGGGAGTCTGCGCAGCACTGCCTTCGCGAGGCTCTTTGACGACTGGGGCACTCAACCCAGGCAAGCCAGAGAGCAGTACGTTGCCCTTGCTATGAATGTGAAGAGCTTTCTCCAGGGCCCTGTTGAGGCTGAGGTTCCTCAGAAGCCAGGAGCCGCCGTTCCGGCACGGAGAGAAGTCATCCTGCGAACTTGGCGAACGAGCTCCTATCCTGTGTGCCCCCAGGAGCGTCGCAGAGTTAAGGCACTCCGTGGTGGAGTATGGCCTCATGGAAACCACTGCACACCCAACTCCCCCGACGTGAAACACTGGAACTTACCTTGAGGCCTGAGGTCACCTTTCGTTCGGCCGGAGCTGAACATGTGGTGCCGTGGGAGGAGTTCCTAGAAAGGGATCGCCAGCACGGTTTTCGTTTTGAGAGAACACGCAGCCTCGGCCCACAACGACAATCCTGCCGTGCAGAGACGTCGGGCCGCTAGTGCTGTTCAGGCAGCTTTGAAGCCAAGCGCAAGGCGCCTCCAAACGGGGAGAAAGCGTACTCTCCCCTCCGCGTCCCACGTTCAAGCTGAATGACGCAGCATGTTTCTCGGAAGGCTCTGCCGAGCTATCTAGTACAAGGGAGAGAGTGCCTGCCTCTGCTGAGAAAGGTTTTGACGTGGGGATTGCTGGACATGAGGAAGAGCGTTCCCCAGGCCGTGCAAAGTTTAGGCGTTGGTGACTCTGGATGGTCCCAAGGGTCCAGAATTGTCCCTGGGAAAGCTGTCCTCTTTTTCTTTCTCTGGCTGGAAGTAAACAACTGGCAACCAACTGCCATACGCAGACGTCCTGGGGGAGCCCCCCGGTTTCATTTGGGACGCACGTGGGTGTCTCACAGAAGAGCCCAAATTCCTAATTGGGGGCACACCAGCATGGAACGTAAGGCTGTTTAGAACTGCGTACCCTGAGGCCGTTGGAAGGCCGTACAGACGAGAGCTTTCGAGCGAACAGGGCAGCGCTTCGCCATCATCGTTGCCCGTTCACGGAGCTTAATCAAACGAATGCCTTTACTTCCTGTGGCTCAAACGCAACAGAGGAGTTGGAAGGCATACAGTGCCCTTTGACAGTTGTTACGACGAACGTGAGTGCACAGTGTCTCGTGAAATAAATCCCTAGCACTGTTGAAGCATCCCGTTAACGCATGCTTCTTCGCTCCTATGGCACTCCGAGGTGGTACTGACGGGGGAAATCTAGACTTTTACTTGAGGCCGGGGGGGCTCACAATTCTTTTGTCGGCGAGCTCCACAGTGCTCTTGCTGAAGCTCCCAGCAAGGACCTGAGAGCAGCAGGCCTCACACGAGTACACTCGGACGGCTTCCGTCACGAGTAAACTCAGACCTCTTATGTGAGGCCTTCCGGCAGCAAAGAGAAGGTGGGCGCGAGGAGTGTGCTTCAGGCAGCTTAGGACCCGCAACTGTCTCGTCTACCACGGAGGGGAATAAGGTTTGCCCAGGGTCGCCCAGTTTCAAAGCTGAGCTCACGTAGTTATCCTCAGTGGTTTCCGATTACCTGAAGGAAACACACGGGAGGAACAGGGCCCTTCCATGGAGGCCCTTTTGGGCACAGGGACCTCTGCGTGGGATCTACTGTGTAAGTATGGCAGTACCTTAGGTAGGCCTCAGTGACCAAGGCTGTCGTCTGGCTCATGCCTTAGCTGTGTTAAGTGTGGAAAACGTGCTGGTCCTCAGGCTGGGCCCACAGCCTAGCTTTCGCTTCTGTGAGAGTGCTGTCCCGAGTCTCCTCCTGGAGCCAGTCGTCAGCACGGTGCCTTTTGGCACTGCAGTTCTCTTTCACTCAGGGAGGGCGTGCGACTGGCAAAGGGAGTCTGCACAGCACTGCCTTCGCGAGGCTCTTTGACGACTGGGGCACTCAACCGAGGCAAGCCAGAGAGCAGTACGTTGCCCTTGCTATGAATGTGAAGAGCTTGCTCCAGGGCCCTGTTGAGGCTGAGGTTCCTCAGAAGCCAGGAGCCGCCGTTCCGGCACGGAGAGAAGTCATCCTGCGAACTTGGCCAACGAGCTCCTATCCTGTGTGCCCCCAGGAGCGTCGCAGAGTTAAGGCACTCCGTGGTGGAGTATGGCCTCATGGAAACCACTGCACACCCAACTCCCCCGACGTGAAACACTGGAACTTACCTTGAGGCCTGAGGTCACTTTTCGTTCGGCCGGAGCTGAACATGCGGTGCCGTGGGAGGAGTTCCTAGAGAGGGATCGCCAGCACGGTTTTCGTTTTGAGAGAACACGCAGCCTCGGCCCACAACGACAATCCTGCCGTGCAGAGACGTCGGGCCGCTAGTGCTGTTCAGGCAGCTTTGAAGCCAAGCGCAAGGTGCCTCCAAACGGGGAGAAAGCGTACTCTCCCCTCCGCGTCCCACGTTCAAGCTGAATGACGCAGCATGTTTCTCGGAAGGCTCTGCCGAGCTATCTAGTACAAGGGAGAGAGTGCCTGCCTCTGCTGAGAAAGGTTTTGACGTGGGGATTGCTGGACATGAGGAAGAGCGTTCCCCAGGCCGTGCAAAGTTTAGGCGTTGGTGACTCTGGATGGTCCCAAGGGTCCAGAATTGTCCCTGGGAAAGCTGTCCTCTTTTTCTTTCTCCGGCTGGAAGTAAACAACTGGCAACCAACTGCCGTACGCAGACGTCCTGGGGGAGCCCCCCGGTTTCATTTGGGACGCACGTGGGTGTCTCACAGAAGAGCCCAAATTCCTAATTGGGGGCACACCAGCATGGAACGTAAGGCTGTTTAGAACTGCGTACCCTGAGGCCGTTGGAAGGCCGTACAGACGAGAGCTTTCGAGCGAACAGGGCAGCGCTTCGCCATCATCGTTGCCCGTTCACGGAGCTTAATCAAACGAATGCCTTTACTTCCTGTGGCTCAAACGCAACAGAGGAGTTGGAAGGCATACAGTGCCCTTTGACAGTTGTTACGACGAACGTGAGTGCACAGTGTCTCGTGAAATAAATCCCTAGCACTGTTGAAGCATCCCGTTAACGCATGCTTCTTCGCTCCTATGGCACTCCGAGGTGGTACTGACGGGGGAAATCTAGACTTTTACTTGAGGCCGGGGGGGCTCACAATTCTTTTGTCGGCGAGCTCCACAGTGCTCTTGCTGAAGCTCCCAGCAAGGACCTGAGAGCAGCAGGCCTCACACGAGTACACTCGGACGGCTTCCGTCACGAGTAAACTCAGACCTCTTATGTGAGGCCTTCCGGCAGCAAAGAGAAGGTGGGCGCGAGGAGTGTGCTTCAGGCAGCTTAGGACCCGCAACTGTCTCGTCTACCACGGAGGGGAATAAGGTTTGCCCAGGGTCGCCCAGTTTCAAAGCTGAGCTCACGTACTTATCCTCAGTGGTTTCCGATTACCTCAAGGAAACACACGGGAGGAACAGGGTCCTTCCATGGAGGCCCTTCTGGGCACAGGGACCTCTGCGTGGGATCTACTGGGTAAGTATGGCAGTACCTTAGGTAGGCCTCAGGGACCAAGTCTGTCGTCTGGCTCATGCCTTAGCTGTGTTAAGTGTGGAAAACGTGCTGGTCCTCAGGCTGGGCCCACAGCCTAGCTTTCGCTTCTGTGAGAGTGCTGTCCCGAGTCTCCTCCTGGAGCCAGTCGTCAGCACGGTGCCTTTTGGCACTGCAGTTCTCTTTCAGTCAGGGAGGCCGTGCGACTGGCAAAGGGAGTCTGCGCAGCACTGCCTTCGCGAGGCTCTTTGACGACTGGGGCATTCAACCCAGGCAAGCCAGAGAGCAGTACGTTGCCCTTGCTATGAATGTGAAGAACTTTCTCCAGGGAACCTGTTGAGGCTGAGGTTCCTCAGAAGCCAGGAGCCGCCGTTCCGGCACGGAGAGAAGTCATCCTGCGAACTTGGCCAACGAGCTCCTATCCTGTGTGCCCCCAGGAGCGTCGCAGAGTTAAGGCACTCCGTGGTGGAGTATGGCCTCATGGAAACCACTGCACACCCAACTCCCCCGACGTGAAACACTGGAACTTACCTTGAGGCCTGAGGTCACCTTTCGTTCGGCCGGAGCTGAACATGCGGTGCCGTGGGAGGAGTTCCAAGAGAGGGATCGCCAGCACGGTTTACGTTTTGAGAGAACACGCAGCCTCGGCCCACAACGACAATCCTGCCGTGCAGAGACGTCGGGCCGCTAGTGCTGTTCAGGCAGCTTTGAAGCCAAGCGCAAGGCGCCTCCAAACGGGGAGAAAGCGTACTCTCCCCTCCGCGTCCCACGTTCAAGCTGAATGACGCAGCATGTTTCTCGGAAGGCTCTGCCGAGCTATCTAGTACAAGGGAGAGAGTGCCTGCCTCTGCTGAGAAAGGTTTTGACGTGGGGATTGCTGGACATGAGGAAGAGCGTTCCCCAGGCCGTGCAAAGTTTAGGCGTTGGTGACTCTGGATGGTCCCAAGGGTCCAGAATTGTCCCTGGGAAAGCTGTCCTCTTTTTCTTTCTCCGGCTGGAAGTAAACAACTGGCAACCGACTGCCGTACGCAGACGTCCTGGGGGAGCCCCCCGGTTTCATTTGGGACGCACGTGGGTGTCTCACAGAAGAGCCCAAATTCCTAATTGGGGGCACACCAGCATGGAACGTAAGGCTGTTTACAACTGCGTAACCTGAGGCCGTTGGAAGGCCGTACAGACGAGAGCTTTCGAGCGAACAGGGCAGCGCTTCGCCATCATCGTTGCCCGTTCACGGAGCTTAATCAAACGAATGCCTTTACTTCCTGTGGCTCAAACGCAACAGAGGAGTTGGAAGGCATACAGTGCCCTTTGACAGTTGTTACGACGAACGTGAGTGCACAGTGTCTCGTGAAATAAATCCCTAGCACTGTTGAAGCATCCCGTTAACGCATGCTTCTTCGCTCCTATGGCACTCCGAGGTGGTACTGACGGGGGAAATCTAGACTTTTACTTGAGGCCGGGGGGGCTCACAATTCTTTTGTCGGCGAGCTCCACAGTGCTCTTGCTGAAGCTCCCAGCAAGGACCTGAGAGCAGCAGGCCTCACACGAGTACACTCGGACGGCTTCCGTCACGAGTAAACTCAGACCTCTTATGTGAGGCCTTCCGGCAGCAAAGAGAAGGTGGGCGCGAGGAGTGTGCTTCAGGCAGCTTAGGACCCGCAACTGTCTCGTCTACCACGGAGGGGAATAAGGTTTGCCCAGGGTCGCCCAGTTTCAAAGCTGAGCTCACGTAGTTATCCTCAGTGGTTTCCGATTACCTGAAGGAAACACACGGGAGGAACAGGGCCCTTCCATGGAGGCCCTTTTGGGCACAGGGACCTCTGCGTGGGATCTACTGGGTAAGTATGGCAGTACCTTAGGTAGGCCTCAGTGACCAAGGCTGTCGTCTGGCTCATGCCTTAGCTGTGTTAAGTGTGGAAAACGTGCTGGTCCTCAGGCTGGGCCCACAGCCTAGCTTTCGCTTCTGTGAGAGTGCTGTCCCGAGTCTCCTCCTGGAGCCAGTCGTCAGCACGGTGCCTTTTGGCACTGCAGTTCTCTTTCAGTCAGGGAGGCCGTGCGACTGGCAAAGGGAGTCTGCGCAGCACTGCCTTCGCGAGGCTCTTTGACGACTGGGGCATTCAACCCAGGCAAGCCAGAGAGCAGTACGTTGCCCTTGCTATGAATGTGAAGAACTTTCTCCAGGGAACCTGTTGAGGCTGAGGTTCCTCAGAAGCCAGGAGCCGCCGTTCCGGCACGGAGAGAAGTCATCCTGCGAACTTGGCCAACGAGCTCCTATCCTGTGTGCCCCCAGGAGCGTCGCAGAGTTAAGGCACTCCGTGGTGGAGTATGGCCTCATGGAAACCACTGCACACCCAACTCCCCCGACGTGAAACACTGGAACTTACCTTGAGGCCTGAGGTCACCTTTCGTTCGGCCGGAGCTGAACATGCGGTGCCGTGGGAGGAGTTCCAAGAGAGGGATCGCCAGCACGGTTTACGTTTTGAGAGAACACGCAGCCTCGGCCCACAACGACAATCCTGCCGTGCAGAGACGTCGGGCCGCTAGTGCTGTTCAGGCAGCTTTGAAGCCAAGCGCAAGGCGCCTCCAAACGGGGAGAAAGCGTACTCTCCCCTCCGCGTCCCACGTTCAAGCTGAATGACGCAGCATGTTTCTCGGAAGGCTCTGCCGAGCTATCTAGTACAAGGGAGAGAGTGCCTGCCTCTGCTGAGAAAGGTTTTGACGTGGGGATTGCTGGACATGAGGAAGAGCGTTCCCCAGGCCGTGCAAAGTTTAGGCTTTGGTGACTCTGGATGGTCCCAAGGATCCAGAATTGTCCCTGGGAAAGCTGTCCTCTTTTTCTTTCTCCGGCTGGAAGTAAACAGCTGGCAACCGACTGCCGTACGCAGACGTCCTGGGGGAGCCCCCCGGTTTCATTTGGGACGCACGTGGGTGTCTCACAGAAGAGCCCAAATTCCTAATTGGGGGCACACCAGCATGGAACGTAAGGTTGTTCAGAACTGCGTACCTTGAGGCCGTTGGAAGGCCGTACAGACGAGAGCTTTCGAGCGAACAGGGCAGCGCTTCGCCATCATCGTTGCCCGTTCACGGAGCTTAATCAAACGAATGCCTTTACTTCCTGTGGCTCAAGCGTAGCAGAGGAGTTGGAAGGCATACAGTGCCCTTTGACAGTTGTTACGACGAACGTGAGTGCACAGTGTCTCGTGAAATAAATCCCTAGCACTGTTGAAGCATCCCGTTAACGCATGCTTCTTCGCTCCTATGGCACTCCGAGGTGGTACTGACGGGGGAAATCTGGACTTTTACTTGAGGCCGGGGGGGCTCACAATTCTTTTGTCGGCGAGCTCCAGAGTGCTCTTGCTGAAGCTCCCAGCAAGGACCTGAGAGCAGCAGGCCTCACACGAGTACACTCGGACGGCTTCCGTCACGAGTAAACTCAGACCTCTTATGTGAGGCCTTCCGGCAGCAAAGAGAAGGTGGGCGCGAGGAGTGTGCTTCAGGCAGCTTAGGACCCGCAACTGTCTCGTCTACCACGGAGGGGAATAAGGTTTGCCCAGGGTCGCCCAGTTTCAAAGCTGAGCTCACGTACTTATCCTCAGTGGTTTCCGATTACCTCAAGGAAACACACGGGAGGGACAGGGCCCTTCCATGGAGGCCCTTTTGGGCACAGGGACCTGTGCGTGGGATCTACTGGGTAAGTATGGCAGTACCTTAGGTAGGCCTCAGGGACCAAGGCTGTCGTCTGGCTCATGCCTTAGCTGTGTTAAGTGTGGAAAACGTGCTGGTCCTCAGGCTGGGCCCACAGCCTAGCTTTCGCTTCTGTGAGAGTGCTGTCCCGAGTCTCCTCCTGGAGCCAGTCGTCAGCACGGTGCCTTTTGGCACTGCAGTTCTCTTTCAGTCAGGGAGGCCGTGCGACTGGCAAAGGGAGTCTGCGCAGCACTGCCTTCGCGAGGCTCTTTGACGACTGGGGCACTCAACCCAGGCAAGCCAGAGAGCAGTACGTTGCCCTTGCTATGAATGTGAAGAGCTTTCTCCAGGGCCCTGTTGAGGCTGAGGTTCCTCAGAAGCCAGGAGCCGCCGTTCCGGCACGGAGAGAAGTCATCCTGCGAACTTGGCGAACGAGCTCCTATCCTGTGTGCCCCCAGGAGCGTCGCAGAGTTAAGGCACTCCGTGGTGGAGTATGGCCTCATGGAAACCACTGCACACCCAACTCCCCCGACGTGAAACACTGGAACTTACCTTGAGGCCTGAGGTCACCTTTCGTTCGGCCGGAGCTGAACATGTGGTGCCGTGGGAGGAGTTCCTAGAAAGGGATCGCCAGCACGGTTTTCGTTTTGAGAGAACACGCAGCCTCGGCCCACAACGACAATCCTGCCGTGCAGAGACGTCGGGCCGCTAGTGCTGTTCAGGCAGCTTTGAAGCCAAGCGCAAGGCGCCTCCAAACGGGGAGAAAGCGTACTCTCCCCTCCGCGTCCCACGTTCAAGCTGAATGACGCAGCATGTTTCTCGGAAGGCTCTGCCGAGCTATCTAGTACAAGGGAGAGAGTGCCTGCCTCTGCTGAGAAAGGTTTTGACGTGGGGATTGCTGGACATGAGGAAGAGCGTTCCCCAGGCCGTGCAAAATTTAGGCGTTGGTGACTCTGGATGGTCCCAAGGGTCCAGAATTGTCCCTGGGAAAGCTGTCCTCTTTTTCTTTCTCCGGCTGGAAGTAAACAACTGGCAACCAACTGCCATACGCAGACGTCCTGGGGGAGCCCCCCGGTTTCATTTGGGACGCACGTGGGTGTCTCACAGAAGAGCCCAAATTCCTAATTGGGGGCACACCAGCATGGAACGTAAGGCTGTTTAGAACTGCGTACCCTGAGGCCGTTGGAAGGCCGTACAGACGAGAGCTTTCGAGCGAACAGGGCAGCGCTTCGCCATCATCGTTGCCCGTTCACGGAGCTTAATCAAACGAATGCCTTTACTTCCTGTGGCTCAAACGCAACAGAGGAGTTGGAAGGCATACAGTGCCCTTTGACAGTTGTTACGACGAACGTGAGTGCACAGTGTCTCGTGAAATAAATCCCTAGCACTGTTGAAGCATCCCGTTAACGCATGCTTCTTCGCTCCTATGGCACTCCGAGGTGGTACTGACGGGGGAAATCTAGACTTTTACTTGAGGCCGGGGGGGCTCACAATTCTTTTGTCGGCGAGCTCCACAGTGCTCTTGCTGAAGCTCCCAGCAAGGACCTGAGAGCAGCAGGCCTCACACGAGTACACTCGGACGGCTTCCGTCACGAGTAAACTCAGACCTCTTATGTGAGGCCTTCCGGCAGCAAAGAGAAGGTGGGCGCGAGGAGTGTGCTTCAGGCAGCTTAGGACCCGCAACTGTCTCGTCTACCACGGAGGGGAATAAGGTTTGCCCAGGGTCGCCCAGTTTCAAAGCTGAGCTCACGTACTTATCCTCAGTGGTTTCCGATTACCTGAAGGAAACACACGGGAGGAACAGGGCCCTTCCATGGAGGCCCTTTTGGGCACAGGGACCTCTGCGTGGGATCTACTGGGTAAGTATGGCAGTACCTTAGGTAGGCCTCAGTGACCAAGGCTGTCGTCTGGCTCATGCCTTAGCTGTGTTAAGTGTGGAAAACGTGCTGGTCCTCAGGCTGGGCCCACAGCCTAGCTTTCGCTTCTGTGAGAGTGCTGTCCCGAGTCTCCTCCTGGAGCCAGTCGTCAGCACGGTGCCTTTTGGCACTGCAGTTCTCTTTCACTCAGGGAGGGCGTGCGACTGGCAAAGGGAGTCTGCACAGCACTGCCTTCGCGAGGCTCTTTGACGACTGGGGCACTCAACCGAGGCAAGCCAGAGAGCAGTACGTTGCCCTTGCTATGAATGTGAAGAGCTTGCTCCAGGGCCCTGTTGAGGCTGAGGTTCCTCAGAAGCCAGGAGCCGCCGTTCCGGCACGGAGAGAAGTCATCCTGCGAACTTGGCCAACGAGCTCCTATCCTGTGTGCCCCCAGGAGCGTCGCAGAGTTAAGGCACTCCGTGGTGGAGTATGGCCTCATGGAAACCACTGCACACCCAACTCCCCCGACGTGAAACACTGGAACTTACCTTGAGGCCTGAGGTCACTTTTCGTTCGGCCGGAGCTGAACATGCGGTGCCGTGGGAGGAGTTCCTAGAAAGGGATCGCCAGCACGGTTTTCGTTTTGAGAGAACACGCAGCCTCGGCCCACAACGACAATCCTGCCGTGCAGAGACGTCGGGCCGCTAGTGCTGTTCAGGCAGCTTTGAAGCCAAGCGCAAGGCGCCTCCAAACGGGGAGAAAGCGTACTCTCCCCTCCGCGTCCCACGTTCAAGCTGAATGACGCAGCATGTTTCTCGGAAGGCTCTGCCGAGCTATCTAGTACAAGGGAGAGAGTGCCTGCCTCTGCTGAGAAAGGTTTTGACGTGGGGATTGCTGGACATGAGGAAGAGCGTTCCCCAGGCCGTGCAAAGTTTAGGCGTTGGTGACTCTGGATGGTCCCAAGGGTCCAGAATTGTCCCTGGGAAAGCTGTCCTCTTTTTCTTTCTCCGGCTGGAAGTAAACAACTGGCAACCAACTGCCGTACGCAGACGTCCTGGGGGAGCCCCCCGGTTTCATTTGGGACGCACGTGGGTGTCTCACAGAAGAGCCCAAATTCCTAATTGGGGGCACACCAGCATGGAACGTAAGGCTGTTTAGAACTGCGTACCCTGAGGCCGTTGGAAGGCCGTACAGACGAGAGCTTTCGAGCGAACAGGGCAGCGCTTCGCCATCATCGTTGCCCGTTCACGGAGCTTAATCAAACGAATGCCTTTACTTCCTGTGGCTCAAACGCAACAGAGGAGTTGGAAGGCATACAGTGCCCTTTGACAGTTGTTACGACGAACGTGAGTGCACAGTGTCTCGTGAAATAAATCCCTAGCACTGTTGAAGCATCCCGTTAACGCATGCTTCTTCGCTCCTATGGCACTCCGAGGTGGTACTGACGGGGGAAATCTAGACTTTTACTTGAGGCCGGGGGGGCTCACAATTCTTTTGTCGGCGAGCTCCACAGTGCTCTTGCTGAAGCTCCCAGCAAGGACCTGAGAGCAGCAGGCCTCACACGAGTACACTCGGACGGCTTCCGTCACGAGTAAACTCAGACCTCTTATGTGAGGCCTTCCGGCAGCAAAGAGAAGGTGGGCGCGAGGAGTGTGCTTCAGGCAGCTTAGGACCCGCAACTGTCTCGTCTACCACGGAGGGGAATAAGGTTTGCCCAGGGTCGCCCAGTTTCAAAGCTGAGCTCACGTACTTATCCTCAGTGGTTTCCGATTACCTCAAGGAAACACACGGGAGGAACAGGGTCCTTCCATGGAGGCCCTTCTGGGCACAGGGACCTCTGCGTGGGATCTACTGGGTAAGTATGGCAGTACCTTAGGTAGGCCTCAGGGACCAAGTCTGTCGTCTGGCTCATGCCTTAGCTGTGTTAAGTGTGGAAAACGTGCTGGTCCTCAGGCTGGGCCCACAGCCTAGCTTTCGCTTCTGTGAGAGTGCTGTCCCGAGTCTCCTCCTGGAGCCAGTCGTCAGCACGGTGCCTTTTGGCACTGCAGTTCTCTTTCAGTCAGGGAGGCCGTGCGACTGGCAAAGGGAGTCTGCGCAGCACTGCCTTCACGAGGTTCTTTGACGACTGGGGCACTCAACCCAGGCAAGCCAGAGAGCAGTACGTTGCCCTTGCTATGAATGTGAAGAGCTTTCTCCAGGGCCCTGTTGAGGCTGAGGTTCCTCAGAAGCCAGGAGCCGCCGTTCCGGCACGGAGAGAAGTCATCCTGCGAACTTGGCGAACGAGCTCCTATCCTGTGTGCCCCCAGGAGCGTCGCAGAGT
The DNA here is from genome assembly GCF_964374135.1 of Grampus griseus. Lineage (NCBI taxonomy): Eukaryota > Metazoa > Chordata > Mammalia > Artiodactyla > Delphinidae > Grampus > Grampus griseus. The sequence goes on along the minus strand of NW_028133214.1, from coordinate 280,795 downwards.
TAAGGCACTCCGTGGTGGAGTATGGCCTCATGGAAACCACTGCACACCCAACTCCCCCGACGTGAAACACTGGAACTTACCTTGAGGCCTGAGGTCACCTTTCGTTCGGCCGGAGCTGAACATGTGGTGCCGTGGGAGGAGTTCCTAGAAAGGGATCGCCAGCACGGTTTTCGTTTTGAGAGAACACGCAGCCTCGGCCCACAACGACAATCCTGCCGTGCAGAGACGTCGGGCCGCTAGTGCTGTTCAGGCAGCTTTGAAGCCAAGCGCAAGGCGCCTCCAAACGGGGAGAAAGCGTACTCTCCCCTCCGCGTCCCACGTTCAAGCTGAATGACGCAGCATGTTTCTCGGAAGGCTCTGCCGAGCTATCTAGTACAAGGGAGAGAGTGCCTGCCTCTGCTGAGAAAGGTTTTGACGTGGGGATTGCTGGACATGAGGAAGAGCGTTCCCCAGGCCGTGCAAAGTTTAGGCGTTGGTGACTCTGGATGGTCCCAAGGGTCCAGAATTGTCCCTGGGAAAGCTGTCCTCTTTTTCTTTCTCCGGCTGGAAGTAAACAACTGGCAACCGACTGCCGTACGCAGACGTCCTGGGGGAGCCCCCCGGTTTCATTTGGGACGCACGTGGGTGTCTCACAGAAGAGCCCAAATTCCTAATTGGGGGCACACCAGCATGGAACGTAAGGCTGTTTACAACTGCGTAACCTGAGGCCGTTGGAAGGCCGTACAGACGAGAGCTTTCGAGCGAACAGGGCAGCGCTTCGCCATCATCGTTGCCCGTTCACGGAGCTTAATCAAACGAATGCCTTTACTTCCTGTGGCTCAAACGCAACAGAGGAGTTGGAAGGCATACAGTGCCCTTTGACAGTTGTTACGACGAACGTGAGTGCACAGTGTCTCGTGAAATAAATCCCTAGCACTGTTGAAGCATCCCGTTAACGCATGCTTCTTCGCTCCTATGGCACTCCGAGGTGGTACTGACGGGGGAAATCTAGACTTTTACTTGAGGCCGGGGGGGCTCACAATTCTTTTGTCGGCGAGCTCCACAGTGCTCTTGCTGAAGCTCCCAGCAAGGACCTGAGAGCAGCAGGCCTCACACGAGTACACTCGGACGGCTTCCGTCACGAGTAAACTCAGACCTCTTATGTGAGGCCTTCCGGCAGCAAAGAGAAGGTGGGCGCGAGGAGTGTGCTTCAGGCAGCTTAGGACCCGCAACTGTCTCGTCTACCACGGAGGGGAATAAGGTTTGCCCAGGGTCGCCCAGTTTCAAAGCTGAGCTCACGTAGTTATCCTCAGTGGTTTCCGATTACCTGAAGGAAACACACGGGAGGAACAGGGCCCTTCCATGGAGGCCCTTTTGGGCACAGGGACCTCTGCGTGGGATCTACTGGGTAAGTATGGCAGTACCTTAGGTAGGCCTCAGTGACCAAGGCTGTCGTCTGGCTCATGCCTTAGCTGTGTTAAGTGTGGAAAACGTGCTGGTCCTCAGGCTGGGCCCACAGCCTAGCTTTCGCTTCTGTGAGAGTGCTGTCCCGAGTCTCCTCCTGGAGCCAGTCGTCAGCACGGTGCCTTTTGGCACTGCAGTTCTCTTTCAGTCAGGGAGGCCGTGCGACTGGCAAAGGGAGTCTGCGCAGCACTGCCTTCGCGAGGCTCTTTGACGACTGGGGCACTCAACCCAGGCAAGCCAGAGAGCAGTATGTTGCCCTTGCTATGAATGTGAAGAGCTTTCTCCAGGGCCCTGTTGAGGCTGAGGTTCCTCAGAAGCCAGGAGCCGCCGTTCCGGCACGGAGAGAAGTCATCCTGCGAACTTGGCGAACGAGCTCCTATCCTGTGTGCCCCCAGGAGCGTCGCAGAGTTAAGGCACTCCGTGGTGGAGTATGGCCTCATGGAAACCACTGCACACCCAACTCCCCCGACGTGAAACACTGGAACTTACCTTGAGGCCTGAGGTCACCTTTCGTTCGGCCGGAGCTGAACATGTGGTGCCGTGGGAGGAGTTCCTAGACAGGGATCGCCAGCACGGTTTTCGTTTTGAGAGAACACGCAGCCTCGGCCCACAACGACAATCCTGCCGTGCAGAGACGTCGGGCCGCTAGTGCTGTTCAGGCAGCTTTGAAGCCAAGCGCAAGGCGCCTCCAAACGGGGAGAAAGCGTACTCTCCCCTCCGCGTCCCACGTTCAAGCTGAATGACGCAGCATGTTTCTCGGAAGGCTCTGCCGAGCTATCTAGTACAAGGGAGAGAGTGCCTGCCTCTGCTGAGAAAGGTTTTGACGTGGGGATTGCTGGACATGAGGAAGAGCGTTCCCCAGGCCGTGCAAAGTTTAGGCTTTGGTGACTCTGGATGGTCCCAAGGGTCCAGAATTGTCCCTGGGAAAGCTGTCCTCTTTTTCTTTCTCCGGCTGGAAGTAAACAGCTGGCAACCGACTGCCGTACGCAGACGTCCTGGGGGAGCCCCCCGGTTTCATTTGGGACGCACATGGGTGTCTCACAGAAGAGCCCAAATTCCTAATTGGGGGCACACCAGCATGGAACGTAAGGCTGTTTACAACTGCGTAACCTGAGGCCGTTGGAAGGCCGTACAGACGAGAGCTTTCGAGCGAACGGGGCAGCGCTTCGCCATCATCGTTGCCCGTTCACGGAGCTTAATCAAACGAATGCCTTTACTTCCTGTGGCTCAAGCGCAGCAGAGGAGTCGGAAGGGATACAGTGCCCTTTGACAGTTGTTACGACGAACGTGAGTGCACAGTGTCTCGTGAAATAAATCCCTAGCACTGTTGAAGCATCCCGTTAACGCATGCTTCTTCGCTCCTATGGCACTCCGAGGTGGTACTGACGGGGGAAATCTGGACTTTTACTTGAGGCCGGGGGGGCTCACAATTCTTTTGTCGGCGAGCTCCAGAGTGCTCTTGCTGAAGCTCCCAGCAAGGACCTGAGAGCAGCAGGCCTCACACGAGTACACTCGGACGGCTTCCGTCACGAGTAAACTCAGGCCTCTTATGTGAGGCCTTCCGGCAGCAAAGAGAAGGTGGGCGCGAGGAGTGTGCTTCAGGCAGCTTAGGACCCGCAACTGTCTCGTCTACCACGGAGGGGAATAAGGTTTGCCCAGGGTCGCCCAGTTTCAAAGCTGAGCTCACGTAGTTATCCTCAGTGGTTTCCGATTACCTGAAGGAAACACACGGGAGGAACAGGGCCCTTCCATGGAGGCCCTTTTGGGCACAGGGACCTCTGCGTGGGATCTACTGGGTAAGTATGGCAGTACCTTAGGTAGGCCTCAGTGACCAAGGCTGTCGTCTGGCTCATGCCTTAGCTGTGTTAAGTGTGGAAAACGTGCTGGTCCTCAGGCTGGGCCCACAGCCTAGCTTTCGCTTCTGTGAGAGTGCTGTCCCGAGTCTCCTCCTGGAGCCAGTCGTCAGCACGGTGCCTTTTGGCACTGCAGTTCTCTTTCACTCAGGGAGGGCGTGCGACTGGCAAAGGGAGTCTGCGCAGCACTGCCTTCGCGAGGCTCTTTGACGACTGGGGCACTCAACCGAGGCAAGCCAGAGAGCAGTACGTTGCCCTTGCTATGAATGTGAAGAGCTTGCTCCAGGGCCCTGTTGAGGCTGAGGTTCCTCAGAAGCCAGGAGCCGCCGTTCCGGCACGGAGAGAAGTCATCCTGCGAACTTGGCCAACGAGCTCCTATCCTGTGTGCCCCCAGGAGCGTCGCAGAGTTAAGGCACTCCGTGGTGGAGTATGGCCTCATGGAAACCACTGCACACCCAACTCCCCCGACGTGAAACACTGGAACTTACCTTGAGGCCTGAGGTCACTTTTCGTTCGGCCGGAGCTGAACATGCGGTGCCGTGGGAGGAGTTCCTAGAAAGGGATCGCCAGCACGGTTTTCGTTTTGAGAGAACACGCAGCCTCGGCCCACAACGACAATCCTGCCGTGCAGAGACGTCGGGCCGCTAGTGCTGTTCAGGCAGCTTTGAAGCCAAGCGCAAGGCGCCTCCAAACGGGGAGAAAGCGTACTCTCCCCTCCGCGTCCCACGTTCAAGCTGAATGACGCAGCATGTTTCTCGGAAGGCTCTGCCGAGCTATCTAGTACAAGGGAGAGAGTGCCTGCCTCTGCTGAGAAAGGTTTTGACGTGGGGATTGCTGGACATGAGGAAGAGCGTTCCCCAGGCCGTGCAAAGTTTAGGCGTTGGTGACTCTGGATGGTCCCAAGGGTCCAGAATTGTCCCTGGGAAAGCTGTCCTCTTTTTCTTTCTCCGGCTGGAAGTAAACAACTGGCAACCAACTGCCATACGCAGACGTCCTGGGGGAGCCCCCCGGTTTCATTTGGGACGCACGTGGGTGTCTCACAGAAGAGCCCAAATTCCTAATTGGGGGCACACCAGCATGGAACGTAAGGCTGTTTAGAACTGCGTACCCTGAGGCCGTTGGAAGGCCGTACAGACGAGAGCTTTCGAGCGAACAGGGCAGCGCTTCGCCATCATCGTTGCCCGTTCACGGAGCTTAATCAAACGAATGCCTTTACTTCCTGTGGCTCAAACGCAACAGAGGAGTTGGAAGGCATACAGTGCCCTTTGACAGTTGTTACGACGAACGTGAGTGCACAGTGTCTCGTGAAATAAATCCCTAGGACTGTTGAAGCATCCCGTTAACGCATGCTTCTTCGCTCCTATGGCACTCCGAGGTGGTACTGACGGGGGAAATCTAGACTTTTACTTGAGGCCGGGGGGGCTCACAATTCTTTTGTCGGCGAGCTCCACAGTGCTCTTGCTGAAGCTCCCAGCAAGGACCTGAGAGCAGCAGGCCTCACACGAGTACACTCGGACGGCTTCCGTCACGAGTAAACTCAGACCTCTTATGTGAGACCTTCAGGCAGCAAAGAGAAGGTGGGCGCGAGGAGTGTGCTTCAGGCAGCTTAGGACCCGCAACTGTCTCGTCTACCACGGAGGGGAATAAGGTTTGCCCAGGGTCGCCCAGTTTCAAAGCTGAGCTCACGTACTTATCCTCAGTGGTTTCCGATTACCTCAAGGAAACACACGGGAGGAACAGGGTCCTTCCATGGAGGCCCTTCTGGGCACAGGGACCTCTGCGTGGGATCTACTGGGTAAGTATGGCAGTACCTTAGGTAGGCCTCAGGGACCAAGTCTGTCGTCTGGCTCATGCCTTAGCTGTGTTAAGTGTGGAAAACGTGCTGGTCCTCAGGCTGGGCCCACAGCCTAGCTTTCGCTTCTGTGAGAGTGCTGTCCCGAGTCTCCTCCTGGAGCCAGTCGTCAGCACGGTGCCTTTTGGCACTGCAGTTCTCTTTCAGTCAGGGAGGCCGTGCGACTGGCAAAGGGAGTCTGCGCAGCACTGCCTTCGCGAGGCTCTTTGACGACTGGGGCATTCAACCCAGGCAAGCCAGAGAGCAGTACGTTGCCCTTGCTATGAATGTGAAGAACTTTCTCCAGGGAACCTGTTGAGGCTGAGGTTCCTCAGAAGCCAGGAGCCGCCGTTCCGGCACGGAGAGAAGTCATCCTGCGAACTTGGCCAACGAGCTCCTATCCTGTGTGCCCCCAGGAGCGTCGCAGAGTTAAGGCACTCCGTGGTGGAGTATGGCCTCATGGAAACCACTGCACACCCAACTCCCCCGACGTGAAACACTGGAACTTACCTTGAGGCCTGAGGTCACCTTTCGTTCGGCCGGAGCTGAACATGCGGTGCCGTGGGAGGAGTTCCAAGAGAGGGATCGCCAGCACGGTTTACGTTTTGAGAGAACACGCAGCCTCGGCCCACAACGACAATCCTGCCGTGCAGAGACGTCGGGCCGCTAGTGCTGTTCAGGCAGCTTTGAAGCCAAGCGCAAGGCGCCTCCAAACGGGGAGAAAGCGTACTCTCCCCTCCGCGTCCCACGTTCAAGCTGAATGACGCAGCATGTTTCTCGGAAGGCTCTGCCGAGCTATCTAGTACAAGGGAGAGACTGCCTGCCTCTGCTGAGAAAGGTTTTGACGTGGGGATTGCTGGACATGAGGAAGAGCGTTCCCCAGGCCGTGCAAAGTTTAGGCGTTGGTGACTCTGGATGGTCCCAAGGGTCCAGAATTGTCCCTGGGAAAGCTGTCCTCTTTTTCTTTCTCCGGCTGGAAGTAAACAACTGGCAACCGACTGCCGTACGCAGACGTCCTGGGGGAGCCCCCCGGTTTCATTTGGGACGCACGTGGGTGTCTCACAGAAGAGCCCAAATTCCTAATTGGGGGCACACCAGCATGGAACGTAAGGCTGTTTACAACTGCGTAACCTGAGGCCGTTGGAAGGCCGTACAGACGAGAGCTTTCGAGCGAACAGGGCAGCGCTTCGCCATCATCGTTGCCCGTTCACGGAGCTTAATCAAACGAATGCCTTTACTTCTTGTGGCTCAAACGCAACAGAGGAGTTGGAAGGCATACAGTGCCCTTTGACAGTTGTTACGACGAACGTGAGTGCACAGTGTCTCGTGAAATAAATCCCTAGCACTGTTGAAGCATCCCGTTAATGCATGCTTCTTCGCTCCTATGGCACTCCGAGGTGGTACTGACGGGGGAAATCTAGACTTTTACTTGAGGCCGGGGGGGCTCACAATTCTTTTGTCGGCGAGCTCCACAGTGCTCTTGCTGAAGCTCCCAGCAAGGACCTGAGAGCAGCAGGCCTCACACGAGTACACTCGGACGGCTTCCGTCACGAGTAAACTCAGACCTCTTATGTGAGGCCTTCCGGCAGCAAAGAGAAGGTGGGCGCGAGGAGTGTGCTTCAGGCAGCTTAGGACCCGCAACTGTCTCGTCTACCACGGAGGGGAATAAGGTTTGCCCAGGGTCGCCCAGTTTCAAAGCTGAGCTCACGTAGTTATCCTCAGTGGTTTCCGATTACCTGAAGGAAACACACGGGAGGAACAGGGCCCTTCCATGGAGGCCCTTTTGGGCACAGGGACCTCTGCGTGGGATCTACTGGGTAAGTATGGCAGTACCTTAGGTAGGCCTCAGTGACCAAGGCTGTCGTCTGGCTCATGCCTTAGCTGTGTTAAGTGTGGAAAACGTGCTGGTCCTCAGGCTGGGCCCACAGCCTAGCTTTCGCTTCTGTGAGAGTGCTGTCCCGAGTCTCCTCCTGGAGCCAGTCGTCAGCACGGTGCCTTTTGGCACTGCAGTTCTCTTTCAGTCAGGGAGGCCGTGCGACTGGCAAAGGGAGTCTGCGCAGCACTGCCTTCGCGAGGCTCTTTGACGACTGGGGCATTCAACCCAGGCAAGCCAGAGAGCAGTACGTTGCCCTTGCTATGAATGTGAAGAACTTTCTCCAGGGAACCTGTTGAGGCTGAGGTTCCTCAGAAGCCAGGAGCCGCCGTTCCGGCACGGAGAGAAGTCATCCTGCGAACTTGGCCAACGAGCTCCTATCCTGTGTGCCCCCAGGAGCGTCGCAGAGTTAAGGCACTCCGTGGTGGAGTATGGCCTCATGGAAACCACTGCACACCCAACTCCCCCGACGTGAAACACTGGAACTTACCTTGAGGCCTGAGGTCACCTTTCGTTCGGCCGGAGCTGAACATGCGGTGCCGTGGGAGGAGTTCCAAGAGAGGGATCGCCAGCACGGTTTACGTTTTGAGAGAACACGCAGCCTCGGCCCACAACGACAATCCTGCCGTGCAGAGACGTCGGGCCGCTAGTGCTGTTCAGGCAGCTTTGAAGCCAAGCGCAAGGCGCCTCCAAACGGGGAGAAAGCGTACTCTCCCCTCCGCGTCCCACGTTCAAGCTGAATGACGCAGCATGTTTCTCGGAAGGCTCTGCCGAGCTATCTAGTACAAGGGAGAGAGTGCCTGCCTCTGCTGAGAAAGGTTTTGACGTGGGGATTGCTGGACATGAGGAAGAGCGTTCCCCAGGCCGTGCAAAGTTTAGGCTTTGGTGACTCTGGATGGTCCCAAGGGTCCAGAATTGTCCCTGGGAAAGCTGTCCTCTTTTTCTTTCTCCGGCTGGAAGTAAACAGCTGGCAACCGACTGCCGTACGCAGACGTCCTGGGGGAGCCCCCCGGTTTCATTTGGGACGCACGTGGGTGTCTCACAGAAGAGCCCAAATTCCTAATTGGGGGCACACCAGCATGGAACGTAAGGTTGTTCAGAACTGCGTACCTTGAGGCCGTTGGAAGGCCGTACAGACGAGAGCTTTCGAGCGAACAGGGCAGCGCTTCGCCATCATCGTTGCCCGTTCACGGAGCTTAATCAAACGAATGCCTTTACTTCCTGTGGCTCAAGCGTAGCAGAGGAGTCGGAAGGCATACAGTGCCCTTTGACAGTTGTTACGACGAACGTGAGTGCACAGTGTCTCGTGAAATAAATCCCTAGCACTGTTGAAGCATCCCGTTAACGCATGCTTCTTCGCTCCTATGGCACTCCGAGGTGGTACTGACGGGGGAAATCTGGACTTTTACTTGAGGCCGGGGGGGCTCACAATTCTTTTGTCGGCGAGCTCCAGAGTGCTCTTGCTGAAGCTCCCAGCAAGGACCTGAGAGCAGCAGGCCTCACACGAGTACACTCGGACGGCTTCCGTCACGAGTAAACTCAGACCTCTTATGTGAGGCCTTCCGGCAGCAAAGAGAAGGTGGGCGCGAGGAGTGTGCTTCAGGCAGCTTAGGACCCGCAACTGTCTCGTCTACCACGGAGGGGAATAAGGTTTGCCCAGGGTCGCCCAGTTTCAAAGCTGAGCTCACGTACTTATCCTCAGTGGTTTCCGATTACCTCAAGGAAACACACGGGAGGGACAGGGCCCTTCCATGGAGGCCCTTTTGGGCACAGGGACCTGTGCGTGGGATCTACTGGGTAAGTATGGCAGTACCTTAGGTAGGCCTCAGGGACCAAGGCTGTCGTCTGGCTCATGCCTTAGCTGTGTTAAGTGTGGAAAACGTGCTGGTCCTCAGGCTGGGCCCACAGCCTAGCTTTCGCTTCTGTGAGAGTGCTGTCCCGAGTCTCCTCCTGGAGCCAGTCGTCAGCACGGTGCCTTTTGGCACTGCAGTTCTCTTTCAGTCAGGGAGGCCGTGCGACTGGCAAAGGGAGTCTGCGCAGCACTGCCTTCGCGAGGCTCTTTGACGACTGGGGCACTCAACCCAGGCAAGCCAGAGAGCAGTACGTTGCCCTTGCTATGAATGTGAAGAGCTTTCTCCAGGGCCCTGTTGAGGCTGAGGTTCCTCAGAAGCCAGGAGCCGCCGTTCCGGCACGGAGAGAAGTCATCCTGCGAACTTGGCGAACGAGCTCCTATCCTGTGTGCCCCCAGGAGCGTCGCAGAGTTAAGGCACTCCGTGGTGGAGTATGGCCTCATGGAAACCACTGCACACCCAACTCCCCCGACGTGAAACACTGGAACTTACCTTGAGGCCTGAGGTCACCTTTCGTTCGGCCGGAGCTGAACATGTGGTGCCGTGGGAGGAGTTCCTAGAAAGGGATCGCCAGCACGGTTTTCGTTTTGAGAGAACACGCAGCCTCGGCCCACAACGACAATCCTGCCGTGCAGAGACGTCGGGCCGCTAGTGCTGTTCAGGCAGCTTTGAAGCCAAGCGCAAGGCGCCTCCAAACGGGGAGAAAGCGTACTCTCCCCTCCGCGTCCCACGTTCAAGCTGAATGACGCAGCATGTTTCTCGGAAGGCTCTGCCGAGCTATCTAGTACAAGGGAGAGAGTGCCTGCCTCTGCTGAGAAAGGTTTTGACGTGGGGATTGCTGGACATGAGGAAGAGCGTTCCCCAGGCCGTGCAAAGTTTAGGCGTTGGTGACTCTGGATGGTCCCAAGGGTCCAGAATTGTCCCTGGGAAAGCTGTCCTCTTTTTCTTTCTCCGGCTGGAAGTAAACAACTGGCAACCAACTGCCATACGCAGACGTCCTGGGGGAGCCCCCCGGTTTCATTTGGGACGCACGTGGGTGTCTCACAGAAGAGCCCAAATTCCTAATTGGGGGCACACCAGCATGGAACGTAAGGCTGTTTAGAACTGCGTACCCTGAGGCCGTTGGAAGGCCGTACAGACGAGAGCTTTCGAGCGAACAGGGCAGCGCTTCGCCATCATCGTTGCCCGTTCACGGAGCTTAATCAAACGAATGCCTTTACTTCCTGTGGCTCAAACGCAACAGAGGAGTTGGAAGGCATACAGTGCCCTTTGACAGTTGTTACGACGAACGTGAGTGCACAGTGTCTCGTGAAATAAATCCCTAGCACTGTTGAAGCATCCCGTTAACGCATGCTTCTTCGCTCCTATGGCACTCCGAGGTGGTACTGACGGGGGAAATCTAGACTTTTACTTGAGGCCGGGGGGGCTCACAATTCTTTTGTCGGCGAGCTCCACAGTGCTCTTGCTGAAGCTCCCAGCAAGGACCTGAGAGCAGCAGGCCTCACACGAGTACACTCGGACGGCTTCCGTCACGAGTAAACTCAGACCTCTTATGTGAGGCCTTCCGGCAGCAAAGAGAAGGTGGGCGCGAGGAGTGTGCTTCAGGCAGCTTAGGACCCGCAACTGTCTCGTCTACCACGGAGGGGAATAAGGTTTGCCCAGGGTCGCCCAGTTTCAAAGCTGAGCTCACGTAGTTATCCTCAGTGGTTTCCGATTACCTGAAGGAAACACACGGGAGGAACAGGGCCCTTCCATGGAGGCCCTTTTGGGCACAGGGACCTCTGCGTGGGATCTACTGTGTAAGTATGGCAGTACCTTAGGTAGGCCTCAGTGACCAAGGCTGTCGTCTGGCTCATGCCTTAGCTGTGTTAAGTGTGGAAAACGTGCTGGTCCTCAGGCTGGGCCCACAGCCTAGCTTTCGCTTCTGTGAGAGTGCTGTCCCGAGTCTCCTCCTGGAGCCAGTCGTCAGCACGGTGCCTTTTGGCACTGCAGTTCTCTTTCACTCAGGGAGGGCGTGCGACTGGCAAAGGGAGTCTGCACAGCACTGCCTTCGCGAGGCTCTTTGACGACTGGGGCACTCAACCGAGGCAAGCCAGAGAGCAGTACGTTGCCCTTGCTATGAATGTGAAGAGCTTGCTCCAGGGCCCTGTTGAGGCTGAGGTTCCTCAGAAGCCAGGAGCCGCCGTTCCGGCACGGAGAGAAGTCATCCTGCGAACTTGGCCAACGAGCTCCTATCCTGTGTGCCCCCAGGAGCGTCGCAGAGTTAAGGCACTCCGTGGTGGAGTATGGCCTCATGGAAACCACTGCACACCCAACTCCCCCGACGTGAAACACTGGAACTTACCTTGAGGCCTGAGGTCACTTTTCGTTCGGCCGGAGCTGAACATGCGGTGCCGTGGGAGGAGTTCCTAGAAAGGGATCGCCAGCACGGTTTTCGTTTTGAGAGAACACGCAGCCTCGGCCCACAACGACAATCCTGCCGTGCAGAGACGTCGGGCCGCTAGTGCTGTTCAGGCAGCTTTGAAGCCAAGCGCAAGGCGCCTCCAAACGGGGAGAAAGCGTACTCTCCCCTCCGCGTCCCACGTTCAAGCTGAATGACGCAGCATGTTTCTCGGAAGGCTCTGCCGAGCTATCTAGTACAAGGGAGAGAGTGCCTGCCTCTGCTGAGAAAGGTTTTGACGTGGGGATTGCTGGACATGAGGAAGAGCGTTCCCCAGGCCGTGCAAAGTTTAGGCGTTGGTGACTCTGGATGGTCCCAAGGGTCCAGAATTGTCCCTGGGAAAGCTGTCCTCTTTTTCTTTCTCCGGCTGGAAGTAAACAACTGGCAACCAACTGCCGTACGCAGACGTCCTGGGGGAGCCCCCCGGTTTCATTTGGGACGCACGTGGGTGTCTCACAGAAGAGCCCAAATTCCTAATTGGGGGCACACCAGCATGGAACGTAAGGCTGTTTAGAACTGCGTACCCTGAGGCCGTTGGAAGGCCGTACAGACGAGAGCTTTCGAGCGAACAGGGCAGCGCTTCGCCATCATCGTTGCCCGTTCACGGAGCTTAATCAAACGAATGCCTTTACTTCCTGTGGCTCAAACGCAACAGAGGAGTTGGAAGGCATACAGTGCCCTTTGACAGTTGTTACGACGAACGTGAGTGCACAGTGTCTCGTGAAATAAATCCCTAGCACTGTTGAAGCATCCCGTTAACGCATGCTTCTTCGCTCCTATGGCACTCCGAGGTGGTACTGACGGGGGAAATCTAGACTTTTACTTGAGGCCGGGGGGGCTCACAATTCTTTTGTCGGCGAGCTCCACAGTGCTCTTGCTGAAGCTCCCAGCAAGGACCTGAGAGCAGCAGGCCTCACACGAGTACACTCGGACGGCTTCTGTCACGAGTAAACTCAGACCTCTTATGTGAGGCCTTCCGGCAGCAAAGAGAAGGTGGGCGCGAGGAGTGTGCTTCAGGCAGCTTAGGACCCGCAACTGTCTCGTCTACCACGGAGGGGAATAAGGTTTGCCCAGGGTCGCCCAGTTTCAAAGCTGAGCTCACGTACTTATCCTCAGTGGTTTCCGATTACCTCAAGGAAACACACGGGAGGAACAGGGTCCTTCCATGGAGGCCCTTCTGGGCACAGGGACCTCTGCGTGGGATCTACTGGGTAAGTATGGCAGTACCTTAGGTAGGCCTCAGGGACCAAGTCTGTCGTCTGGCTCATGCCTTAGCTGTGTTAAGTGTGGAAAACGTGCTGGTCCTCAGGCTGGGCCCACAGCCTAGCTTTCGCTTCTGTGAGAGTGCTGTCCCGAGTCTCCTCCTGGAGCCAGTCGTCAGCACGGTGCCTTTTGGCACTGCAGTTCTCTTTCAGTCAGGGAGGCCGTGCGACTGGCAAAGGGAGTCTGCGCAGCACTGCCTTCGCGAGGCTCTTTGACGACTGGGGCATTCAACCCAGGCAAGCCAGAGAGCAGTACGTTGCCCTTGCTATGAATGTGAAGAACTTTCTCCAGGGAACCTGTTGAGGCTGAGGTTCCTCAGAAGCCAGGAGCCGCCGTTCCGGCACGGAGAGAAGTCATCCTGCGAACTTGGCCAACGAGCTCCTATCCTGTGTGCCCCCAGGAGCGTCGCAGAGTTAAGGCACTCCGTGGTGGAGTATGGCCTCATGGAAACCACTGCACACCCAACTCCCCCGACGTGAAACACTGGAACTTACCTTGAGGCCTGAGGTCACCTTTCTTTCGGCCGGAGCTGAACATGCGGTGCCGTGGGAGGAGTTCCAAGAGAGGGATCGCCAGCACGGTTTACGTTTTGAGAGAACACGCAGCCTCGGCCCACAACGACAATCCTGCCGTGCAGAGACGTCGGGCCGCTAGTGCTGTTCAGGCAGCTTTGAAGCCAAGCGCAAGGCGCCTCCAAACGGGGAGAAAGCGTACTCTCCCCTCCGCGTCCCACGTTCAAGCTGAATGACGCAGCATGTTTCTCGGAAGGCTCTGCCGAGCTATCTAGTACAAGGGAGAGAGTGCCTGCCTCTGCTGAGAAAGGTTTTGACGTGGGGATTGCTGGACATGAGGAAGAGCGTTCCCCAGGCCGTGCAAAGTTTAGGCGTTGGTGACTCTGGATGGTCCCAAGGGTCCAGAATTGTCCCTGGGAAAGCTGTCCTCTTTTTCTTTCTCCGGCTGGAAGTAAACAACTGGCAACCGACTGCCGTACGCAGACGTCCTGGGGGAGCCCCCCGGTTTCATTTGGGACGCACGTGGGTGTCTCACAGAAGAGCCCAAATTCCTAATTGGGGGCACACCAGCATGGAACGTAAGGCTGTTTACAACTGCGTAACCTGAGGCCGTTGGAAGGCCGTACAGACGAGAGCTTTCGAGCGAACAGGGCAGCGCTTCGCCATCATCGTTGCCCGTTCACGGAGCTTAATCAAACGAATGCCTTTACTTCCTGTGGCTCAAACGCAACAGAGGAGTTGGAAGGCATACAGTGCCCTTTGACAGTTGTTACGACGAACGTGAGTGCACAGTGTCTCGTGAAATAAATCCCTAGCACTGTTGAAGCATCCCGTTAACGCATGCTTCTTCGCTCCTATGGCACTCCGAGGTGGTACTGACGGGGGAAATCTAGACTTTTACTTGAGGCCGGGGGGGCTCACAATTCTTTTGTCGGCGAGCTCCACAGTGCTCTTGCTGAAGCTCCCAGCAAGGACCTGAGAGCAGCAGGCCTCACACGAGTACACTCGGACGGCTTCCGTCACGAGTAAACTCAGACCTCTTATGTGAGGCCTTCCGGCAGCAAAGAGAAGGTGGGCGCGAGGAGTGTGCTTCAGGCAGCTTAGGACCCGCAACTGTCTCGTCTACCACGGAGGGGAATAAGGTTTGCCCAGGGTCGCCCAGTTTCAAAGCTGAGCTCACGTAGTTATCCTCAGTGGTTTCCGATTACCTGAAGGAAACACACGGGAGGAACAGGGCCCTTCCATGGAGGCCCTTTTGGGCACAGGGACCTCTGCGTGGGATCTACTGGGTAAGTATGGCAGTACCTTAGGTAGGCCTCAGTGACCAAGGCTGTCGTCTGGCTCATGCCTTAGCTGTGTTAAGTGTGGAAAACGTGCTGGTCCTCAGGCTGGGCCCACAGCCTAGCTTTCGCTTCTGTGAGAGTGCTGTCCCGAGTCTCCTCCTGGAGCCAGTCGTCAGCACGGTGCCTTTTGGCACTGCAGTTCTCTTTCAGTCAGGGAGGCCGTGCGACTGGCAAAGGGAGTCTGCGCAGCACTGCCTTCGCGAGGCTCTTTGACGACTGGGGCATTCAACCCAGGCAAGCCAGAGAGCAGTACGTTGCCCTTGCTATGAATGTGAAGAACTTTCTCCAGGGAACCTGTTGAGGCTGAGGTTCCTCAGAAGCCAGGAGCCGCCGTTCCGGCACGGAGAGAAGTCATCCTGCGAACTTGGCCAACGAGCTCCTATCCTGTGTGCCCCCAGGAGCGTCGCAGAGTTAAGGCACTCCGTGGTGGAGTATGGCCTCATGGAAACCACTGCACACCCAACTCCCCCGACGTGAAACACTGGAACTTACCTTGAGGCCTGAGGTCACCTTTCGTTCGGCCGGAGCTGAACATGCGGTGCCGTGGGAGGAGTTCCTAGAAAGGGATCGCCAGCACGGTTTTCGTTTTGAGAGAACACGCAGCCTCGGCCCACAACGACAATCCTGCCGTGCAGAGACGTCGGGCCGCTAGTGCTGTTCAGGCAGCTTTGAAGCCAAGCGCAAGGCGCCTCCAAACGGGGAGAAAGCGTACTCTCCCCTCCGCGTCCCACGTTCAAGCTGAATGACGCAGCATGTTTCTCGGAAGGCTCTGCCGAGCTATCTAGTACAAGGGAGAGAGTGCCTGCCTCTGCTGAGAAAGGTTTTGACGTGGGGATTGCTGGACATGAGGAAGAGCGTTCCCCAGGCCGTGCAAAGTTTAGGCTTTGGTGACTCTGGATGGTCCCAAGGGTCCAGAATTGTCCCTGGGAAAGCTGTCCTCTTTTTCTTTCTCCGGCTGGAAGTAAACAGCTGGCAACCGACTGCCGTACGCAGACGTCCTGGGGGAGCCCCCCGGTTTCATTTGGGACGCACGTGGGTGTCTCACAGAAGAGCCCAAATTCCTAATTGGGGGCACACCAGCATGGAACGTAAGGCTGTTTAGAACTGCGTACCCTGAGGCCGTTGGAAGGCCGTACAGACGAGAGCTTTCGAGCGAACAGGGCAGCGCTTCGCCATCATCGTTGCCCGTTCACGGAGCTTAATCAAACGAATGCCTTTACTTCCTGTGGCTCAAACGCAACAGAGGAGTTGGAAGGCATACAGTGCCCTTTGACAGTTGTTACGACGAACGTGAGTGCACAGTGTCTCGTGAAATAAATCCCTAGCACTGTTGAAGCATCCCGTTAACGCATGCTTCTTCGCTCCTATGGCACTCCGAGGTGGTACTGACGGGGGAAATCTAGACTTTTACTTGAGGCCGGGGGGGCTCACAATTCTTTTGTCGGCGAGCTCCACAGTGCTCTTGCTGAAGCTCCCAGCAAGGACCTGAGAGCAGCAGGCCTCACACGAGTACACTCGGACGGCTTCCGTCACGAGTAAACTCAGACCTCTTATGTGAGGCCTTCCGGCAGCAAAGAGAAGGTGGGCGCGAGGAGTGTGCTTCAGGCAGCTTAGGACCCGCAACTGTCTCGTCTACCACGGAGGGGAATAAGGTTTGCCCAGGGTCGCCCAGTTTCAAAGCTGAGCTCACGTAGTTATCCTCAGTGGTTTCCGATTACCTCAAGGAAACACACGGGAGGAACAGGGCCCTTCCATGGAGGCCCTTTTGGGCACAGGGACCTGTGCGTGGGATCTACTGGGTAAGTATGGCAGTACCTTAGGTAGGCCTCAGGGACCAAGGCTGTCGTCTGGCTCATGCCTTAGCTGTGTTAAGTGTGGAAAACGTGCTGGTCCTCAGGCTGGGCCCACAGCCTAGCTTTCGCTTCTGTGAGAGTGCTGTCCCGAGTCTCCTCCTGGAGCCAGTCGTCAGCACGGTGCCTTTTGGCACTGCAGTTCTCTTTCAGTCAGGGAGGCCGTGCGACTGGCAAAGGGAGTCTGCGCAGCACTGCCTTCGCGAGGCTCTTTGACGACTGGGGCACTCAACCCAGGCAAGCCAGAGAGCAGTACGTTGCCCTTGCTATGAATGTGAAGAGCTTTCTCCAGGGCCCTGTTGAGGCTGAGGTTCCTCAGAAGCCAGGAGCCGCCGTTCCGGCACGGAGAGAAGTCATCCTGCGAACTTGGCGAACGAGCTCCTATCCTGTGTGCCCCCAGGAGCGTCGCAGAGTTAAGGCACTCCGTGGTGGAGTATGGCCTCATGGAAACCACTGCACACCCAACTCCCCTGACGTGAAACACTGGAACTTACCTTGAGGCCTGAGGTCACCTTTCGTTCGGCCGGAGCTGAACATGCGGTGCCGTGGGAGGAGTTCCTAGACAGGGATCGCCAGCACGGTTTTCGTTTTGAGAGAACACGCAGCCTCGGCCCACAACGACAATCCTGCCGTGCAGAGACGTCGGGCCGCTAGTGCTGTTCAGGCAGCTTTGAAGCCAAGCGCAAGGCGCCTCCAAACGGGGAGAAAGCGTACTCTCCCCTCCGCGTCCCACGTTCAAGCTGAATGACGCAGCATGTTTCTCGGAAGGCTCTGCCGAGCTATCTAGTACAAGGGAGAGAGTGCCTGCCTCTGCTGAGAAAGGTTTTGACGTGGGGATTGCTGGACATGAGGAAGAGCGTTCCCCAGGCCGTGCAAAGTTTAGGCTTTGGTGACTCTGGATGGTCCCAAGGGTCCAGAATTGTCCCTGGGAAAGCTGTCCTCTTTTTCTTTCTCCGGCTGGAAGTAAACAGCTGGCAACCGACTGCCGTACGCAGACGTCCTGGGGGAGCCCCCCGGTTTCATTTGGGACGCACATGGGTGTCTCACAGAAGAGCCCAAATTCCTAATTGGGGGCACACCAGCATGGAACGTAAGGCTGTTTACAACTGCGTAACCTGAGGCCGTTGGAAGGCCGTACAGACGAGAGCTTTCGAGCGAACGGGGCAGCGCTTCGCCATCATCGTTGCCCGTTCACGGAGCTTAATCAAACGAATGCCTTTACTTCCTGTGGCTCAAGCGCAGCAGAGGAGTCGGAAGGCATACAGTGCCCTTTGACAGTTGTTACGACGAACGTGAGTGCACAGTGTCTCGTGAAATAAATCCCTAGCACTGTTGAAGCATCCCGTTAACGCATGCTTCTTCGCTCCTATGGCACTCCGAGGTGGTACTGACGGGGGAAATCTGGACTTTTACTTGAGGCCGGGGGGGCTCACAATTCTTTTGTCGGCGAGCTCCAGAGTGCTCTTGCTGAAGCTCCCAGCAAGGACCTGAGAGCAGCAGGCCTCACACGAGTACACTCGGACGGCTTCCGTCACGAGTAAACTCAGGCCTCTTATGTGAGGCCTTCCGGCAGCAAAGAGAAGGTGGGCGCGAGGAGTGTGCTTCAGGCAGCTTAGGACCCGCAACTGTCTCGTCTACCACGGAGGGGAATAAGGTTTGCCCAGGGTCGCCCAGTTTCAAAGCTGAGCTCACGTACTTATCCTCAGTGGTTTCCGATTACCTGAAGGAAACACACGGGAGGAACAGGGCCCTTCCATGGAGGCCCTTTTGGGCACAGGGACCTCTGCGTGGGATCTACTGGGTAAGTATGGCAGTACCTTAGGTAGGCCTCAGTGACCAAGGCTGTCGTCTGGCTCATGCCTTAGCTGTGTTAAGTGTGGAAAACGTGCTGGTCCTCAGGCTGGGCCCACAGCCTAGCTTTCGCTTCTGTGAGAGTGCTGTCCCGAGTCTCCTCCTGGAGCCAGTCGTCAGCACGGTGCCTTTTGGCACTGCAGTTCTCTTTCAGTCAGGGAGGCCGTGCGACTGGCAAAGGGAGTCTGCGCAGCACTGCCTTCGCGAGGCTCTTTGACGACTGGGGCACTCAACCCAGGCAAGCCAGAGAGCAGTATGTTGCCCTTGCTATGAATGTGAAGAGCTTTCTCCAGGGCCCTGTTGAGGCTGAGGTTCCTCAGAAGCCAGGAGCCGCCGTTCCGGCACGGAGAGAAGTCATCCTGCGAACTTGGCCAACGAGCTCCTATCCTGTGTGCCCCCAGGAGCGTCGCAGAGTTAAGGCACTCCGTGGTGGAGTATGGCCTCATGGAAACCACTGCACACCCAACTCCCCCGACGTGAAACACTGGAACTTACCTTGAGGCCTGAGGTCACCTTTCGTTCGGCCGGAGCTGAACATGCGGTGCCGTGGGAGGAGTTCCTAGAAAGGGATCGCCAGCACGGTTTTCGTTTTGAGAGAACACGCAGCCTCGGCCCACAACGACAATCCTGCCGTGCAGAGACGTCGGGCCGCTAGTGCTGTTCAGGCAGCTTTGAAGCCAAGCGCAAGGCGCCTCCAAACGGGGAGAAAGCGTACTCTCCCCTCCGCGTCCCACGTTCAAGCTGAATGACGCAGCATGTTTCTCGGAAGGCTCTGCCGAGCTATCTAGTACAAGGGAGAGAGTGCCTGCCTCTGCTGAGAAAGGTTTTGACGTGGGGATTGCTGGACATGAGGAAGAGCGTTCCCCAGGCCGTGCAAAGTTTAGGCGTTGGTGACTCTGGATGGTCCCAAGGGTCCAGAATTGTCCCTGGGAAAGCTGTCCTCTTTTTCTTTCTCCGGCTGGAAGTAAACAACTGGCAACCGACTGCCGTACGCAGACGTCCTGGGGGAGCCCCCCGGTTTCATTTGGGACGCACGTGGGTGTCTCACAGAAGAGCCCAAATTCCTACTTGGGGGCACACCAGCATGGAACGTAAGGCTGTTTACAACTGCGTAACCTGAGGCCGTTGGAAGGCCGTACAGACGAGAGCTTTCGAGCGAACAGGGCAGCGCTTCGCCATCATCGTTGCCCGTTCACGGAGCTTAATCAAACGAATGCCTTTACTTCCTGTGGCTCAAACGCAACAGAGGAGTTGGAAGGCATACAGTGCCCTTTGACAGTTGTTACGACGAACGTGAGTGCACAGTGTCTCGTGAAATAAATCCCTAGCACTGTTGAAGCATCCCGTTAACGCATGCTTCTTCGCTCCTATGGCACTCCGAGATGGTACTGACGGGGGAAATCTAGACTTTTACTTGAGGCCGGGGGGGCTCACAATTCTTTTGTCGGCGAGCTCCACAGTGCTCTTGCTGAAGCTCCCAGCAAGGACCTGAGAGCAGCAGGCCTCACACGAGTACACTCGGACGGCTTCCGTCACGAGTAAACTCAGACCTCTTATGTGAGGCCTTCCGGCAGCAAAGAGAAGGTGGGCGCGAGGAGTGTGCTTCAGGCAGCTTAGGACCCGCAACTGTCTCGTCTACCACGGAGGGGAATAAGGTTTGCCCAGGGTCGCCCAGTTTCAAAGCTGAGCTCACGTACTTATCCTCAGTGGTTTCCGATTACCTCAAGGAAACACACGGGAGGAACAGGGTCCTTCCATGGAGGCCCTTCTGGGCACAGGGACCTCTGCGTGGGATCTACTGGGTAAGTATGGCAGTACCTTAGGTAGGCCTCAGGGACCAAGTCTGTCGTCTGGCTCATGCCTTAGCTGTGTTAAGTGTGGAAAACGTGCTGGTCCTCAGGCTGGGCCCACAGCCTAGCTTTCGCTTCTGTGAGAGTGCTGTCCCGAGTCTCCTCCTGGAGCCAGTCGTCAGCACGGTGCCTTTTGGCACTGCAGTTCTCTTTCAGTCAGGGAGGCCGTGCGACTGGCAAAGGGAGTCTGCGCAGCACTGCCTTCGCGAGGCTCTTTGACGACTGGGGCATTCAACCCAGGCAAGCCAGAGAGCAGTACGTTGCCCTTGCTATGAATGTGAAGAACTTTCTCCAGGGAACCTGTTGAGGCTGAGGTTCCTCAGAAGCCAGGAGCCGCCGTTCCGGCACGGAGAGAAGTCATCCTGCGAACTTGGCCAACGAGCTCCTATCCTGTGTGCCCCCAGGAGCGTCGCAGAGTTAAGGCACTCCGTGGTGGAGTATGGCCTCATGGAAACCACTGCACACCCAACTCCCCCGACGTGAAACACTGGAACTTACCTTGAGGCCTGAGGTCACCTTTCGTTCGGCCGGAGCTGAACATGCGGTGCCGTGGGAGGAGTTCCAAGAGAGGGATCGCCAGCACGGTTTACGTTTTGAGAGAACACGCAGCCTCGGCCCACAACGACAATCCTGCCGTGCAGAGACGTCGGGCCGCTAGTGCTGTTCAGGCAGCTTTGAAGCCAAGCGCAAGGCGCCTCCAAACGGGGAGAAAGCGTACTCTCCCCTCCGCGTCCCACGTTCAAGCTGAATGACGCAGCATGTTTCTCGGAAGGCTCTGCCGAGCTATCTAGTACAAGGGAGAGAGTGCCTGCCTCTGCTGAGAAAGGTTTTGACGTGGGGATTGCTGGACATGAGGAAGAGCGTTCCCCAGGCCGTGCAAAGTTTAGGCGTTGGTGACTCTGGATGGTCCCAAGGGTCCAGAATTGTCCCTGGGAAAGCTGTCCTCTTTTTCTTTCTCCGGCTGGAAGTAAACAACTGGCAACCGACTGCCGTACGCAGACGTCCTGGGGGAGCCCCCCGGTTTCATTTGGGACGCACGTGGGTGTCTCACAGAAGAGCCCAAATTCCTAATTGGGGGCACACCAGCATGGAACGTAAGGCTGTTTACAACTGCGTAACCTGAGGCCGTTGGAAGGCCGTACAGACGAGAGCTTTCGAGCGAACAGGGCAGCGCTTCGCCATCATCGTTGCCCGTTCACGGAGCTTAATCAAACGAATGCCTTTACTTCCTGTGGCTCAAACGCAACAGAGGAGTTGGAAGGCATACAGTGCCCTTTGACAGTTGTTACGACGAACGTGAGTGCACAGTGTCTCGTGAAATAAATCCCTAGCACTGTTGAAGCATCCCGTTAACGCATGCTTCTTCGCTCCTATGGCACTCCGAGGTGGTACTGACGGGGGAAATCTAGACTTTTACTTGAGGCCGGGGGGGCTCACAATTCTTTTGTCGGCGAGCTCCACAGTGCTCTTGCTGAAGCTCCCAGCAAGGACCTGAGAGCAGCAGGCCTCACACGAGTACACTCGGACGGCTTCCGTCACGAGTAAACTCAGACCTCTTATGTGAGGCCTTCCGGCAGCAAAGAGAAGGTGGGCGCGAGGAGTGTGCTTCAGGCAGCTTAGGACCCGCAACTGTCTCGTCTACCACGGAGGGGAATAAGGTTTGCCCAGGGTCGCCCAGTTTCAAAGCTGAGCTCACGTAGTTATCCTCAGTGGTTTCCGATTACCTGAAGGAAACACACGGGAGGAACAGGGCCCTTCCATGGAGGCCCTTTTGGGCACAGGGACCTCTGCGTGGGATCTACTGGGTAAGTATGGCAGTACCTTAGGTAGGCCTCAGTGACCAAGGCTGTCGTCTGGCTCATGCCTTAGCTGTGTTAAGTGTGGAAAACGTGCTGGTCCTCAGGCTGGGCCCACAGCCTAGCTTTCGCTTCTGTGAGAGTGCTGTCCCGAGTCTCCTCCTGGAGCCAGTCGTCAGCACGGTGCCTTTTGGCACTGCAGTTCTCTTTCAGTCAGGGAGGCCGTGCGACTGGCAAAGGGAGTCTGCGCAGCACTGCCTTCGCGAGGCTCTTTGACGACTGGGGCATTCAACCCAGGCAAGCCAGAGAGCAGTACGTTGCCCTTGCTATGAATGTGAAGAACTTTCTCCAGGGAACCTGTTGAGGCTGAGGTTCCTCAGAAGCCAGGAGCCGCCGTTCCGGCACGGAGAGAAGTCATCCTGCGAACTTGGCCAACGAGCTCCTATTCTGTGTGCCCCCAGGAGCGTCGCAGAGTTAAGGCACTCCGTGGTGGAGTATGGCCTCATGGAAACCACTGCACACCCAACTCCCCCGACGTGAAACACTGGAACTTACCTTGAGGCCTGAGGTCACCTTTCGTTCGGCCGGAGCTGAACATGCGGTGCCGTGGGAGGAGTTCCAAGAGAGGGATCGCCAGCACGGTTTACGTTTTGAGAGAACACGCAGCCTCGGCCCACAACGACAATCCTGCCGTGCAGAGACGTCGGGCCGCTAGTGCTGTTCAGGCAGCTTTGAAGCCAAGCGCAAGGCGCCTCCAAACGGGGAGAAAGCGTACTCTCCCCTCCGCGTCCCACGTTCAAGCTGAATGACGCAGCATGTTTCTCGGAAGGCTCTGCCGAGCTATCTAGTACAAGGGAGAGAGTGCCTGCCTCTGCTGAGAAAGGTTTTGACGTGGGGATTGCTGGACATGAGGAAGAGCGTTCCCCAGGCCGTGCAAAGTTTAGGCTTTGGTGACTCTGGATGGTCCCAAGGGTCCAGAATTGTCCCTGGGAAAGCTGTCCTTTTCCCTCCTTTTCCGGCTGGAAGTACACCTCCGGCATCCGACTGCCGTTCGGAGACGTCCTGGGGGAGACGCCCTGCTTTCACTTGGGACGCACACTGGTGTTTCTCAGAAGAGCCCAAATTCCTCCCTGCGGGTGGGGGGGGGGTTGGCACACCAGCATGGAATGTAAGGCTGTTCAGAACTGCGTACCTTGAGGCCGTGTGAAGGCCGTACGAACGAGAGCTTTCGAGCGAACAGGGCAGCGCTTCGCCATCATCGTTGCACATTCACGGAGCTGAATCAAACGAACGCATTTACTTCCTGTGGCTCGAACACAGCCGAGGAGTTGGAAGGCATACAGTGTGCCCTTTGACGGTTGTTACAACGAACGTGAGTGCACAGTGTCTCGTGAAATACCTTCCACGGTCGAAGCATTCCGTTAAGGCATGCCCCTCCGCTCCCTCTGGCGCTCCGAGGTGTTACTAACGGGGGAAATCTGGACTTTTGCTTGAGGCCGGGGTGGGGCGGGGGGACTCACAATTCTTCTGCCGGCGAGCTCCAGAGCGCTCCTGCTGAAGCTCCCAGCAAGGAACTGAGAGCAGCAGGCCTCACACGAGTACACTCAGACTTCTTCTGTCACGAGTCGACTCAGACTTCTCATGTGAGGCCTTCCGGCAGCAAAGAGAAGGTGCGCGCGAGGAGTGTGCTTCAGGCAGCTCAGGACCCGCCACTCTCTCGTCTGCCACGGAGGGGAATAAGGTTTGGCCAGGGTCGCCCAGCTTCATACCTGAGCTCATACGGGTATCCTCAGCGGTTTCTGATTACCTCAAGGAAACACAACGGGAGGAACAGGGCCCTTCCATGGAGGCCCTTGTGGGCACAGGGACCTCTGCGTGGGATCTACTGGGTAAGTATGGCAGTACCTCAGGGAGGCCTCAGGGACCAAGGCTCTCTGGCTCACGCCTAGCTGTGCAAAGAAGTGTGGCAAACGTACGTACTGCTCCTCAGGCTGGGCCCACAGCCTAGCTTTCGCTTCTCTGAGAGTGCTGTCCCGAGTCTCCTCCTGGAGCCAGTCGTCAGCACGGTGCCTTTTGGCACTGCAGTTCTCTTTCAGTCAAGGAGGCCGTTCGACTGACGGGCAAAGGGAGTCCGCCCAGCGCTGCTTTCGCCAGTCTCTCTGACGACTGGGCCACTCAACCTAGGCAACCCAGAGAGGAGTACACTGCCCTTGCTATGAATGTGAAGAGCTGTCTCCAGGGGCCTGCTTAGGCGAGGGTTCCTCAGAAGCCAGGAGCCGCCGTTCCGGCACGGAGAGAGGTCATCGTGCGAAACTGGTGAATGGGCTCCTATCCTGTGTGCCCCCGGGAGCGTCGCAGGGTTAAGGCACTCCGTGGTGGAGGACGGCCTCGTTGGAGACCCCTGCACACCCAACTCCCCCGACGTGAAACCCTGGAACTTCACCTTGAGGCCTGAGGTCGCCTTCCACTTGGCCGGAGCTGAACCTGGGGTCCCGTGGGAGGAGTTCCTAGAAAGGGATTGCCAGCACGGTTTTCGCTTTGGGAGAACACGCAGCCTCGGCCCACAACGACAGTCCTGCCGTGCAGAGACGTCGGGCCGCTAGTGCTGTTCAGGCAGCTTTGAAGCCAAGCGCAAGGCGCCTCCAAACGGGGAGAAAGCGTACTCTCCCCTCCGCGTCCCACGTTCAAGCTGAATGACGCAGCATGTTTCTCGGAAGGCTCTGCCGAGCTATCTAGTACGAGGGAGAGAGCGCCTGCCTCTGCTGAGAAAGGTTTTGACGTGGGGATGGCTGGACAGGCGGAAGAGCGTTCCCCAGGCCCTGCAAAGTTTAGGCCTTGGTGATTCCGGATGGTCCCAAGGGTCCAGAGTTGTCCCTGGGAAAGCTGTCCTTTTCCCTCCTTTTCCGGCTGGAAGTACACCTCCGGCATCCGACTGCCGTTCGGAGACGTCCTGGGGGAGACGCCCTGCTTTCACTTGGGACGCACACTGGTGTTTCTCAGAAGAGCCCAAATTCCTCCCTGCGGGTGGGGGGGGGGTTGGCACACCAGCATGGAATGTAAGGCTGTTCAGAACTGCGTACCTTGAGGCCGTGTGAAGGCCGTACGAACGAGAGCTTTCGAGCGAACAGGGCAGCGCTTCGCCATCATCGTTGCACATTCACGGAGCTGAATCAAACGAACGCATTTACTTCCTGTGGCTCGAACACAGCCGAGGAGTTGGAAGGCATACAGTGTGCCCTTTGACGGTTGTTACAACGAACGTGAGTGCACAGTGTCTCGTGAAATACCTTCCACGGTCGAAGCATTCCGTTAAGGCATGCCCCTCCGCTCCCTCTGGCGCTCCGAGGTGTTACTAACGGGGGAAATCTGGACTTTTGCTTGAGGCCGGGGTGGGGCGGGGGGACTCACAATTCTTCTGCCGGCGAGCTCCAGAGCGCTCCTGCTGAAGCTCCCAGCAAGGAACTGAGAGCAGCAGGCCTCACACGAGTACACTCAGACTTCTTCTGTCACGAGTCGACTCAGACTTCTCATGTGAGGCCTTCCGGCAGCAAAGAGAAGGTGCGCGCGAGGAGTGTGCTTCAGGCAGCTCAGGACCCGCCACTCTCTCGTCTGCCACGGAGGGGAATAAGGTTTGGCCAGGGTCGCCCAGCTTCATACCTGAGCTCATACGGGTATCCTCAGCGGTTTCTGATTACCTCAAGGAAACACAACGGGAGGAACAGGGCCCTTCCATGGAGGCCCTTGTGGGCACAGGGACCTCTGCGTGGGATCTACTGGGTAAGTATGGCAGTACCTCAGGGAGGCCTCAGGGACCAAGGCTCTCTGGCTCACGCCTAGCTGTGCAAAGAAGTGTGGCAAACGTACGTACTGCTCCTCAGGCTGGGCCCACAGCCTAGCTTTCGCTTCTCTGAGAGTGCTGTCCCGAGTCTCCTCCTGGAGCCAGTCGTCAGCACGGTGCCTTTTGGCACTGCAGTTCTCTTTCAGTCAAGGAGGCCGTTCGACTGACGGGCAAAGGGAGTCCGCCCAGCGCTGCTTTCGCCAGTCTCTCTGACGACTGGGCCACTCAACCTAGGCAACCCAGAGAGGAGTACACTGCCCTTGCTATGAATGTGAAGAGCTGTCTCCAGGGGCCTGCTTAGGCGAGGGCTCCTCAGAAGCCAGGAGCCGCCGTTCCGGCACGGAGAGAGGTCATCGTGCGAAACTGGTGAATGGGCTCCTATCCTGTGTGCCCCCGGGAGCGTCGCAGGGTTAAGGCACTCCGTGGTGGAGGACGGCCTCGTTGGAGACCCCTGCACACCCAACTCCCCCGACGTGAAACCCTGGAACTTCACCTTGAGGCCTGAGGTCGCCTTCCACTTGGCCGGAGCTGAACCTGGGGTGCCGTGGGAGGAGTTCCTAGAAAGGGATTGCCAGCACGGTTTTCGCTTTGGGAGAACACGCAGCCTCGGCCCACAACGACAGTCCTGCCGTGCAGAGACGTCGGGCCGCTAGTGCTGTTCAGGCAGCTTTGAAGCCAAGCGCAAGGCGCCTCCAAACGGGGAGAAAGCGTACTCTCCCCTCCGCGTCCCACGTTCAAGCTGAATGACGCAGCATGTTTCTCGGAAGGCTCTGCCGAGCTATCTAGTACGAGGGAGAGAGCGCCTGCCTCTGCTGAGAAAGGTTTTGACGTGGGGATGGCTGGACAGGCGGAAGAGCGTTCCCCAGGCCCTGCAAAGTTTAGGCCTTGGTGATTCCGGATGGTCCCAAGGGTCCAGAGTTGTCCCTGGGAAAGCTGTCCTTTTCCCTCCTTTTCCGGCTGGAAGTACACCTCCGGCATCCGACTGCCGTTCGGAGACGTCCTGGGGGAGACGCCCTGCTTTCACTTGGGACGCACACTGGTGTTTCTCAGAAGAGCCCAAATTCCTCCCTGCGGGTGGGGGGGGGGTTGGCACACCAGCATGGAATGTAAGGCTGTTCAGAACTGCGTACCTTGAGGCCGTGTGAAGGCCGTACGAACGAGAGCTTTCGAGCGAACAGGGCAGCGCTTCGCCATCATCGTTGCACATTCACGGAGCTGAATCAAACGAACGCATTTACTTCCTGTGGCTCGAACACAGCCGAGGAGTTGGAAGGCATACAGTGTGCCCTTTGACGGTTGTTACAACGAACGTGAGTGCACAGTGTCTCGTGAAATACCTTCCACGGTCGAAGCATTCCGTTAAGGCATGCCCCTCCGCTCCCTCTGGCGCTCCGAGGTGTTACTAACGGGGGAAATCTGGACTTTTGCTTGAGGCCGGGGTGGGGCGGGGGGACTCACAATTCTTCTGCCGGCGAGCTCCAGAGCGCTCCTGCTGAAGCTCCCAGCAAGGAACTGAGAGCAGCAGGCCTCACACGAGTACACTCAGACTTCTTCTGTCACGAGTCGACTCAGACTTCTCATGTGAGGCCTTCCGGCAGCAAAGAGAAGGTGCGCGCGAGGAGTGTGCTTCAGGCAGCTCAGGACCCGCCACTCTCTCGTCTGCCACGGAGGGGAATAAGGTTTGGCCAGGGTCGCCCAGCTTCATACCTGAGCTCATACGGGTATCCTCAGCGGTTTCTGATTACCTCAAGGAAACACAACGGGAGGAACAGGGCCCTTCCATGGAGGCCCTTGTGGGCACAGGGACCTCTGCGTGGGATCTACTGGGTAAGTATGGCAGTACCTCAGGGAGGCCTCAGGGACCAAGGCTCTCTGGCTCACGCCTAGCTGTGCAAAGAAGTGTGGCAAACGTACGTACTGCTCCTCAGGCTGGGCCCACAGCCTAGCTTTCGCTTCTCTGAGAGTGCTGTCCCGAGTCTCCTCCTGGAGCCAGTCGTCAGCACGGTGCCTTTTGGCACTGCAGTTCTCTTTCAGTCAAGGAGGCCGTTCGACTGACGGGCAAAGGGAGTCCGCCCAGCGCTGCTTTCGCCAGTCTCTCTGACGACTGGGCCACTCAACCTAGGCAACCCAGAGAGGAGTACACTGCCCTTGCTATGAATGTGAAGAGCTGTCTCCAGGGGCCTGCTTAGGCGAGGGTTCCTCAGAAGCCAGGAGCCGCCGTTCCGGCACGGAGAGAGGTCATCGTGCGAAACTGGTGAATGGGCTCCTATCCTGTGTGCCCCCGGGAGCGTCGCAGGGTTAAGGCACTCCGTGGTGGAGGACGGCCTCGTTGGAGACCCCTGCACACCCAACTCCCCCGACGTGAAACCCTGGAACTTCACCTTGAGGCCTGAGGTCGCCTTCCACTTGGCCGGAGCTGAACCTGGGGTGCCGTGGGAGGAGTTCCTAGAAAGGGATTGCCAGCACGGTTTTCGCTTTGGGAGAACACGCAGCCTCGGCCCACAACGACAGTCCTGCCGTGCAGAGACGTCGGGCCGCTAGTGCTGTTCAGGCAGCTTTGAAGCCAAGCGCAAGGCGCCTCCAAACGGGGAGAAAGCGTACTCTCCCCTCCGCGTCCCACGTTCAAGCTGAATGACGCAGCATGTTTCTCGGAAGGCTCTGCCGAGCTATCTAGTACGAGGGAGAGAGCGCCTGCCTCTGCTGAGAAAGGTTTTGACGTGGGGATGGCTGGACAGGCGGAAGAGCGTTCCCCAGGCCCTGCAAAGTTTAGGCCTTGGTGATTCCGGATGGTCCCAAGGGTCCAGAGTTGTCCCTGGGAAAGCTGTCCTTTTCCCTCCTTTTCCGGCTGGAAGTACACCTCCGGCATCCGACTGCCGTTCGGAGACGTCCTGGGGGAGACGCCCTGCTTTCACTTGGGACGCACACTGGTGTTTCTCAGAAGAGCCCAAATTCCTCCCTGCGGGTGGGGGGGGGGTTGGCACACCAGCATGGAATGTAAGGCTGTTCAGAACTGCGTACCTTGAGGCCGTGTGAAGGCCGTACGAACGAGAGCTTTCGAGCGAACAGGGCAGCGCTTCGCCATCATCGTTGCACATTCACGGAGCTGAATCAAACGAACGCATTTACTTCCTGTGGCTCGAACACAGCCGAGGAGTTGGAAGGCATACAGTGTGCCCTTTGACGGTTGTTACAACGAACGTGAGTGCACAGTGTCTCGTGAAATACCTTCCACGGTCGAAGCATTCCGTTAAGGCATGCCCCTCCGCTCCCTCTGGCGCTCCGAGGTGTTACTAACGGGGGAAATCTGGACTTTTGCTTGAGGCCGGGGTGGGGCGGGGGGACTCACAATTCTTCTGCCGGCGAGCTCCAGAGCGCTCCTGCTGAAGCTCCCAGCAAGGAACTGAGAGCAGCAGGCCTCACACGAGTACACTCAGACTTCTTCTGTCACGAGTCGACTCAGACTTCTCATGTGAGGCCTTCCGGCAGCAAAGAGAAGGTGCGCGCGAGGAGTGTGCTTCAGGCAGCTCAGGACCCGCCACTCTCTCGTCTGCCACGGAGGGGAATAAGGTTTGGCCAGGGTCGCCCAGCTTCATACCTGAGCTCATACGGGTATCCTCAGCGGTTTCTGATTACCTCAAGGAAACACAACGGGAGGAACAGGGCCCTTCCATGGAGGCCCTTGTGGGCACAGGGACCTCTGCGTGGGATCTACTGGGTAAGTATGGCAGTACCTCAGGGAGGCCTCAGGGACCAAGGCTCTCTGGCTCACGCCTAGCTGTGCAAAGAAGTGTGGCAAACGTACGTACTGCTCCTCAGGCTGGGCCCACAGCCTAGCTTTCGCTTCTCTGAGAGTGCTGTCCCGAGTCTCCTCCTGGAGCCAGTCGTCAGCACGGTGCCTTTTGGCACTGCAGTTCTCTTTCAGTCAAGGAGGCCGTTCGACTGACGGGCAAAGGGAGTCCGCCCAGCGCTGCTTTCGCCAGTCTCTCTGACGACTGGGCCACTCAACCTAGGCAACCCAGAGAGGAGTACACTGCCCTTGCTATGAATGTGAAGAGCTGTCTCCAGGGGCCTGCTTAGGCGAGGGCTCCTCAGAAGCCAGGAGCCGCCGTTCCGGCACGGAGAGAGGTCATCGTGCGAAACTGGTGAATGGGCTCCTATCCTGTGTGCCCCCGGGAGCGTCGCAGGGTTAAGGCACTCCGTGGTGGAGGACGGCCTCGTTGGAGACCCCTGCACACCCAACTCCCCCGACGTGAAACCCTGGAACTTCACCTTGAGGCCTGAGGTCGCCTTCCACTTGGCCGGAGCTGAACCTGGGGTGCCGTGGGAGGAGTTCCTAGAAAGGGATTGCCAGCACGGTTTTCGCTTTGGGAGAACACGCAGCCTCGGCCCACAACGACAGTCCTGCCGTGCAGAGACGTCGGGCCGCTAGTGCTGTTCAGGCAGCTTTGAAGCCAAGCGCAAGGCGCCTCCAAACGGGGAGAAAGCGTACTCTCCCCTCCGCGTCCCACGTTCAAGCTGAATGACGCAGCATGTTTCTCGGAAGGCTCTGCCGAGCTATCTAGTACGAGGGAGAGAGCGCCTGCCTCTGCTGAGAAAGGTTTTGACGTGGGGATGGCTGGACAGGCGGAAGAGCGTTCCCCAGGCCCTGCAAAGTTTAGGCCTTGGTGATTCCGGATGGTCCCAAGGGTCCAGAGTTGTCCCTGGGAAAGCTGTCCTTTTCCCTCCTTTTCCGGCTGGAAGTACACCTCCGGCATCCGACTGCCGTTCGGAGACGTCCTGGGGGAGACGCCCTGCTTTCACTTGGGACGCACACTGGTGTTTCTCAGAAGAGCCCAAATTCCTCCCTGCGGGTGGGGGGGGGGTTGGCACACCAGCATGGAATGTAAGGCTGTTCAGAACTGCGTACCTTGAGGCCGTGTGAAGGCCGTACGAACGAGAGCTTTCGAGCGAACAGGGCAGCGCTTCGCCATCATCGTTGCACATTCACGGAGCTGAATCAAACGAACGCATTTACTTCCTGTGGCTCGAACACAGCCGAGGAGTTGGAAGGCATACAGTGTGCCCTTTGACGGTTGTTACAACGAACGTGAGTGCACAGTGTCTCGTGAAATACCTTCCACGGTCGAAGCATTCCGTTAAGGCATGCCCCTCCGCTCCCTCTGGCGCTCCGAGGTGTTACTAACGGGGGAAATCTGGACTTTTGCTTGAGGCCGGGGTGGGGCGGGGGGACTCACAATTCTTCTGCCGGCGAGCTCCAGAGCGCTCCTGCTGAAGCTCCCAGCAAGGAACTGAGAGCAGCAGGCCTCACACGAGTACACTCAGACTTCTTCTGTCACGAGTCGACTCAGACTTCTCATGTGAGGCCTTCCGGCAGCAAAGAGAAGGTGCGCGCGAGGAGTGTGCTTCAGGCAGCTCAGGACCCGCCACTCTCTCGTCTGCCACGGAGGGGAATAAGGTTTGGCCAGGGTCGCCCAGCTTCATACCTGAGCTCATACGGGTATCCTCAGCGGTTTCTGATTACCTCAAGGAAACACAACGGGAGGAACAGGGCCCTTCCATGGAGGCCCTTGTGGGCACAGGGACCTCTGCGTGGGATCTACTGGGTAAGTATGGCAGTACCTCAGGGAGGCCTCAGGGACCAAGGCTCTCTGGCTCACGCCTAGCTGTGCAAAGAAGTGTGGCAAACGTACGTACTGCTCCTCAGGCTGGGCCCACAGCCTAGCTTTCGCTTCTCTGAGAGTGCTGTCCCGAGTCTCCTCCTGGAGCCAGTCGTCAGCACGGTGCCTTTTGGCACTGCAGTTCTCTTTCAGTCAAGGAGGCCGTTCGACTGACGGGCAAAGGGAGTCCGCCCAGCGCTGCTTTCGCCAGTCTCTCTGACGACTGGGCCACTCAACCTAGGCAACCCAGAGAGGAGTACACTGCCCTTGCTATGAATGTGAAGAGCGGTCTCCAGGGGCCTGCTTAGGCGAGGGTTCCTCAGAAGCCAGGAGCCGCCGTTCCGGCACGGAGAGAGGTCATCGTGCGAAACTGGTGAATGGGCTCCTATCCTGTGTGCCCCCGGGAGCGTCGCAGGGTTAAGGCACTCCGTGGTGGAGGACGGCCTCGTTGGAGACCCCTGCACACCCAACTCCCCCGACGTGAAACCCTGGAACTTCACCTTGAGGCCTGAGGTCGCCTTCCACTTGGCCGGAGCTGAACCTGGGGTGCCGTGGGAGGAGTTCCAAGAGAGGGATCGCCAGCACGGTTTTCGCTTTGGGAGAACACGCAGCCTCGGCCCACAACGACAGTCCTGCCGTGCAGAGACGTCGGGCCGCTAGTGCTGTTCAGGCAGCTTTGAAGCCAAGCGCAAGGCGCCTCCAAACGGGGAGAAAGCGTACTCTCCCCTCCGCGTCCCACGTTCAAGCTGAATGACGCAGCATGTTTCTCGGAAGGCTCTGCCGAGCTATCTAGTACAAGGGAGAGAGTGCCTGCCTCTGCTGAGAAAGGTTTTGACGTGGGGATTGCTGGACATGAGGAAGAGCGTTCCCCAGGCCGTGCAAAGTTTAGGCTTTGGTGACTCTGGATGGTCCCAAGGGTCCAGAATTGTCCCTGGGAAAGCTGTCCTCTTTTTCTTTCTCCGGCTGGAAGTAGACAGCTGGCAACCGACTGCCGTACGCAGACGTCCTGGGGGAGCCCCCCGGTTTCATTTGGGACGCACGTGGGTGTCTCACAGAAGAGCCCAAATTCCTAATTGGGGGCACACCAGCATGGAACGTAAGGCTGTTTAGAACTGCGTACCCTGAGGCCGTTGGAAGGCCGTACAGACGAGAGCTTTCGAGCGAACGGGGCAGCGCTTCGCCATCATCGTTGCCCGTTCACGGAGCTTAATCAAACGAATGCCTTTACTTCCTGTGGCTCAAACGCAACAGAGGAGTCGGAAGGCATACAGTGCCCTTTGACAGTTGTTACGACGAACGTGAGTGCACAGTGTCTCGTGAAATAAATCCCTAGCACTGTTGAAGCATCCCGTTAACGCATGCTTCTTCGCTCCTATGGCACTCCGAGGTGGTACTGACGGGGGAAATCTGGACTTTTACTTGAGGCCGGGGGGGGCTCACAATTCTTTTGTCGGCGAGCTCCAGAGTGCTCTTGCTGAAGCTCCCAGCAAGGACCTGAGAGCAGCAGGCCTCACACGAGTACACTCGGACGGCTTCCGTCACGAGTAAACTCAGACCTCTTATGTGAGGCCTTCCGGCAGCAAAGAGAAGGTGGGCGCGAGGAGTGTGCTTCAGGCAGCTTAGGACCCGCAACTGTCTCGTCTACCACGGAGGGGAATAAGGTTTGCCCAGGGTCGCCCAGTTTCAAAGCTGAGCTCACGTAGTTATCCTCAGTGGTTTCCGATTACCTGAAGGAAACACACGGGAGGAACAGGGCCCTTCCATGGAGGCCCTTTTGGGCACAGGGACCTGTGCGTGGGATCTACTGGGTAAGTATGGCAGTACCTTAGGTAGGCCTCAGGGACCAAGGCTGTCGTCTGGCTCATGCCTTAGCTGTGTTAAGTGTGGAAAACGTGCTGGTCCTCAGGCTGGGCCCACAGCCTAGCTTTCGCTTCTGTGAGAGTGCTGTCCCGAGTCTCCTCCTGGAGCCAGTCGTCAGCACGGTGCCTTTTGGCACTGCAGTTCTCTTTCAGTCAGGGAGGCCGTGCGACTGGCAAAGGGAGTCTGCGCAGCACTGCCTTCGCGAGGCTCTTTGACGACTGGGGCACTCAACCCAGGCAAGCCAGAGAGCAGTACGTTGCCCTTGCTATGAATGTGAAGAGCTTTCTCCAGGGCCCTGTTGAGGCTGAGGTTCCTCAGAAGCCAGGAGCCGCCGTTCCGGCACGGAGAGAAGTCATCCTGCGAACTTGGCGAACGAGCTCCTATCCTGTGTGCCCCCAGGAGCGTCGCAGAGTTAAGGCACTCCGTGGTGGAGTATGGCCTCATGGAAACCACTGCACACCCAACTCCCCCGACGTGAAACACTGGAACTTACCTTGAGGCCTGAGGTCACCTTTCGTTCGGCCGGAGCTGAACATGCGGTGCCGTGGGAGGAGTTCCAAGAGAGGGATCGCCAGCACGGTTTACGTTTTGAGAGAACACGCAGCCTCGGCCCACAACGACAATCCTGCCGTGCAGAGACGTCGGGCCGCTAGTGCTGTTCAGGCAGCTTTGAAGCCAAGCGCAAGGCGCCTCCAAACGGGGAGAAAGCGTACTCTCCCCTCCGCGTCCCACGTTCAAGCTGAATGACGCAGCATGTTTCTCGGAAGGCTCTGCCGAGCTATCTAGTACAAGGGAGAGAGTGCCTGCCTCTGCTGAGAAAGGTTTTGACGTGGGGATTGCTGGACATGAGGAAGAGCGTTCCCCAGGCCGTGCAAAGTTTAGGCTTTGGTGACTCTGGATGGTCCCAAGGGTCCAGAATTGTCCCTGGGAAAGCTGTCCTCTTTTTCTTTCTCCGGCTGGAAGTAAACAGCTGGCAACCGACTGCCGTACGCAGACGTCCTGGGGGAGCCCCCCGGTTTCATTTGGGACGCACGTGGGTGTCTCACAGAAGAGCCCAAATTCCTAATTGGGGGCACACCAGCATGGAACGTAAGGCTGTTTAGAACTGCGTACCCTGAGGCCGTTGGAAGGCCGTACAGACGAGAGCTTTCGAGCGAACGGGGCAGCGCTTCGCCATCATCGTTGCCCGTTCACGGAGCTTAATCAAACGAATGCCTTTACTTCCTGTGGCTCAAACGCAACAGAGGAGTCGGAAGGCATACAGTGCCCTTTGACAGTTGTTACGACGAACGTGAGTGCACAGTGTCTCGTGAAATAAATCCCTAGCACTGTTGAAGCATCCCGTTAACGCATGCTTCTTCGCTCCTATGGCACTCCGAGGTGGTACTGACGGGGGAAATCTGGACTTTTACTTGAGGCCGGGGGGGGCTCACAATTCTTTTGTCGGCGAGCTCCAGAGTGCTCTTGCTGAAGCTCCCAGCAAGGACCTGAGAGCAGCAGGCCTCACACGAGTACACTCGGACGGCTTCCGTCACGAGTAAACTCAGACCTCTTATGTGAGGCCTTCCGGCAGCAAAGAGAAGGTGGGCGCGAGGAGTGTGCTTCAGGCAGCTTAGGACCCGCAACTGTCTCGTCTACCACGGAGGGGAATAAGGTTTGCCCAGGGTCGCCCAGTTTCAAAGCTGAGCTCACGTAGTTATCCTCAGTGGTTTCCGATTACCTGAAGGAAACACACGGGAGGAACAGGGCCCTTCCATGGAGGCCCTTTTGGGCACAGGGACCTGTGCGTGGGATCTACTGGGTAAGTATGGCAGTACCTTAGGTAGGCCTCAGGGACCAAGGCTGTCGTCTGGCTCATGCCTTAGCTGTGTTAAGTGTGGAAAACGTGCTGGTCCTCAGGCTGGGCCCACAGCCTAGCTTTCGCTTCTGTGAGAGTGCTGTCCCGAGTCTCCTCCTGGAGCCAGTCGTCAGCACGGTGCCTTTTGGCACTGCAGTTCTCTTTCAGTCAGGGAGGCCGTGCGACTGGCAAAGGGAGTCTGCGCAGCACTGCCTTCGCGAGGCTCTTTGACGACTGGGGCACTCAACCCAGGCAAGCCAGAGAGCAGTACGTTGCCCTTGCTATGAATGTGAAGAGCTTTCTCCAGGGCCCTGTTGAGGCTGAGGTTCCTCAGAAGCCAGGAGCCGCCGTTCCGGCACGGAGAGAAGTCATCCTGCGAACTTGGCGAACGAGCTCCTATCCTGTGTGCCCCCAGGAGCGTCGCAGAGTTAAGGCACTCCGTGGTGGAGTATGGCCTCATGGAAACCACTGCACACCCAACTCCCCCGACGTGAAACACTGGAACTTACCTTGAGGCCTGAGGTCACCTTTCGTTCGGCCGGAGCTGAACATGCGGTGCCGTGGGAGGAGTTCCAAGAGAGGGATCGCCAGCACGGTTTACGTTTTGAGAGAACACGCAGCCTCGGCCCACAACGACAATCCTGCCGTGCAGAGACGTCGGGCCGCTAGTGCTGTTCAGGCAGCTTTGAAGCCAAGCGCAAGGCGCCTCCAAACGGGGAGAAAGCGTACTCTCCCCTCCGCGTCCCACGTTCAAGCTGAATGACGCAGCATGTTTCTCGGAAGGCTCTGCCGAGCTATCTAGTACAAGGGAGAGAGTGCCTGCCTCTGCTGAGAAAGGTTTTGACGTGGGGATTGCTGGACATGAGGAAGAGCGTTCCCCAGGCCGTGCAAAGTTTAGGCTTTGGTGACTCTGGATGGTCCCAAGGGTCCAGAATTGTCCCTGGGAAAGCTGTCCTCTTTTTCTTTCTCCGGCTGGAAGTAAACAGCTGGCAACCGACTGCCGTACGCAGACGTCCTGGGGGAGCCCCCCGGTTTCATTTGGGACGCACGTGGGTGTCTCACAGAAGAGCCCAAATTCCTAATTGGGGGCACACCAGCATGGAACGTAAGGCTGTTTAGAACTGCGTACCCTGAGGCCGTTGGAAGGCCGTACAGACGAGAGCTTTCGAGCGAACGGGGCAGCGCTTCGCCATCATCGTTGCCCGTTCACGGAGCTTAATCAAACGAATGCCTTTACTTCCTGTGGCTCAAACGCAACAGAGGAGTCGGAAGGCATACAGTGCCCTTTGACAGTTGTTACGACGAACGTGAGTGCACAGTGTCTCGTGAAATAAATCCCTAGCACTGTTGAAGCATCCCGTTAACGCATGCTTCTTCGCTCCTATGGCACTCCGAGGTGGTACTGACGGGGGAAATCTGGACTTTTACTTGAGGCCGGGGGGGGCTCACAATTCTTTTGTCGGCGAGCTCCAGAGTGCTCTTGCTGAAGCTCCCAGCAAGGACCTGAGAGCAGCAGGCCTCACACGAGTACACTCGGACGGCTTCCGTCACGAGTAAACTCAGACCTCTTATGTGAGGCCTTCCGGCAGCAAAGAGAAGGTGGGCGCGAGGAGTGTGCTTCAGGCAGCTTAGGACCCGCAACTGTCTCGTCTACCACGGAGGGGAATAAGGTTTGCCCAGGGTCGCCCAGTTTCAAAGCTGAGCTCACGTAGTTATCCTCAGTGGTTTCCGATTACCTGAAGGAAACACACGGGAGGAACAGGGCCCTTCCATGGAGGCCCTTTTGGGCACAGGGACCTGTGCGTGGGATCTACTGGGTAAGTATGGCAGTACCTTAGGTAGGCCTCAGGGACCAAGGCTGTCGTCTGGCTCATGCCTTAGCTGTGTTAAGTGTGGAAAACGTGCTGGTCCTCAGGCTGGGCCCACAGCCTAGCTTTCGCTTCTGTGAGAGTGCTGTCCCGAGTCTCCTCCTGGAGCCAGTCGTCAGCACGGTGCCTTTTGGCACTGCAGTTCTCTTTCAGTCAGGGAGGCCGTGCGACTGGCAAAGGGAGTCTGCGCAGCACTGCCTTCGCGAGGCTCTTTGACGACTGGGGCACTCAACCCAGGCAAGCCAGAGAGCAGTACGTTGCCCTTGCTATGAATGTGAAGAGCTTTCTCCAGGGCCCTGTTGAGGCTGAGGTTCCTCAGAAGCCAGGAGCCGCCGTTCCGGCACGGAGAGAAGTCATCCTGCGAACTTGGCGAACGAGCTCCTATCCTGTGTGCCCCCAGGAGCGTCGCAGAGTTAAGGCACTCCGTGGTGGAGTATGGCCTCATGGAAACCACTGCACACCCAACTCCCCCGACGTGAAACACTGGAACTTACCTTGAGGCCTGAGGTCACCTTTCGTTCGGCCGGAGCTGAACATGCGGTGCCGTGGGAGGAGTTCCAAGAGAGGGATCGCCAGCACGGTTTACGTTTTGAGAGAACACGCAGCCTCGGCCCACAACGACAATCCTGCCGTGCAGAGACGTCGGGCCGCTAGTGCTGTTCAGGCAGCTTTGAAGCCAAGCGCAAGGCGCCTCCAAACGGGGAGAAAGCGTACTCTCCCCTCCGCGTCCCACGTTCAAGCTGAATGACGCAGCATGTTTCTCGGAAGGCTCTGCCGAGCTATCTAGTACAAGGGAGAGAGTGCCTGCCTCTGCTGAGAAAGGTTTTGACGTGGGGATTGCTGGACATGAGGAAGAGCGTTCCCCAGGCCGTGCAAAGTTTAGGCTTTGGTGACTCTGGATGGTCCCAAGGGTCCAGAATTGTCCCTGGGAAAGCTGTCCTCTTTTTCTTTCTCCGGCTGGAAGTAAACAGCTGGCAACCGACTGCCGTACGCAGACGTCCTGGGGGAGCCCCCCGGTTTCATTTGGGACGCACGTGGGTGTCTCACAGAAGAGCCCAAATTCCTAATTGGGGGCACACCAGCATGGAACGTAAGGCTGTTTAGAACTGCGTACCCTGAGGCCCTTGGAAGGCCGTACAGACGAGAGCTTTCGAGCGAACGGGGCAGCGCTTCGCCATCATCGTTGCCCGTTCACGGAGCTTAATCAAACGAATGCCTTTACTTCCTGTGGCTCAAACGCAACAGAGGAGTCGGAAGGCATACAGTGCCCTTTGACAGTTGTTACGACGAACGTGAGTGCACAGTGTCTCGTGAAATAAATCCCTAGCACTGTTGAAGCATCCCGTTAACGCATGCTTCTTCGCTCCTATGGCACTCCGAGGTGGTACTGACGGGGGAAATCTGGACTTTTACTTGAGGCCGGGGGGGGCTCACAATTCTTTTGTCAGCGAGCTCCAGAGTGCTCTTGCTGAAGCTCCCAGCAAGGACCTGAGAGCAGCAGGCCTCACACGAGTACACTCGGACGGCTTCCGTCACGAGTAAACTCAGACCTCTTATGTGAGGCCTTCCGGCAGCAAAGAGAAGGTGGGCGCGAGGAGTGTGCTTCAGGCAGCTTAGGACCCGCAACTGTCTCGTCTACCACGGAGGGGAATAAGGTTTGCCCAGGGTCGCCCAGTTTCAAAGCTGAGCTCACGTAGTTATCCTCAGTGGTTTCCGATTACCTGAAGGAAACACACGGGAGGAACAGGGCCCTTCCATGGAGGCCCTTTTGGGCACAGGGACCTGTGCGTGGGATCTACTGGGTAAGTATGGCAGTACCTTAGGTAGGCCTCAGGGACCAAGGCTGTCGTCTGGCTCATGCCTTAGCTGTGTTAAGTGTGGAAAACGTGCTGGTCCTCAGGCTGGGCCCACAGCCTAGCTTTCGCTTCTGTGAGAGTGCTGTCCCGAGTCTCCTCCTGGAGCCAGTCGTCAGCACGGTGCCTTTTGGCACTGCAGTTCTCTTTCAGTCAGGGAGGCCGTGCGACTGGCAAAGGGAGTCTGTGCAGCACTGCCTTCGCGAGGCTCTTTGACGACTGGGGCACTCAACCCAGGCAAGCCAGAGAGCAGTACGTTGCCCTTGCTATGAATGTGAAGAGCTTTCTCCAGGGCCCTGTTGAGGCTGAGGTTCCTCAGAAGCCAGGAGCCGCCGTTCCGGCACGGAGAGAAGTCATCCTGCGAACTTGGCGAACGAGCTCCTATCCTGTGTGCCCCCAGGAGCGTCGCAGAGTTAAGGCACTCCGTGGTGGAGTATGGCCTCATGGAAACCACTGCACACCCAACTCCCCCGACGTGAAACACTGGAACTTACCTTGAGGCCTGAGGTCACCTTTCGTTCGGCCGGAGCTGAACATGCGGTGCCGTGGGAGGAGTTCCAAGAGAGGGATCGCCAGCACGGTTTACGTTTTGAGAGAACACGCAGCCTCGGCCCACAACGACAATCCTGCCGTGCAGAGACGTCGGGCCGCTAGTGCTGTTCAGGCAGCTTTGAAGCCAAGCGCAAGGCGCCTCCAAACGGGGAGAAAGCGTACTCTCCCCTCCGCGTCCCACGTTCAAGCTGAATGACGCAGCATGTTTCTCGGAAGGCTCTGCCGAGCTATCTAGTACAAGGGAGAGAGTGCCTGCCTCTGCTGAGAAAGGTTTTGACGTGGGGATTGCTGGACATGAGGAAGAGCGTTCCCCAGGCCGTGCAAAGTTTAGGCTTTGGTGACTCTGGATGGTCCCAAGGGTCCAGAATTGTCCCTGGGAAAGCTGTCCTCTTTTTCTTTCTCCGGCTGGAAGTAAACAGCTGGCAACCGACTGCCGTACGCAGACGTCCTGGGGGAGCCCCCCGGTTTCATTTGGGACGCACGTGGGTGTCTCACAGAAGAGCCCAAATTCCTAATTGGGGGCACACCAGCATGGAACGTAAGGCTGTTTAGAACTGCGTACCCTGAGGCCGTTGGAAGGCCGTACAGACGAGAGCTTTCGAGCGAACGGGGCAGCGCTTCGCCATCATCGTTGCCCGTTCACGGAGCTTAATCAAACGAATGCCTTTACTTCCTGTGGCTCAAACGCAACAGAGGAGTCGGAAGGCATACAGTGCCCTTTGACAGTTGTTACGACGAACGTGAGTGCACAGTGTCTCGTGAAATAAATCCCTAGCACTGTTGAAGCATCCCGTTAACGCATGCTTCTTCGCTCCTATGGCACTCCGAGGTGGTACTGACGGGGGAAATCTGGACTTTTACTTGAGGCCGGGGGGGCTCACAATTCTTTTGTCGGCGAGCTCCAGAGTGCTCTTGCTGAAGCTCCCAGCAAGGACCTGAGAGCAGCAGGCCTCACACGAGTACACTCGGACGGCTTCCGTCACGAGTAAACTCAGACCTCTTATGTGAGGCCTTCCGGCAGCAAAGAGAAGGTGGGCGCGAGGAGTGTGCTTCAGGCAGCTTAGGACCCGCAACTGTCTCGTCTACCACGGAGGGGAATAAGGTTTGCCCAGGGTCGCCCAGTTTCAAAGCTGAGCTCACGTAGTTATCCTCAGTGGTTTCCGATTACCTGAAGGAAACACACGGGAGGAACAGGACCCTTCCATGGAGGCCCTTTTGGGCACAGGGACCTCTGCGTGGGATCTACTGGGTAAGTATGGCAGTACCTTAGGTAGGCCTCAGGGACCAAGGCTGTCGTCTGGCTCATGCCTTAGCTGTGTTAAGTGTGGAAAACGTGCTGGTCCTCAGGCTGGGCCCACAGCCTAGCTTTCGCTTCTGTGAGAGTGCTGTCCCGAGTCTCCTCCTGGAGCCAGTCGTCAGCACGGTGCCTTTTGGCACTGCAGTTCTCTTTCAGTCAGGGAGGCCGTGCGACTGGCAAAGGGAGTCTGCGCAGCACTGCCTTCGCGAGGCTCTTTGACGACTGGGGCACTCAACCCAGGCAAGCCAGAGAGCAGTACGTTGCCCTTGCTATGAATGTGAAGAGCTTTCTCCAGGGCCCTGTTGAGGCTGAGGTTCCTCAGAAGCCAGGAGCCGCCGTTCCGGCACGGAGAGAAGTCATCCTGCGAACTTGGCGAACGAGCTCCTATCCTGTGTGCCCCCAGGAGCGTCGCAGAGTTAAGGCACTCCGTGGTGGAGTATGGCCTCATGGAAACCACTGCACACCCAACTCCCCCGACGTGAAACATTGGAACTTACCTTGAGGCCTGAGGTCACCTTTCGTTCGGCCGGAGCTGAACATGTGGTGCCGTGGGAGGAGTTCCTAGAAAGGGATCGCCAGCACGGTTTTCGTTTTGAGAGAACACGCAGCCTCGGCCCACAACGACAATCCTGCCGTGCAGAGACGTCGGGCCGCTAGTGCTGTTCAGGCAGCTTTGAAGCCAAGCGCAAGGCGCCTCCAAACGGGGAGAAAGCGTACTCTCCCCTCCGCGTCCCACGTTCAAGCTGAATGACGCAGCATGTTTCTCGGAAGGCTCTGCCGAGCTATCTAGTACAAGGGAGAGAGTGCCTGCCTCTGCTGAGAAAGGTTTTGACGTGGGGATTGCTGGACATGAGGAAGAGCGTTCCCCAGGCCGTGCAAAGTTTAGGCTTTGGTGACTCTGGATGGTCCCAAGGGTCCAGAATTGTCCCTGGGAAAGCTGTCCTCTTTTTCTTTCTCCGGCTGGAAGTAAACAGCTGGCAACCGACTGCCGTACGCAGACGTCCTGGGGGAGCCCCCCCGGTTTCATTTGGGACGCACGTGGGTGTCTCACAGAAGAGCCCAAATTCCTAATTGGGGGCACACCAGCATGGAACGTAAGGCTGTTTAGAACTGCGTACCCTGAGGCCATTGGAAGGCCGTACAGACGAGAGCTTTCGAGCGAACGGGGCAGCGCTTCGCCATCATCGTTGCCCGTTCACGGAGCTTAATCAAACGAATGCCTTTACTTCCTGTGGCTCAAACGCAACAGAGGAGTCGGAAGGCATACAGTGCCCTTTGACAGTTGTTACGACGAACGTGAGTGCACAGTGTCTCGTGAAATAAATCCCTAGCACTGTTGAAGCATCCCGTTAACGCATGCTTCTTCGCTCCTATGGCACTCCGAGGTGGTACTGACGGGGGAAATCTGGACTTTTACTTGAGGCCGGGGGGGCTCACAATTCTTTTGTCGGCGAGCTCCACAGTGCTCTTGCTGAAGCTCCCAGCAAGGACCTGAGAGCAGCAGGCCTCACACGAGTATACTCGGACGGCTTCCGTCACGAGTAAACTCAGACCTCTTATGTGAGGCCTTCCGGCAGCAAAGAGAAGGTGGGCGCGAGGAGTGTGCTTCAGGCAGCTTAGGACCCGCAACTGTCTCGTCTACCACGGAGGGGAATAAGGTTTGCCCAGGGTCGCCCAGTTTCAAAGCTGAGCTCACGTAGTTATCCTCAGTGGTTTCCGATTACCTGAAGGAAACACACGGGAGGAACAGGGCCCTTCCATGGAGGCCCTTTTGGGCACAGGGACCTGTGCGTGGGATCTACTGGGTAAGTATGGCAGTACCTTAGGTAGGCCTCAGGGACCAAGGCTGTCGTCTGGCTCATGCCTTAGCTGTGTTAAGTGTGGAAAACGTGCTGGTCCTCAGGCTGGGCCCACAGCCTAGCTTTCGCTTCTGTGAGAGTGCTGTCCCGAGTCTCCTCCTGGAGCCAGTCGTCAGCAGGGTGCCTTTTGGCATTGCAGTTCTCTTTCAGTCAGGGAGGGCGTGCGACTGGCAAAGGGAGTCTGCGCAGCACTGCCTTCGCGAGGCTCTTTGACGACTGGGGCACTCAACCCAGGCAAGCCAGAGAGCAGTACGTTGCCCTTGCTATGAATGTGAAGAGCTTTCTCCAGGGCCCTGTTGAGGCTGAGGTTCCTCAGAAGCCAGGAGCCGCCGTTCCGGCACGGAGAGAAGTCATCCTGCGAACTTGGCGAACGAGCTCCTATCCTGTGTGCCCCCAGGAGCGTCGCAGAGTTAAGGCACTCCGTGGTGGAGTATGGCCTCATGGAAACCACTGCACACCCAACTCCCCCGACGTGAAACACTGGAACTTACCTTGAGGCCTGAGGTCACCTTTCGTTCGGCCGGAGCTGAACATGTGGTGCCGTGGGAGGAGTTCCTAGAAAGGGATCGCCAGCACGGTTTTCGTTTTGAGAGAACACGCAGCCTCGGCCCACAACGACAATCCTGCCGTGCAGAGACGTCGGGCCGCTAGTGCTGTTCAGGCAGCTTTGAAGCCAAGCGCAAGGCGCCTCCAAACGGGGAGAAAGCGTACTCTCCCCTCCGCGTCCCACGTTCAAGCTGAATGACGCAGCATGTTTCTCGGAAGGCTCTGCCGAGCTATCTAGTACAAGGGAGAGAGTGCCTGCCTCTGCTGAGAAAGGTTTTGACGTGGGGATTGCTGGACATGAGGAAGAGCGTTCCCCAGGCCGTGCAAAGTTTAGGCTTTGGTGACTCTGGATGGTCCCAAGGGTCCAGAATTGTCCCTGGGAAAGCTGTCCTCTTTTTCTTTCTCCGGCTGGAAGTAAACAGCTGGCAACCGACTGCCGTACGCAGACGTCCTGGGGGAGCCCCCCCGGTTTCATTTGGGACGCACGTGGGTGTCTCACAGAAGAGCCCAAATTCCTAATTGGGGGCACACCAGCATGGAACGTAAGGCTGTTTAGAACTGCGTACCCTGAGGCCGTTGGAAGGCCGTACAGACGAGAGCTTTCGAGCGAACGGGGCAGCGCTTCGCCATCATCGTTGCCCGTTCACGGAGCTTAATCAAACGAATGCCTTTACTTCCTGTGGCTCAAACGCAACAGAGGAGTCGGAAGGCATACAGTGCCCTTTGACAGTTGTTACGACGAACGTGAGTGCACAGTGTCTCGTGAAATAAATCCCTAGCACTGTTGAAGCATCCCGT
Organism: Grampus griseus; assembly: GCF_964374135.1. Taxonomy (NCBI): domain Eukaryota; kingdom Metazoa; phylum Chordata; class Mammalia; order Artiodactyla; family Delphinidae; genus Grampus; species Grampus griseus. The sequence continues at coordinate 237,075 of NW_028133214.1, read as the reverse complement.
TAACGCATGCTTCTTCGCTCCTATGGCACTCCGAGGTGGTACTGACGGGGGAAATCTGGACTTTTACTTGAGGCCGGGGGGGCTCACAATTCTTTTGTCGGCGAGCTCCACAGTGCTCTTGCTGAAGCTCCCAGCAAGGACCTGAGAGCAGCAGGCCTCACACGAGTACACTCGGACGGCTTCCGTCACGAGTAAACTCAGACCTCTTATGTGAGGCCTTCCGGCAGCAAAGAGAAGGTGGGCGCGAGGAGTGTGCTTCAGGCAGCTTAGGACCCGCAACTGTCTCGTCTACCACGGAGGGGAATAAGGTTTGCCCAGGGTCGCCCAGTTTCAAAGCTGAGCTCACGTACTTATCCTCAGTGGTTTCCGATTACCTGAAGGAAACACACGGGAGGAACAGGGCCCTTCCATGGAGGCCCTTTTGGGCACAGGGACCTGTGCGTGGGATCTACTGGGTAAGTATGGCAGTACCTTAGGTAGGCCTCAGGGACCAAGGCTGTCGTCTGGCTCATGCCTTAGCTGTGTTAAGTGTGGAAAACGTGCTGGTCCTCAGGCTGGGCCCACAGCCTAGCTTTCGCTTCTGTGAGAGTGCTGTCCCGAGTCTCCTCCTGGAGCCAGTTGTCAGCACGGTGCCTTTTGGCACTGCAGTTCTCTTTCAGTCAGGGAGGGCGTGCGACTGGCAAAGGGAGTCTGCGCAGCACTCCCTTCGCGAGGCTCTTTGACGACTGGGGCACTCAACCCAGGCAAGCCAGAGAGCAGTACGTTGCCCTTGCTATGAATGTGAAGAGCTTTCTCCAGGGCCCTGTTGAGGCTGAGGTTCCTCAGAAGCCAAGAGCCGCCGTCCGGCACGGAGAGAAGTCATCCTGCGAACTTGGCGAACGAGCTCCTATCCTGTGTGCCCCCAGGAGCGTCGCAGAGTTAAGGCACTCCGTGGTGGAGTATGGCCTCATGGAAACCACTGCACACCCAACTCCCCCGACGTGAAACACTGGAACTTACCTTGAGGCCTGAGGTCACCTTTCGTTCGGCCGGAGCTGAACATGTGGTGCCGTGGGAGGAGTTCCTAGAAAGGGATCGCCAGCACGGTTTTCGTTTTGAGAGAACACGCAGCCTCGGCCCACAACGACAATCCTGCCGTGCAGAGACGTCGGGCCGCTAGTGCTGTTCAGGCAGCTTTGAAGCCAAGCACAAGGCGCCTCCAAACGGGGAGAAAGCGTACTCTCCCCTCCGCGTCCCACGTTCAAGCTGAATGACGCAGCATGTTTCTCGGAAGGCTCTGCCGAGCTATCTAGTACAAGGGAGAGAGTGCCTGCCTCTGCTGAGAAAGGTTTTGACGTGGGGATTGCTGGACATGAGGAAGAGCGTTCCCCAGGCCGTGCAAAGTTTAGGCTTTGGTGACTCTGGATGGTCCCAAGGGTCCAGAATTGTCCCTGGGAAAGCTGTCCTCTTTTTCTTTCTCCGGCTGGAAGTAAACAGCTGGCAACCGACTGCCGTACGCAGACGTCCTGGGGGAGCCCCCCCGGTTTCATTTGGGACGCACGTGGGTGTCTCACAGAAGAGCCCAAATTCCTAATTGGGGGCACACCAGCATGGAACGTAAGGCTGTTTAGAACTGCGTACCCTGAGGCCGTTGGAAGGCCGTACAGACGAGAGCTTTCGAGCGAACGGGGCAGCGCTTCGCCATCATCGTTGCCCGTTCACGGAGCTTAATCAAACGAATGCCTTTACTTCCTGTGGCTCAAACGCAACAGAGGAGTCGGAAGGCATACAGTGCCCTTTGACAGTTGTTACGACGAACGTGAGTGCACAGTGTCTCGTGAAATAAATCCCTAGCACTGTTGAAGCATCCCATTAACGCATGCTTCTTCGCTCCTATGGCACTCCGAGGTGGTACTGACGGGGGAAATCTGGACTTTTACTTGAGGCCGGGGGGCTCACAATTCTTTTGTCGGCGAGCTCCAGAGTGCTCTTGCTGAAGCTCCCAGCAAGGACCTGAGAGCAGCAGGCCTCACACGAGTACACTCGGACAGCTTCCGTCACGAGTAAACTCAGACCTCTTATGTGAGGCCTTCCGGCAGCAAAGAGAAGGTGGGCGCGAGGAGTGTGCTTCAGGCAGCTTAGGACCCGCAACTGTCTCGTCTACCACGGAGGGGAATAAGGTTTGCCCAGGGTCGCCCAGTTTCAAAGCTGAGCTCACGTACTTATCCTCAGTGGTTTCCGATTACCTGAAGGAAACACACGGGAGGAACAGGGCCCTTCCATGGAGGCCCTTTTGGGCACAGGGACCTCTGCGTGGGATCTACTGGGTAAGTATGGCAGTACCTTAGGTAGGCCTCAGGGACCAAGGCTGTCGTCTGGCTCATGCCTTAGCTGTGTTAAGTGTGGAAAACGTGCTGGTCCTCAGGCTGGGCCCACAGCCTAGCTTTCGCTTCTGTGAGAGTGCTGTCCCGAGTCTCCTCCTGGAGCCAGTTGTCAGCACGGTGCCTTTTGGCACTGCAGTTCTCTTTCAGTCAGGGAGGGCGTGCGACTGGCAAAGGGAGTCTGCGCAGCACTGCCTTCGCGAGGCTCTTTGACGACTGGGGCACTCAACCCAGGCAAGCCAGAGAGCAGTACGTTGCCCTTGCTATGAATGTGAAGAGCTTTCTCCAGGGCCCTGTTGAGGCTGAGGTTCCTCAGAAGCCAAGAGCCGCCGTCCGGCACGGAGAGAAGTCATCCTGCGAACTTGGCGAACGAGCTCCTATCCTGTGTGCCCCCAGGAGCGTCGCAGAGTTAAGGCACTCCGTGGTGGAGTATGGCCTCATGGAAACCACTCCACACCCAACTCCCCCGACGTGAAACACTGAAACTTACCTTGAGGCCTGAGGTCACCTTTCGTTCGGCCGGAGCTGAACATGTGGTGCCGTGGGAGGAGTTCCTAGAAAGGGATCGCCAGCACGGTTTTCGTTTTGAGAGAACACGCAGCCTCGGCCCACAACGACAATCCTGCCGTGCAGAGACGTCGGGCCGCTAGTGCTGTTCAGGCAGCTTTGAAGCCAAGCACAAGGCGCCTCCAAACGGGGAGAAAGCGTACTCTCCCCTCCGCGTCCCACGTTCAAGCTGAATGACTCAGCATGTTTCTCGGAAGGCTCTGCCGAGCTATCTAGTACAAGGGAGAGAGTGCCTGCCTCTGCTGAGAAAGGTTTTGACGTGGGGATTGCTGGACATGAGGAAGAGCGTTCCCCAGGCCGTGCAAAGTTTAGGCTTTGGTGACTCTGGATGGTCCCAAGGGTCCAGAATTGTCCCTGGGAAAGCTGTCCTCTTTTTCTTTCTCCGGCTGGAAGTAAACAGCTGGCAACCGACTGCCGTACGCAGACGTCCTGGGGGAGCCCCCCCGGTTTCATTTGGGACGCACGTGGGTGTCTCACAGAAGAGCCCAAATTCCTAATTGGGGGCACACCAGCATGGAACGTAAGGCTGTTTAGAACTGCGTACCCTGAGGCCGTTGGAAGGCCGTACAGACGAGAGCTTTCGAGCGAACGGGGCAGCGCTTCGCCATCATCGTTGCCCGTTCACGGAGCTTAATCAAACGAATGCCTTTACTTCCTGTGGCTCAAACGCAACAGAGGAGTCGGAAGGCATACAGTGCCCTTTGACAGTTGTTACGACGAACGTGAGTGCACAGTGTCTCGTGAAATAAATCCCTAGCACTGTTGAAGCATCCCGTTAACGCATGCTTCTTCGCTCCTATGGCACTCCGAGGTGGTACTGACGGGGGAAATCTGGACTTTTACTTGAGGCCGGGGGGGCTCACAATTCTTTTGTCGGCGAGCTCCAGAGTGCTCTTGCTGAAGCTCCCAGCAAGGACCTGAGAGCAGCAGGCCTCACACGAGTACACTCGGACGGCTTCCGTCACGAGTAAACTCAGACCTCTTATGTGAGGCCTTCCGGCAGCAAAGAGAAGGTGGGCGCGAGGAGTGTGCTTCAGGCAGCTTAGGACCCGCAACTGTCTCGTCTACCACGGAGGGGAATAAGGTTTGCCCAGGGTCGCCCAGTTTCAAAGCTGAGCTCACGTACTTATCCTCAGTGGTTTCCGATTACCTGAAGGAAACACACGGGAGGAACAGGGCCCTTCCATGGAGGCCCTTTTGGGCACAGGGACCTCTGCGTGGGATCTACTGGGTAAGTATGGCAGTACCTTAGGTAGGCCTCAGGGACCAAGGCTGTCGTCTGGCTCATGCCTTAGCTGTGTTAAGTGTGGAAAACGTGCTGGTCCTCAGGCTGGGCCCACAGCCTAGCTTTCGCTTCTGTGAGAGTGCTGTCCCGAGTCTCCTCCTGGAGCCAGTCGTCAGCACGGTGCCTTTTGGCACTGCAGTTCTCTTTCACTCAGGGAGGGCGTGCGACTGGCAAAGGGAGTCTGCGCAGCACTGCCTTCGCGAGGCTCTTTGACGACTGGGGCACTCAACCCAGGCAAGCCAGAGAGCAGTACGTTGCCCTTGCTATGAATGTGAAGAGCTTTCTCCAGGGCCCTGTTGAGGCTGAGGTTCGTCAGAAGCCAAGAGGCGCCGTCCGGCACGGAGAGAAGTCATCCTGCGAACTTGGCGAACGAGCTCCTATCCTGTGTGCCCCCAGGAGCGTCGCAGAGTTAAGGCACTCCGTGGTGGAGTATGGCCTCATGGAAACCACTGCACACCCAACTCCCCCGACGTGAAACACTGGAACTTACCTTGAGGCCTGAGGTCACCTTTCGTTCGGCCGGAGCTGAACATGTGGTGCCGTGGGAGGAGTTCCTAGAAAGGGATCGCCAGCACGGTTTTCGTTTTGAGAGAACACGCAGCCTCGGCCCACAACGACAATCCTGCCGTGCAGAGACGTCGGGCCGCTAGTGCTGTTCAGGCAGCTTTGAAGCCAAGCACAAGGCGCCTCCAAACGGGGAGAAAGCGTACTCTCCCCTCCGCGTCCCACGTTCAAGCTGAATGACGCAGCATGTTTCTCGGAAGGCTCTGCCGAGCTATCTAGTACAAGGGAGAGAGTGCCTGCCTCTGCTGAGAAAGGTTTTGACGTGGGGATTGCTGGACATGAGGAAGAGCGTTCCCCAGGCCGTGCAAAGTTTAGGCTTTGGTGACTCTGGATGGTCCCAAGGGTCCAGAATTGTCCCTGGGAAAGCTGTCCTCTTTTTCTTTCTCCGGCTGGAAGTAAACAGCTGGCAACCGACTGCCGTACGCAGACGTCCTGGGGGAGCCCCCCCGGTTTCATTTGGGACGCACGTGGGTGTCTCACAGAAGAGCCCAAATTCCTAATTGGGGGCACACCAGCATGGAACGTAAGGCTGTTTAGAACTGCGTACCCTGAGGCCGTTGGAAGGCCGTACAGACGAGAGCTTTCGAGCGAACGGGGCAGCGCTTCGCCATCATCGTTGCCCGTTCACGGAGCTTAATCAAACGAATGCCTTTACTTCCTGTGGCTCAAACGCAACAGAGGAGTCGGAAGGCATACAGTGCCCTTTGACAGTTGTTACGACGAACGTGAGTGCACAGTGTCTCGTGAAATAAATCCCTAGCACTGTTGAAGCATCCCGTTAACGCATGCTTCTTCGCTCCTATGGCACTCCGAGGTGGTACTGACGGGGGAAATCTGGACTTTTACTTGAGGCCGGGGGGGCTCACAATTCTTTTGTCGGCGAGCTCCAGAGTGCTCTTGCTGAAGCTCCCAGCAAGGACCTGAGAGCAGCAGGCCTCACACGAGTACACTCGGACGGCTTCCGTCACGAGTAAACTCAGACCTCTTATGTGAGGCCTTCCGGCAGCAAAGAGAAGGTGGGCGCGAGGAGTGTGCTTCAGGCAGCTTAGGACCCGCAACTGTCTCGTCTACCACGGAGGGGAATAAGGTTTGCCCAGGGTCGCCCAGTTTCAAAGCTGAGCTCACGTACTTATCCTCAGTGGTTTCCGATTACCTGAAGGAAACACACGGGAGGAACAGGGCCCTTCCATGGAGGCCCTTTTGGGCACAGGGACCTCTGCGTGGGATCTACTGGGTAAGTATGGCAGTACCTTAGGTAGGCCTCAGGGACCAAGGCTGTCGTCTGGCTCATGCCTTAGCTGTGTTAAGTGTGGAAAACGTGCTGGTCCTCAGGCTGGGCCCACAGCCTAGCTTTCGCTTCTGTGAGAGTGCTGTCCCGAGTCTCCTCCTGGAGCCAGTTGTCAGCACGGTGCCTTTTGGCACTGCAGTTCTCTTTCAGTCAGGGAGGGCGTGCGACTGGCAAAGGGAGTCTGCGCAGCACTGCCTTCGCGAGGCTCTTTGACGACTGGGGCACTCAACCCAGGCAAGCCAGAGAGCAGTACGTTGCCCTTGCTATGAATGTGAAGAGCTTTCTCCAGGGCCCTGTTGAGGCTGAGGTTCCTCAGAAGCCAGGAGCCGCCGTTCCGGCACGGAGAGAAGTCATCCTGCGAACTTGGCGAACGAGCTCCTATCCTGTGTGCCCCCAGGAGCGTCGCAGAGTTAAGGCACTCCGTGGTGGAGTATGGCCTCATGGAAACCACTGCACACCCAACTCCCCCGACGTGAAACACTGGAACTTACCTTGAGGCCTGAGGTCACCTTTCGTTCGGCCGGAGCTGAACATGCGGTGCGGTGGGAGGAGTTCCAAGAGAGGGATCGCCAGCACGGTTTACGTTTTGAGAGAACACGCAGCCTCGGCCCACAACGACAATCCTGCCGTGCAGAGACGTCGGGCCGCTAGTGCTGTTCAGGCAGCTTTGAAGCCAAGCGCAAGGCGCCTCCAAACGGGGAGAAAGCGTACTCTCCCCTCCGCGTCCCACGTTCAAGCTGAATGACGCAGCATGTTTCTCGGAAGGCTCTGCCGAGCTATCTAGTACAAGGGAGAGAGTGCCTGCCTCTGCTGAGAAAGGTTTTGACGTGGGGATTGCTGGACATGAGGAAGAGCGTTCCCCAGGCCGTGCAAAGTTTAGGCTTTGGTGACTCTGGATGGTCCCAAGGGTCCAGAATTGTCCCTGGGAAAGCTGTCCTCTTTTTCTTTCTCCGGCTGGAAGTAAACAGCTGGCAACCGACTGCCGTACGCAGACGTCCTGGGGGAGCCCCCCGGTTTCATTTGGGACGCACGTGGGTGTCTCACAGAAGAGCCCAAATTCCTAATTGGGGGCACACCAGCATGGAACGTAAGGCTGTTTAGAACTGCGTACCCTGAGGCCGTTGGAAGGCCGTACAGACGAGAGCTTTCGAGCGAACGGGGCAGCGCTTCGCCATCATCGTTGCCCGTTCACGGAGCTTAATCAAACGAATGCCTTTACTTCCTGTGGCTCAAACGCAACAGAGGAGTCGGAAGGCATACAGTGCCCTTTGACAGTTCTTACGACGAACGTGAGTGCACAGTGTCTCGTGAAATAAATCCCTAGCACTGTTGAAGCATCCCGTTAACGCATGCTTCTTCGCTCCTATGGCACTCCGAGGTGGTACTGACGGGGGAAATCTGGACTTTTACTTGAGGCCGGGGGGGGCTCACAATTCTTTTGTCGGCGAGCTCCAGAGTGCTCTTGCTGAAGCTCCCAGCAAGGACCTGAGAGCAGCAGGCCTCACACGAGTACACTCGGACGGCTTCCGTCACGAGTAAACTCAGACCTCTTATGTGAGGCCTTCCGGCAGCAAAGAGAAGGTGGGCGCGAGGAGTGTGCTTCAGGCAGCTTAGGACCCGCAACTGTCTCGTCTACCACGGAGGGGAATAAGGTTTGCCCAGGGTCGCCCAGTTTCAAAGCTGAGCTCACGTAGTTATCCTCAGTGGTTTCCGATTACCTGAAGGAAACACACGGGAGGAACAGGGCCCTTCCATGGAGGCCCTTTTGGGCACAGGGACCTGTGCGTGGGATCTACTGGGTAAGTATGGCAGTACCTTAGGTAGGCCTCAGGGACCAAGGCTGTCGTCTGGCTCATGCCTTAGCTGTGTTAAGTGTGGAAAACGTGCTGGTCCTCAGGCTGGGCCCACAGCCTAGCTTTCGCTTCTGTGAGAGTGCTGTCCCGAGTCTCCTCCTGGAGCCAGTCGTCAGCACGGTGCCTTTTGGCACTGCAGTTCTCTTTCAGTCAGGGAGGCCGTGCGACTGGCAAAGGGAGTCTGCGCAGCACTGCCTTCGCGAGGCTCTTTGACGACTGGGGCACTCAACCCAGGCAAGCCAGAGAGCAGTACGTTGCCCTTGCTATGAATGTGAAGAGCTTTCTCCAGGGCCCTGTTGAGGCTGAGGTTCCTCAGAAGCCAGGAGCCGCCGTTCCGGCACGGAGAGAAGTCATCCTGCGAACTTGGCGAACGAGCTCCTATCCTGTGTGCCCCCAGGAGCGTCGCAGAGTTAAGGCACTCCGTGGTGGAGTATGGCCTCATGGAAACCACTGCACACCCAACTCCCCCGACGTGAAACACTGGAACTTACCTTGAGGCCTGAGGTCACCTTTCGTTCGGCCGGAGCTGAACATGCGGTGCCGTGGGAGGAGTTCCAAGAGAGGGATGGCCAGCACGGTTTACGTTTTGAGAGAACACGCAGCCTCGGCCCACAACGACAATCCTGCCGTGCAGAGACGTCGGGCCGCTAGTGCTGTTCAGGCAGCTTTGAAGCCAAGCGCAAGGCGCCTCCAAACGGGGAGAAAGCGTACTCTCCCCTCCGCGTCCCACGTTCAAGCTGAATGACGCAGCATGTTTCTCGGAAGGCTCTGCCGAGCTATCTAGTACAAGGGAGAGACTGCCTGCCTCTGCTGAGAAAGGTTTTGACGTGGGGATTGCTGGACATGAGGAAGAGCGTTCCCCAGGCCGTGCAAAGTTTAGGCTTTGGTGACTCTGGATGGTCCCAAGGGTCCAGAATTGTCCCTGGGAAAGCTGTCCTCTTTTTCTTTCTCCGGCTGGAAGTAAACAGCTGGCAACCGACTGCCGTACGCAGACGTCCTGGGGGAGCCCCCCGGTTTCATTTGGGACGCACGTGGGTGTCTCACAGAAGAGCCCAAATTCCTAATTGGGGGCACACCAGCATGGAACGTAAAGCTGTTTACAACTGCGTACCCTGAGGCCGTTGGAAGGTCGTACAGACGAGAGCTTTCGAGCGAACGGGGCAGCGATTCGCCATCATCGTTTCCCGTTCACGGAGCTTAATCAAACGAATGTCTTTACTTCCTGTGGCTCAAACGCAACAGAGGAGTTGGAAGGCATACAGTGCCCTTTGACAGTTGTTACGACGAACGTGAGTGCACAGTGTCTCGTGAAATAAATCCCTAGCACTGTTGAAGCATCCCGTTAACGCATGCTTCTTCGCTCCTATGGCACTCCGAGGTGGTACTGACGGGGGAAATCTGGACTTTTACTTGAGGCCGGGGGGGCTCACAATTCTTTTGTCGGCGAGCTCCAGAGTGCTCTTGCTGAAGCTCCCAGCAAGGACCTGAGAGCAGCAGGCCTCACACGAGTACACTCGGACGGCTTCCGTCACGAGTAAACTCAGACCTCTTATGTGAGGCCTTCCGGCAGCAAAGAGAAGGTGGGCGCGAGGAGTGTGCTTCAGGCAGCTTAGGACCCGCAACTGTCTCGTCTACCACGGAGGGGAATAAGGTTTGCCCAGGGTCGCCCAGTTTCAAAGCTGAGCTCACGTAGTTATCCTCAGTGGTTTCCGATTACCTGAAGGAAACACACGGGAGGAACAGGACCCTTCCATGGAGGCCCTTTTGGGCACAGGGACCTCTGCGTGGGATCTACTGGGTAAGTATGGCAGTACCTTAGGTAGGCCTCAGGGACCAAGGCTGTCGTCTGGCTCATGCCTTAGCTGTGTTAAGTGTGGAAAACGTGCTGGTCCTCAGGCTGGGCCCACAGCCTAGCTTTCGCTTCTGTGAGAGTGCTGTCCCGAGTCTCCTCCTGGAGCCAGTCGTCAGCACGGTGCCTTTTGGCACTGCAGTTCTCTTTCAGTCAGGGAGGCCGTGCGACTGGCAAAGGGAGTCTGCGCAGCACTGCCTTCGCGAGGCTCTTTGACGACTGGGGCACTCAACCCAGGCAAGCCAGAGAGCAGTACGTTGCCCTTGCTATGAATGTGAAGAGCTTTCTCCAGGGCCCTGTTGAGGCTGAGGTTCCTCAGAAGCCAGGAGCCGCCGTTCCGGCACGGAGAGAAGTCATCCTGCGAACTTGGCGAACGAGCTCCTATCCTGTGTGCCCCCAGGAGCGTCGCAGAGTTAAGGCACTCCGTGGTGGAGTATGGCCTCATGGAAACCACTGCACACCCAACTCCCCCGACGTGAAACACTGGAACTTACCTTGAGGCCTGAGGTCACCTTTCGTTCGGCCGGAGCTGAACATGTGGTGCCGTGGGAGGAGTTCCTAGAAAGGGATCGCCAGCACGGTTTTCGTTTTGAGAGAACACGCAGCCTCGGCCCACAACGACAATCCTGCCGTGCAGAGACTTCGGGCCGCTAGTGCTGTTCAGGCAGCTTTGAAGCCAAGCGCAAGGCGCCTCCAAACGGGGAGAAAGCGTACTCTCCCCTCCGCGTCCCACGTTCAAGCTGAATGACGCAGCATGTTTCTCGGAAGGCTCTGCCGAGCTATCTAGTACAAGGGAGAGAGTGCCTGCCTCTGCTGAGAAAGGTTTTGACGTGGGGATTGCTGGACATGAGGAAGAGCGTTCCCCAGGCCGTGCAAAGTTTAGGCTTTGGTGACTCTGGATGGTCCCAAGGGTCCAGAATTGTCCCTGGGAAAGCTGTCCTCTTTTTCTTTCTCCGGCTGGAAGTAAACAGCTGGCAACCGACTGCCGTACGCAGACGTCCTGGGGGAGCCCCCCCGGTTTCATTTGGGACGCACGTGGGTGTCTCACAGAAGAGCCCAAATTCCTAATTGGGGGCACACCAGCATGGAACGTAAGGCTGTTTAGAACTGCGTACCCTGAGGCCGTTGGAAGGCCGTACAGACGAGAGCTTTCGAGCGAACGGGGCAGCGCTTCGCCATCATCGTTGCCCGTTCACGGAGCTTAATCAAACGAATGCCTTTACTTCCTGTGGCTCAAACGCAACAGAGGAGTCGGAAGGCATACAGTGCCCTTTGACAGTTGTTACGACGAACGTGAGTGCACAGTGTCTCGTGAAATAAATCCCTAGCACTGTTGAAGCATCCCGTTAACGCATGCTTCTTCGCTCCTATGGCACTCCGAGGTGGTACTGACGGGGGAAATCTGGACTTTTACTTGAGGCCGGGGGGGCTCACAATTCTTTTGTCGGCGAGCTCCAGAGTGCTCTTGCTGAAGCTCCCAGCAAGGACCTGAGAGCAGCAGGCCTCACACGAGTACACTCGGACGGCTTCCGTCACGAGTAAACTCAGACCTCTTATGTGAGGCCTTCCGGCAGCAAAGAGAAGGTGGGCGCGAGGAGTGTGCTTCAGGCAGCTTAGGACCCGCAACTGTCTCGTCTACCACGGAGGGGAATAAGGTTTGCCCAGGGTCGTCCAGTTTCAAAGCTGAGCTCACGTAGTTATCCTCAGTGGTTTCCGATTACCTGAAGGAAACACACGGGAGGAACAGGACCCTTCCATGGAGGCCCTTTTGGGCACAGGGACCTCTGCGTGGGATCTACTGGGTAAGTATGGCAGTACCTTAGGTAGGCCTCAGGGACCAAGGCTGTCGTCTGGCTCATGCCTTAGCTGTGTTAAGTGTGGAAAACGTGCTGGTCCTCAGGCTGGGCCCACAGCCTAGCTTTCGCTTCTGTGAGAGTGCTGTCCCGAGTCTCCTCCTGGAGCCAGTCGTCAGCACGGTGCCTTTTGGCACTGCAGTTCTCTTTCAGTCAGGGAGGCCGTGCGACTGGCAAAGGGAGTCTGCGCAGCACTGCCTTCGCGAGGCTCTTTGACGACTGGGGCACTCAACCCAGGCAAGCCAGAGAGCAGTACGTTGCCCTTGCTATGAATGTGAAGAGCTTTCTCCAGGGCCCTGTTGAGGCTGAGGTTCCTCAGAAGCCAGGAGCCGCCGTTCCGGCACGGAGAGAAGTCATCCTGCGAACTTGGCGAACGAGCTCCTATCCTGTGTGCCCCCAGGAGCGTCGCAGAGTTAAGGCACTCCGTGGTGGAGTATGGCCTCATGGAAACCACTGCACACCCAACTCCCCCGACGTGAAACACTGGAACTTACCTTGAGGCCTGAGGTCACCTTTCGTTCGGCCGGAGCTGAACATGTGGTGCCGTGGGAGGAGTTCCTAGAAAGGGATCGCCAGCACGGTTTTCGTTTTGAGAGAACACGCAGCCTCGGCCCACAACGACAATCCTGCCGTGCAGAGACGTCGGGCCGCTAGTGCTGTTCAGGCAGCTTTGAAGCCAAGCGCAAGGCGCCTCCAAACGGGGAGAAAGCGTACTCTCCCCTCCGCGTCCCACGTTCAAGCTGAATGACGCAGCATGTTTCTCGGAAGGCTCTGCCGAGCTATCTAGTACAAGGGAGAGAGTGCCTGCCTCTGCTGAGAAAGGTTTTGACGTGGGGATTGCTGGACATGAGGAAGAGCGTTCCCCAGGCCGTGCAAAGTTTAGGCTTTGGTGACTCTGGATGGTCCCAAGGGTCCAGAATTGTCCCTGGGAAAGCTGTCCTCTTTTTCTTTCTCCGGCTGGAAGTAAACAGCTGGCAACCGACTGCCGTACGCAGACGTCCTGGGGGAGCCCCCCCGGTTTCATTTGGGACGCACGTGGGTGTCTCACAGAAGAGCCCAAATTCCTAATTGGGGGCACACCAGCATGGAACGTAAGGCTGTTTAGAACTGCGTACCCTGAGGCCGTTGGAAGGCCGTACAGACGAGAGCTTTCGAGCGAACGGGGCAGCGCTTCGCCATCATCGTTGCCCGTTCACGGAGCTTAATCAAACGAATGCCTTTACTTCCTGTGGCTCAAACGCAACAGAGGAGTCGGAAGGCATACAGTGCCCTTTGACAGTTGTTACGACGAACGTGAGTGCACAGTGTCTCGTGAAATAAATCCCTAGCACTGTTGAAGCATCCCGTTAACGCATGCTTCTTCGCTCCTATGGCACTCCGAGGTGGTACTGACGGGGGAAATCTGGACTTTTACTTGAGGCCGGGGGGGCTCACAATTCTTTTGTCGGCGAGCTCCAGAGTGCTCTTGCTGAAGCTCCCAGCAAGGACCTGAGAGCAGCAGGCCTCACACGAGTACACTCGGACGGCTTCCGTCACGAGTAAACTCAGACCTCTTATGTGAGGCCTTCCGGCAGCAAAGAGAAGGTGGGCGCGAGGAGTGTGCTTCAGGCAGCTTAGGACCTGCAACTGTCTCGTCTACCACGGAGGGGAATAAGGTTTGCCCAGGGTCGCCCAGTTTCAAAGCTGAGCTCACGTAGTTATCCTCAGTGGTTTCCGATTACCTGAAGGAAACACACGGGAGGAACAGGGCCCTTCCATGGAGGCCCTTTTGGGCACAGGGACCTGTGCGTGGGATCTACTGGGTAAGTATGGCAGTACCTTAGGTAGGCCTCAGGGACCAAGGCTGTCGTCTGGCTCATGCCTTAGCTGTGTTAAGTGTGGAAAACGTGCTGGTCCTCAGGCTGGGCCCACAGCCTAGCTTTCGCTTCTGTGAGAGTGCTGTCCCGAGTCTCCTCCTGGAGCCAGTCGTCAGCACGGTGCCTTTTGGCACTGCAGTTCTCTTTCAGTCAGGGAGGGCGTGCGACTGGCAAAGGGAGTCTGCGCAGCACTGCCTTCACGAGGCTCTTTGACGACTGGGGCACTCAACCCAGGCAAGCCAGAGAGCAGTATGTTGCCCTTGCTATGAATGTGAAGAGCTTTCTCCAGGGCCCTGTTGAGGCTGAGGTTCCTCAGAAGCCAGGAGCCGCCGTTCCGGCACGGAGAGAAGTCATCCTGCGAACTTGGCGAACGAGCTCCTATCCTGTGTGCCCCCAGGAGCGTCGCAGAGTTAAGGCACTCCGTGGTGGAGTATGGCCTCATGGAAACCACTGCACACCCAACTCCCCCGACGTGAAACACTGGAACTTACCTTGAGGCCTGAGGTCACCTTTCGTTCGGCCGGAGCTGAACATGTGGTGCCGTGGGAGGAGTTCCTAGAAAGGGATCGCCAGCACGGTTTTCGTTTTGAGAGAACACGCAGCCTCGGCCCACAACGACAATCCTGCCGTGCAGAGACGTCGGGCCGCTAGTGCTGTTCAGGCAGCTTTGAAGCCAAGCACAAGGCGCCTCCAAACGGGGAGAAAGCGTACTCTCCCCTCCGCGTCCCACGTTCAAGCTGAATGACGCAGCATGTTTCTCGGAAGGCTCTGCTGAGCTATCTAGTACAAGGGAGAGAGTGCCTGCCTCTGCTGAGAAAGGTTTTGACGTGGGGATTGCTGGACATGAGGAAGAGCGTTCCCCAGGCCGTGCAAAGTTTAGGCTTTGGTGACTCTGGATGGTCCCAAGGGTCCAGAATTGTCCCTGGGAAAGCTGTCCTCTTTTTCTTTCTCCGGCTGGAAGTAAACAGCTGGCAACCGACTGCCGTACGCAGACGTCCTGGGGGAGCCCCCCCGGTTTCATTTGGGACGCACGTGGGTGTCTCACAGAAGAGCCCAAATTCCTAATTGGGGGCACACCAGCATGGAACGTAAGGCTGTTTAGAACTGCGTACCCTGAGGCCGTTGGAAGGCCGTACAGACGAGAGCTTTCGAGCGAACGGGGCAGCGCTTCGCCATCATCGTTGCCCGTTCACGGAGCTTAATCAAACGAATGCCTTTACTTCCTGTGGCTCAAACGCAACAGAGGAGTCGGAAGGCATACAGTGCCCTTTGACAGTTGTTACGACGAACGTGAGTGCACAGTGTCTCGTGAAATAAATCCCTAGCACTGTTGAAGCATCCCGTTAACGCATGCTTCTTCGCTCCTATGGCACTCCGAGGTGGTACTGACGGGGGAAATCTGGACTTTTACTTGAGGCCGGGGGGGCTCACAATTCTTTTGTCGGCGAGCTCCAGAGTGCTCTTGCTGAAGCTCCCAGCAAGGACCTGAGAGCAGCAGGCCTCACACGAGTACACTCGGACGGCTTCCGTCACGAGTAAACTCAGACCTCTTATGTGAGGCCTTCCGGCAGCAAAGAGAAGGTGGGCGCGAGGAGTGTGCTTCAGGCAGCTTAGGACCCGCAACTGTCTCGTCTACCACGGAGGGGAATAAGGTTTGCCCAGGGTCGCCCAGTTTCAAAGCTGAGCTCACGTACTTATCCTCAGTGGTTTCCGATTACCTGAAGGAAACACACGGGAGGAACAGGGCCCTTCCATGGAGGCCCTTTTGGGCACAGGGACCTGTGCGTGGGATCTACTGGGTAAGTATGGCAGTACCTTAGGTAGGCCTCAGGGACCAAGGCTGTCGTCTGGCTCATGCCTTAGCTGTGTTAAGTGTGGAAAACGTGCTGGTCCTCAGGCTGGGCCCACAGCCTAGCTTTCGCTTCTGTGAGAGTGCTGTCCCGAGTCTCCTCCTGGAGCCAGTCGTCAGCACGGTGCCTTTTGGCACTGCAGTTCTCTTTCAGTCAGGGAGGGCGTGCGACTGGCAAAGGGAGTCTGCGCAGCACTGCCTTCGCGAGGCTCTTTGACGACTGGGGCACTCAACCCAGGCAAGCCAGAGAGCAGTACGTTGCCCTTGCTATGAATGTGAAGAGCTTTCTCCAGGGCCCTGTTGAGGCTGAGGTTCCTCAGAAGCCAAGAGCCGCCGTCCGGCACGGAGAGAAGTCATCCTGCGAACTTGGCGAACGAGCTCCTATCCTGTGTGCCCCCAGGAGCGTCGCAGAGTTAAGGCACTCCGTGGTGGAGTATGGCCTCATGGAAACCACTCCACACCCAACTCCCCCGACGTGAAACACTGGAAATTACCTTGAGGCCTGAGGTCACCTTTCGTTCGGCCGGAGCTGAACATGTGGTGCCGTGGGAGGAGTTCCTAGAAAGGGATCGCCAGCACGGTTTTCGTTTTGAGAGAACACGCAGCCTCGGCCCACAACGACAATCCTGCCGTGCAGAGACGTCGGGCCGCTAGTGCTGTTCAGGCAGCTTTGAAGCCAAGCGCAAGGCGCCTCCAAACGGGGAGAAAGCGTACTCTCCCCTCCGCGTCCCACGTTCAAGCTGAATGACTCAGCATGTTTCTCGGAAGGCTCTGCCGAGCTATCTAGTACAAGGGAGAGAGTGCCTGCCTCTGCTGAGAAAGGTTTTGACGTGGGGATTGCTGGACATGAGGAAGAGCGTTCCCCAGGCCGTGCAAAGTTTAGGCTTTGGTGACTCTGGATGGTCCCAAGGGTCCAGAATTGTCCCTGGGAAAGCTGTCCTCTTTTTCTTTCTCCGGCTGGAAGTAAACAGCTGGCAACCGACTGCCGTACGCAGACGTCCTGGGGGAGCCCCCCCGGTTTCATTTGGGACGCACGTGGGTGTCTCACAGAAGAGCCCAAATTCCTAATTGGGGGCACACCAGCATGGAACGTAAGGCTGTTTAGAACTGCGTACCCTGAGGCCGTTGGAAGGCCGTACAGACGAGAGCTTTCGAGCGAACGGGGCAGCGCTTCGCCATCATCGTTGCCCGTTCACGGAGCTTAATCAAACGAATGCCTTTACTTCCTGTGGCTCAAACGCAACAGAGGAGTCGGAAGGCATACAGTGCCCTTTGACAGTTGTTACGACGAACGTGAGTGCACAGTGTCTCGTGAAATAAATCCCTAGCACTGTTGAAGCATCCCGTTAACGCATGCTTCTTCGCTCCTATGGCACTCCGAGGTGGTACTGACGGGGGAAATCTGGACTTTTACTTGAGGCCGGGGGGGCTCACAATTCTTTTGTCGGCGAGCTCCAGAGTGCTCTTGCTGAAGCTCCCAGCAAGGACCTGAGAGCAGCAGGCCTCACACGAGTACACTCGGACGGCTTCCGTCACGAGTAAACTCAGACCTCTTATGTGAGGCCTTCCGGCAGCAAAGAGAAGGTGGGCGCGAGGAGTGTGCTTCAGGCAGCTTAGGACCCGCAACTGTCTCGTCTACCACGGAGGGGAATAAGGTTTGCCCAGGGTCGCCCAGTTTCAAAGCTGAGCTCACGTAGTTATCCTCAGTGGTTTCCGATTACCTGAAGGAAACACACGGGAGGAACAGGGCCCTTCCATGGAGGCCCTTTTGGGCACAGGGACCTCTGTGTGGGATCTACTGGGTAAGTATGGCAGTACCTTAGGTAGGCCTCAGGGACCAAGGCTGTCGTCTGGCTCATGCCTTAGCTGTGTTAAGTGTGGAAAACGTGCTGGTCCTCAGGCTGGGCCCACAGCCTAGCTTTCG
The DNA here is from genome assembly GCF_964374135.1 of Grampus griseus. Taxonomy (NCBI): domain Eukaryota; kingdom Metazoa; phylum Chordata; class Mammalia; order Artiodactyla; family Delphinidae; genus Grampus; species Grampus griseus. The sequence continues at coordinate 219,827 of NW_028133214.1, read as the reverse complement.
CTTCTGTGAGAGTGCTGTCCCGAGTCTCCTCCTGGAGCCAGTCGTCAGCACGGTGCCTTTTGGCACTGCAGTTCTCTTTCAGTCAGGGAGGGCGTGCGACTGGCAAAGGGAGTCTGCGCAGCACTGCCTTCGCGAGGCTCTTTGACGACTGGGGCACTCAACCCAGGCAAGCCAGAGAGCAGTACGTTGCCCTTGCTATGAATGTGAAGAGCTTTCTCCAGGGCCCTGTTGAGGCTGAGGTTCCTCAGAAGCCAAGAGGCGCCGTCCGGCACGGAGAGAAGTCATCCTGCGAACTTGGCGAACGAGCTCCTATCCTGTGTGCCCCCAGGAGCGTCGCAGAGTTAAGGCACTCCGTGGTGGAGTATGGCCTCATGGAAACCACTGCACACCCAACTCCCCCGACGTGAAACACTGGAACTTACCTTGAGGCCTGAGGTCACCTTTCGTTCGGCCGGAGCTGAACATGTGGTGCCGTGGGAGGAGTTCCTAGACAGGGATCGCCAGCACGGTTTTCGTTTTGAGAGAACACGCAGCCTCGGCCCACAACGACAATCCTGCCGTGCAGAGACGTCGGGCCGCTAGTGCTGTTCAGGCAGCTTTGAAGCCAAGCGCAAGGCGCCTCCAAACGGGGAGAAAGCGTACTCTCCCCTCCGCGTCCCACGTTCAAGCTGAATGACGCAGCATGTTTCTCGGAAGGCTCTGCCGAGCTATCTAGTACAAGGGAGAGAGTGCCTGCCTCTGCTGAGAAAGGTTTTGACGTGGGGATTGCTGGACATGAGGAAGAGCGTTCCCCAGGCCGTGCAAAGTTTAGGCTTTGGTGACTCTGGATGGTCCCAAGGGTCCAGAATTGTCCCTGGGAAAGCTGTCCTCTTTTTCTTTCTCCGGCTGGAAGTAAACAGCTGGCAACCGACTGCCGTACGCAGACGTCCTGGGGGAGCCCCCCCGGTTTCATTTGGGATGCACGTGGGTGTCTCACAGAAGAGCCCAAATTCCTAATTGGGGGCACACCAGCATGGAACGTAAGGCTGTTTAGTACTGCGTACCCTGAGGCCCTTGGCAGGCCGTACAGACGAGAGCTTTCGAGCGAACGGGGCAGCGCTTCGCCATCATCGTTGCCCGTTCACGGAGCTTAATCAAACGAATGCCTTTACTTCCTGTGGCTCAAACGCAACAGAGGAGTCGGAAGGCATACAGTGCCCTTTGACAGTTGTTACGACGAACGTGAGTGCACAGTGTCTCGTGAAATAAATCCCTAGCACTGTTGAAGCATCCCGTTAACGCATGCTTCTTCGCTCCTATGGCACTCCGAGGTGGTACTGACGGGGGAAATCTGGACTTTTACTTGAGGCCGGGGGGGCTCACAATTCTTTTGTCGGCGAGCTCCAGAGTGCTCTTGCTGAAGCTCCCAGCAAGGACCTGAGAGCAGCAGGCCTCACACGAGTACACTCGGACGGCTTCCGTCACGAGTAAACTCAGACCTCTTATGTGAGGCCTTCCGGCAGCAAAGAGAAGGTGGGCGCGAGGAGTGTGCTTCAGGCAGCTTAGGACCCGCAACTGTCTCGTCTACCACGGAGGGGAATAAGGTTTGCCCAGGGTCGCCCAGTTTCAAAGCTGAGCTCACGTACTTATCCTCAGTGGTTTCCGATTACCTGAAGGAAACACACGGGAGGAACAGGGCCCTTCCATGGAGGCCCTTTTGGGCACAGGGACCTCTGCGTGGGATCTACTGGGTAAGTATGGCAGTACCTTAGGTAGGCCTCAGGGACCAAGTCTGTCGTCTGGCTCATGCCTTAGCTGTGTTAAGTGTGGAAAACGTGCTGGTCCTCAGGCTGGGCCCACAGCCTAGCTTTCGCTTCTGTGAGAGTGCTGTCCCGAGTCTCCTCCTGGAGCCAGTCGTCAGCACGGTGCCTTTTGGCACTGCAGTTCTCTTTCAGTCAGGGAGGGCGTGCGACTGGCAAAGGGAGTCTGCGCAGCACTGCCTTCGCGAGGCTCTTTGACGACTGGGGCACTCAACCCAGGCAAGCCAGAGAGCAGTACGTTGCCCTTGCTATGAATGTGAAGAGCTTTCTCCAGGGCCCTGTTGAGGCTGAGGTTCCTCAGAAGCCAAGAGGCGCCGTCCGGCACGGAGAGAAGTCATCCTGCGAACTTGGCGAACGAGCTCCTATCCTGTGTGCCCCCAGGAGCGTCGCAGAGTTAAGGCACTCCGTGGTGGAGTATGGCCTCATGGAAACCACTGCACACCCAACTCCCCCGACGTGAAACACTGGAACTTACCTTGAGGCCTGAGGTCACCTTTCGTTCGGCCGGAGCTGAACATGTGGTGCCGTGGGAGGAGTTCCTAGAAAGGGATCGCCAGCACGGTTTTCGTTTTGAGAGAACACGCAGCCTCGGCCCACAACGACAATCCTGCCGTGCAGAGACGTCGGGCCGCTAGTGCTGTTCAGGCAGCTTTGAAGCCAAGCGCAAGGCGCCTCCAAACGGGGAGAAAGCGTACTCTCCCCTCCGCGTCCCACGTTCAAGCTGAATGACGCAGCATGTTTCTCGGAAGGCTCTGCCGAGCTATCTAGTACAAGGGAGAGAGTGCCTGCCTCTGCTGAGAAAGGTTTTGACGTGGGGATTGCTGGACATGAGGAAGAGCGTTCCCCAGGCCGTGCAAAGTTTAGGCTTTGGTGACTCTGGATGGTCCCAAGGGTCCAGAATTGTCCCTGGGAAAGCTGTCCTCTTTTTCTTTCTCCGGCTGGAAGTAAACAGCTGGCAACCGACTGCCGTACGCAGACGTCCTGGGGGAGCCCCCCGGTTTCATTTGGGACGCACGTGGGTGTCTCACAGAAGAGCCCAAATTCCTACTTGGGGGCACACCAGCATGGAACGTAAGGCTGTTTACAACTGCGTACCCTGAGGCCGTTGGAAGGCCGTACAGACGAGAGCTTTCGAGCGAACGGGGCAGCGCTTCGCCATCATCGTTGCCCGTTCACGGAGCTTAATCAAACGAATGCCTTTACTTCCTGTGGCTCAAACGCAACAGAGGAGTCGGAAGGCATACAGTGCCCTTTGACAGTTGTTACGACGAACGTGAGTGCACAGTGTCTCGTGAAATAAATCCCTAGCACTGTTGAAGCATCCCGTTAACGCATGCTTCTTCGCTCCTATGGCACTCCGAGGTGGTACTGACGGGGGAAATCTGGACTTTTACTTGAGGCCGGGGGGGCTCACAATTCTTTTGTCGGCGAGCTCCAGAGTGCTCTTGCTGAAGCTCCCAGCAAGGACCTGAGAGCAGCAGGCCTCACACGAGTACACTCGGACGGCTTCCGTCACGAGTAAACTCAGACCTCTTATGTGAGGCCTTCCGGCAGCAAAGAGAAGGTGGGCGCGAGGAGTGTGCTTCAGGCAGCTTAGGACCCGCAACTGTCTCGTCTACCACGGAGGGGAATAAGGTTTGCCCAGGGTCGCCCAGTTTCAAAGCTGAGCTCACGTAGTTATCCTCAGTGGTTTCCGATTACCTGAAGGAAACACACGGGAGGAACAGGGCCCTTCCATGGAGGCCCTTTTGGGCACAGGGACCTGTGCGTGGGATCTACTGGGTAAGTATGGCAGTACCTTAGGTAGGCCTCAGGGACCAAGGCTGTCGTCTGGCTCATGCCTTAGCTGTGTTAAGTGTGGAAAACGTGCTGGTCCTCAGGCTGGGCCCACAGCCTAGCTTTCGCTTCTGTGAGAGTGCTGTCCCGAGTCTCCTCCTGGAGCCAGTCGTCAGCACGGTGCCTTTTGGCACTGCAGTTCTCTTTCAGTCAGGGAGGCCGTGCGACTGGCAAAGGGAGTCTGCGCAGCACTGCCTTCGCGAGGCTCTTTGACGACTGGGGCACTCAACCCAGGCAAGCCAGAGAGCAGTACGTTGCCCTTGCTATGAATGTGAAGAGCTTTCTCCAGGGCCCTGTTGAGGCTGAGGTTCCTCAGAAGCCAGGAGCCGCCGTTCCGGCACGGAGAGAAGTCATCCTGCGAACTTGGCGAACGAGCTCCTATCCTGTGTGCCCCCAGGAGCGTCGCAGAGTTAAGGCACTCCGTGGTGGAGTATGGCCTCATGGAAACCACTGCACACCCAACTCCCCCGTCGTGAAACACTGGAACTTACCTTGAGGCCTGAGGTCACCTTTCGTTCGGCCGGAGCTGAACATGCGGTGCCGTGGGAGGAGTTCCAAGAGAGGGATCGCCAGCACGGTTTACGTTTTGAGAGAACACGCAGCCTCGGCCCACAACGACAATCCTGCCGTGCAGAGACGTCGGGCCGCTAGTGCTGTTCAGGCAGCTTTGAAGCCAAGCGCAAGGCGCCTCCAAACGGGGAGAAAGCGTACTCTCCCCTCCGCGTCCCACGTTCAAGCTGAATGACGCAGCATGTTTCTCGGAAGGCTCTGCCGAGCTATCTAGTACAAGGGAGAGAGTGCCTGCCTCTGCTGAGAAAGGTTTTGACGTGGGGATTGCTGGACATGAGGAAGAGCGTTCCCCAGGCCGTGCAAAGTTTAGGCTTTGGTGACTCTGGATGGTCCCAAGGGTCCAGAATTGTCCCTGGGAAAGCTGTCCTCTTTTTCTTTCTCCGGCTGGAAGTAAACAGCTGGCAACCGACTGCCGTACGCAGACGTCCTGGGGGAGCCCCCCGGTTTCATTTGGGACGCACGTGGGTGTCTCACAGAAGAGCCCAAATTCCTAATTGGGGGCACACCAGCATGGAACGTAAGGCTGTTTAGAACTGCGTACCCTGAGGCCGTTGGAAGGCCGTACAGACGAGAGCTTTCGAGCGAACGGGGCAGCGCTTCGCCATCATCGTTGCCCGTTCACGGAGCTTAATCAAACGAATGCCTTTACTTCCTGTGGCTCAAACGCAACAGAGGAGTCGGAAGGCATACAGTGCCCTTTGACAGTTGTTACGACGAACGTGAGTGCACAGTGTCTCGTGAAATAAATCCCTAGCACTGTTGAAGCATCCCGTTAACGCATGCTTCTTCGCTCCTATGGCACTCCGAGGTGGTACTGACGGGGGAACTCTGGACTTTTACTTGAGGCCGGGGGGGGCTCGCAATTCTTTTGTCGGCGAGCTCCAGAGTGCTCTTGCTGAAGCTCCCAGCAAGGACCTGAGAGCAGCAGGCCTCACACGAGTACACTCGGACGGCTTCCGTCACGAGTAAACTCAGACCTCTTATGTGAGGCCTTCCGGCAGCAAAGAGAAGGTGGGCGCGAGGAGTGTGCTTCAGGCAGCTTAGGACCCGCAACTGTCTCGTCTACCACGGAGGGGAATAAGGTTTGCCCAGGGTCGCCCAGTTTCAAAGCTGAGCTCACGTAGTTATCCTCAGTGGTTTCCGATTACCTGAAGGAAACACACGGGAGGAACAGGGCCCTTCCATGGAGGCCCTTCTGGGCACAGGGACCTGTGCGTGGGATCTACTGGGTAAGTATGACAGTACCTTAGGTAGGCCTCAGGGACCAAGGCTGTCGTCTGGCTCATGCCTTAGCTGTGTTAAGTGTGGAAAACGTGCTGGTCCTCAGGCTGGGCCCACAGCCTAGCTTTCGCTTCTGTGAGAGTGCTGTCCCGAGTCTCCTCCTGGAGCCAGTTGTCAGCACGGTGCCTTTTGGCACTGCAGTTCTCTTTCAGTCAGGGAGGGCGTGCGACTGGCAAAGGGAGTCTGCGCAGCACTGCCTTCGCGAGGCTCTTTGACGACTGGGGCACTCAACCCAGGCAAGCCAGAGAGCAGTACGTTGCCCTTGCTATGAATGTGAAGAGCTTTCTCCAGGGCCCTGTTGAGGCTGAGGTTCCTCAGAAGCCAAGAGGCGCCGTCCGGCACGGAGAGAAGTCATCCTGCGAACTTGGCGAACGAGCTCCTATCCTGTGTGCCCCCAGGAGCGTCGCAGAGTTAAGGCACTCCGTGGTGGAGTATGGCCTCATGGAAACCACTGCACACCCAACTCCCCCGACGTGAAACACTGGAACTTACCTTGAGGCCTGAGGTCACCTTTCGTTCGGCCGGAGCTGAACATGTGGTGCCGTGGGAGGAGTTCCTAGAAAGGGATCGCCAGCACGGTTTTCGTTTTGAGAGAACACGCAGCCTCGGCCCACAACGACAATCCTGCCGTGCAGAGACGTCGGGCCGCTAGTGCTGTTCAGGCAGCTTTGAAGCCAAGCGCAAGGCGCCTCCAAACGGGGAGAAAGCGTACTCTCCCCTCCGCGTCCCACGTTCAAGCTGAATGACGCAGCATGTTTCTCGGAAGGCTCTGCCGAGCTATCTAGTACAAGGGAGAGAGTGCCTGCCTCTGCTGAGAAAGGTTTTGACGTGGGGATTGCTGGACATGAGGAAGAGCGTTCCCCAGGCCGTGCAAAGTTTAGGCGTTGGTGACTCTGGATGGTCCCAAGGGTCCAGAATTGTCCCTGGGAAAGCTGTCCTCTTTTTCTTTCTCCGGCTGGAAGTAAACAGCTGGCAACCGACTGCCGTACGCAGACGTCCTGGAGGAGCCCCCCCGGTTTCATTTGGGACGCACGTGGGTGTCTCACAGAAGAGCCCAAATTCCTAATTGGGGTCACACCAGCATGGAACGTAAGGCTGTTTAGAACTGCGTACCCTGAGGCCCTTGGCAGGCCGTACAGACGAGAGCTTTCGAGCGAACGGGGCAGCGCTTCGCCATCATCGTTGCCCGTTCACGGAGCTTAATCAAACGAATGCCTTTACTTCCTGTGGCTCAAACGCAACAGAGGAGTCGGAAGGCATACAGTGCCCTTTGACAGTTGTTACGACGAACGTGAGTGCACAGTGTCTCGTGAAATAAATCCCTAGCACTGTTGAAGCATCCCGTTAACGCATGCTTCTTCGCTCCTATGGCACTCCGAGGTGGTACTGACGGGGGAAATCTGGACTTTTACTTGAGGCCGGGGGGGCTCACAATTCTTTTGTCGGCGAGCTCCAGAGTGCTCTTGCTGAAGCTCCCAGCAAGGACCTGAGAGCAGCAGGCCTCACACGAGTACACTCGGACGGCTTCCGTCACGAGTAAACTCAGACCTCTTATGTGAGGCCTTCCGGCAGCAAAGAGAAGGTGGGCGCGAGGAGTGTGCTTCAGGCAGCTTAGGACCCGCAACTGTCTCGTCTACCACGGAGGGGAATAAGGTTTGCCCAGGGTCGCCCAGTTTCAAAGCTGAGCTCACGTACTTATCCTCAGTGGTTTCCGATTACCTGAAGGAAACACACGGGAGGAACAGGGCCCTTCCATGGAGGCCCTTTTGGGCACAGGGACCTGTGCGTGGGATCTACTGGGTAAGTATGGCAGTACCTTAGGTAGGCCTCAGGGACCAAGGCTGTCGTCTGGCTCATGCCTTAGCTGTGTTAAGTGTGGAAAACGTGCTGGTCCTCAGGCTGGGCCCACAGCCTAGCTTTCGCTTCTGTGAGAGTGCTGTCCCGAGTCTCCTCCTGGAGCCAGTCGTCAGCACGGTGCCTTTTGGCACTGCAGTTCTCTTTCAGTCAGGGAGGCCGTGCGACTGGCAAAGGGAGTCTGCGCAGCACTGCCTTCGCGAGGCTCTTTGACGACTGGGGCACTCAACCCAGGCAAGCCAGAGAGCAGTACGTTGCCCTTGCTATGAATGTGAAGAGCTTTCTCCAGGGCCCTGTTGAGGCTGAGGTTCCTCAGAAGCCAGGAGCCGCCGTTCCGGCACGGAGAGAAGTCATCCTGCGAACTTGGCGAACGAGCTCCTATCCTGTGTGCCCCCAGGAGCGTCGCAGAGTTAAGGCACTCCGTGGTGTAGTATGGCCTCATGGAAACCACTGCACACCCAACTCCCCCGACGTGAAACACTGGAACTTACCTTGAGGCCTGAGGTCACCTTTCGTTCGGCCGGAGCTGAACATGCGGTGCCGTGGGAGGAGTTCCAAGAGAGGGATCGCCAGCACGGTTTACGTTTTGAGAGAACACGCAGCCTCGGCCCACAACGACAATCCTGCCGTGCAGAGACGTCGGGCCGCTAGTGCTGTTCAGGCAGCTTTGAAGCCAAGCGCAAGGCGCCTCCAAACGGGGAGAAAGCGTACTCTCCCCTCCGCGTCCCACGTTCAAGCTGAATGACGCAGCATGTTTCTCGGAAGGCTCTGCCGAGCTATCTAGTACAAGGGAGAGAGTGCCTGCCTCTGCTGAGAAAGGTTTTGACGTGGGGATTGCTGGACATGAGGAAGAGCGTTCCCCAGGCCGTGCAAAGTTTAGGCTTTGGTGACTCTGGATGGTCCCAAGGGTCCAGAATTGTCCCTGGGAAAGCTGTCCTCTTTTTCTTTCTCCGGCTGGAAGTAAACAGCTGGCAACCGACTGCCGTACGCAGACGTCCTGGGGGAGCCCCCCGGTTTCATTTGGGACGCACGTGGGTGTCTCACAGAAGAGCCCAAATTCCTAATTGGGGGCACACCAGCATGGAACGTAAGGCTGTTTAGAACTGCGTACCCTGAGGCCGTTGGAAGGCCGTACAGACGAGAGCTTTCGAGCGAACGGGGCAGCGCTTCGCCATCATCGTTGCCCGTTCACGGAGCTTAATCAAACGAATGCCTTTACTTCCTGTGGCTCAAACGCAACAGAGGAGTCGGAAGGCATACAGTGCCCTTTGACAGTTGTTACGACGAACGTGAGTGCACAGTGTCTCGTGAAATAAATCCCTAGCACTGTTGAAGCATCCCGTTAACGCATGCTTCTTCGCTCCTATGGCACTCCGAGGTGGTACTGACGGGGGAACTCTGGACTTTTACTTGAGGCCGGGGGGGGCTCGCAATTCTTTTGTCGGCGAGCTCCAGAGTGCTCTTGCTGAAGCTCCCAGCAAGGACCTGAGAGCAGCAGGCCTCACACGAGTACACTCGGACGGCTTCCGTCACGAGTAAACTCAGACCTCTTATGTGAGGCCTTCCGGCAGCAAAGAGAAGGTGGGCGCGAGGAGTGTGCTTCAGGCAGCTTAGGACCCGCAACTGTCTCGTCTACCACGGAGGGGAATAAGGTTTGCCCAGGGTCGCCCAGTTTCAAAGCTGAGCTCACGTAGTTATCCTCAGTGGTTTCCGATTACCTGAAGGAAACACACGGGAGGAACAGGGCCCTTCCATGGAGGCCCTTCTGGGCACAGGGACCTCTGCGTGGGATCTACTGGGTAAGTATGGCAGTACCTTAGGTAGGCCTCAGGGACCAAGGCTGTCGTCTGGCTCATGCCTTAGCTGTGTTAAGTGTGGAAAACGTGCTGGTCCTCAGGCTGGGCCCACAGCCTAGCTTTCGCTTCTGTGAGAGTGCTGTCCCGAGTCTCCTCCTGGAGCCAGTTGTTAGCACGGTGCCTTTTGGCACTGCAGTTCTCTTTCAGTCAGGGAGGGCGTGCGACTGGCAAAGGGAGTCTGCGCAGCACTGCCTTCGCGAGGCTCTTTGACGACTGGGGCACTCAACCCAGGCAAGCCAGAGAGCAGTACGTTGCCCTTGCTATGAATGTGAAGAGCTTTCTCCAGGGCCCTGTTGAGGCTGAGGTTCCTCAGAAGCCAAGAGGCGCCGTCCGGCACGGAGAGAAGTCATCCTGCGAACTTGGCGAACGAGCTCCTATCCTGTGTGCCCCCAGGAGCGTCGCAGAGTTAAGGCACTCCGTGGTGGAGTATGGCCTCATGGAAACCACTGCACACCCAACTCCCCCGACGTGAAACACTGGAACTTACCTTGAGGCCTGAGGTCACCTTTCGTTCGGCCGGAGCTGAACATGTGGTGCCGTGGGAGGAGTTCCTAGAAAGGGATCGCCAGCACGGTTTTCGTTTTGAGAGAACACGCAGCCTCGGCCCACAACGACAATCCTGCCGTGCAGAGACGTCGGGCCGCTAGTGCTGTTCAGGCAGCTTTGAAGCCAAGCGCAAGGCGCCTCCAAACGGGGAGAAAGCGTACTCTCCCCTCCGCGTCCCACGTTCAAGCTGAATGACGCAGCATGTTTCTCGGAAGGCTCTGCCGAGCTATCTAGTACAAGGGAGAGAGTGCCTGCCTCTGCTGAGAAAGGTTTTGACGTGGGGATTGCTGGACATGAGGAAGAGCGTTCCCCAGGCCGTGCAAAGTTTAGGCTTTGGTGACTCTGGATGGTCCCAAGGGTCCAGAATTGTCCCTGGGAAAGCTGTCCTCTTTTTCTTTCTCCGGCTGGAAGTAAACAGCTGGCAACCGACTGCCGTACGCAGACGTCCTGGAGGAGCCCCCCCGGTTTCATTTGGGACGCACGTGGGTGTCTCACAGAAGAGCCCAAATTCCTAATTGGGGTCACACCAGCATGGAACGTAAGGCTGTTTAGAACTGCGTACCCTGAGGCCCTTGGCAGGCCGTACAGACGAGAGCTTTCGAGCGAACGGGGCAGCGCTTCGCCATCATCGTTGCCCGTTCACGGAGCTTAATCAAACGAATGCCTTTACTTCCTGTGGCTCAAACGCAACAGAGGAGTCGGAAGGCATACAGTGCCCTTTGACAGTTGTTACGACGAACGTGAGTGCACAGTGTCTCGTGAAATAAATCCCTAGCACTGTTGAAGCATCCCGTTAACGCATGCTTCTTCGCTCCTATGGCACTCCGAGGTGGTACTGACGGGGGAAATCTGGACTTTTACTTGAGGCCGGGGGGGGCTCGCAATTCTTTTGTCGGCGAGCTCCAGAGTGCTCTTGCTGAAGCTCCCAGCAAGGACCTGAGAGCAGCAGGCCTCACACGAGTACACTCGGACGGCTTCCGTCACGAGTAAACTCAGACCTCTTATGTGAGGCCTTCCGGCAGCAAAGAGAAGGTGGGCGCGAGGAGTGTGCTTCAGGCAGCTTAGGACCCGCAACTGTCTCGTCTACCACGGAGGGGAATAAGGTTTGCCCAGGGTCGCCCAGTTTCAAAGCTGAGCTCACGTACTTATCCTCAGTGGTTTCCGATTACCTGAAGGAAACACACGGGAGGAACAGGGCCCTTCCATGGAGGCCCTTTTGGGCACAGGGACCTGTGCGTGGGATCTACTGGGTAAGTATGGCAGTACCTTAGGTAGGCCTCAGGGACCAAGGCTGTCGTCTGGCTCATGCCTTAGCTGTGTTAAGTGTGGAAAACGTGCTGGTCCTCAGGCTGGGCCCACAGCCTAGCTTTCGCTTCTGTGAGAGTGCTGTCCCGAGTCTCCTCCTGGAGCCAGTCGTCAGCACGGTGCCTTTTGGCACTGCAGTTCTCTTTCAGTCAGGGAGGCCGTGCGACTGGCAAAGGGAGTCTGCGCAGCACTGCCTTCGCGAGGCTCTTTGACGACTGGGGCACTCAACCCAGGCAAGCCAGAGAGCAGTACGTTGCCCTTGCTATGAATGTGAAGAGCTTTCTCCAGGGCCCTGTTGAGGCTGAGGTTCCTCAGAAGCCAGGAGCCGCCGTTCCGGCACGGAGAGAAGTCATCCTGCGAACTTGGCGAACGAGCTCCTATCCTGTGTGCCCCCAGGAGCGGCGCAGAGTTAAGGCACTCCGTGGTGGAGTATGGCCTCATGGAAACCACTGCACACCCAACTCCCCCGACGTGAAACACTGGAACTTACCTTGAGGCCTGAGGTCACCTTTCGTTCGGCCGGAGCTGAACATGCGGTGCCGTGGGAGGAGTTCCAAGAGAGGGATCGCCAGCACGGTTTACGTTTTGAGAGAACACGCAGCCTCGGCCCACAACGACAATCCTGCCGTGCAGAGACGTCGGGCCGCTAGTGCTGTTCAGGCAGCTTTGAAGCCAAGCGCAAGGCGCCTCCAAACGGGGAGAAAGCGTACTCTGCCCTCCGCGTCCCACGTTCAAGCTGAATGACGCAGCATGTTTCTCGGAAGGCTCTGCCGAGCTATCTAGTACAAGGGAGAGAGTGCCTGCCTCTGCTGAGAAAGGTTTTGACGTGGGGATTGCTGGACATGAGGAAGAGCGTTCCCCAGGCCGTGCAAAGTTTAGGCTTTGGTGACTCTGGATGGTCCCAAGGGTCCAGAATTGTCCCTGGGAAAGCTGTCCTCTTTTTCTTTCTCCGGCTGGAAGTAAACAGCTGGCAACCGACTGCCGTACGCAGACGTCCTGGGGGAGCCCCCCGGTTTCATTTGGGACGCACGTGGGTGTCTCACAGAAGAGCCCAAATTCCTAATTGGGGGCACACCAGCATGGAACGTAAGGCTGTTTAGAACTGCGTACCCTGAGGCCGTTGGAAGGCCGTACAGACGAGAGCTTTCGAGCGAACGGGGCAGCGCTTCGCCATCATCGTTGCCCGTTCACGGAGCTTAATCAAACGAATGCCTTTACTTCCTGTGGCTCAAACGCAACAGAGGAGTCGGAAGGCATACAGTGCCCTTTGACAGTTGTTACGACGAACGTGAGTGCACAGTGTCTCGTGAAATAAATCCCTAGCACTGTTGAAGCATCCCGTTAACGCATGCTTCTTCGCTCCTATGGCACTCCGAGGTGGTACTGACGGGGGAAATCTGGACTTTTACTTGAGGCCGGGGGGGGCTCACAATTCTTTTGTCGGCGAGCTCCAGAGTGCTCTTGCTGAAGCTCCCAGCAAGGACCTGAGAGCAGCAGGCCTCACACGAGTACACTCGGACGGCTTCCGTCACGAGTAAACTCAGACCTCTTATGTGAGGCCTTCCGGCAGCAAAGAGAAGGTGGGCGCGAGGAGTGTGCTTCAGGCAGCTTAGGACCCGCAACTGTCTCGTCTACCACGGAGGGGAATAAGGTTTGCCCAGGGTCGCCCAGTTTCAAAGCTGAGCTCACGTAGTTATCCTCAGTGGTTTCCGATTACCTGAAGGAAACACACGGGAGGAACAGGGCCCTTCCATGGAGGCCCTTTTGGGCACAGGGACCTGTGCGTGGGATCTACTGGGTAAGTATGGCAGTACCTTAGGTAGGCCTCAGGGACCAAGGCTGTCGTCTGGCTCATGCCTTAGCTGTGTTAAGTGTGGAAAACGTGCTGGTCCTCAGGCTGGGCCCACAGCCTAGCTTTCGCTTCTGTGAGAGTGCTGTCCCGAGTCTCCTCCTGGAGCCAGTCGTCAGCACGGTGCCTTTTGGCACTGCAGTTCTCTTTCAGTCAGGGAGGGCGTGCGACTGGCAAAGGGAGTCTGCGCAGCACTGCCTTCGCGAGGCTCTTTGACGACTGGGGCACTCAACCCAGGCAAGCCAGAGAGCAGTACGTTGCCCTTGCTATGAATGTGAAGAGCTTGCTCCAGGGCCCTGTTGAGGCTGAGGTTCCTCAGAAGCCAGGAGCCGCCGTTCCGGCACGGAGAGAAGTCATCCTGCGAACTTGGCGAACGAGCTCCTATCCTGTGTGCCCCCAGGAGCGTCGCAGAGTTAAGGCACTCCGTGGTGGAGTATGGCCTCATGGAAACCACTGCACACCCAACTCCCCCGACGTGAAACACTGGAACTTACCTTGAGGCCTGAGGTCACCTTTCGTTCGGCCGGAGCTGAACATGCGGTGCCGTGGGAGGAGTTCCAAGAGAGGGATGGCCAGCACGGTTTACGTTTTGAGAGAACACGCAGCCTCGGCCCACAACGACAATCCTGCCGTGCAGAGACGTCGGGCCGCTAGTGCTGTTCAGGCAGCTTTGAAGCCAAGCGCAAGGCGCCTCCAAACGGGGAGAAAGCGTACTCTCCCCTCCGCGTCCCACGTTCAAGCTGAATGACGCAGCATGTTTCTCGGAAGGCTCTGCCGAGCTATCTAGTACAAGGGAGAGAGTGCCTGCCTCTGCTGAGAAAGGTTTTGACGTGGGGATTGCTGGACATGAGGAAGAGCGTTCCCCAGGCCGTGCAAAGTTTAGGCTTTGGTGACTCTGGATGGTCCCAAGGGTCCAGAATTGTCCCTGGGAAAGCTGTCCTCTTTTTCTTTCTCCGGCTGGAAGTAAACAGCTGGCAACCGACTGCCGTACGCAGACGTCCTGGGGGAGCCCCCCGGTTTCATTTGGGACGCACGTGGGTGTCTCACAGAAGAGCCCAAATTCCTAATTGGGGGCACACCAGCATGGAACGTAAGGCTGTTTAGAACTGCGTACCCTGAGGCCGTTGGAAGGCCGTACAGACGAGAGCTTTCGAGCGAACGGGGCAGCGCTTCGCCATCATCGTTGCCCGTTCACGGAGCTTAATCAAACGAATGCCTTTACTTCCTGTGGCTCAAACGCAACAGAGGAGTCGGAAGGCATACAGTGCGCTTTGACAGTTGTTACGACGAACGTGAGTGCACAGTGTCTCGTGAAATAAATCCCTAGCACTGTTGAAGCATCCCGTTAACGCATGCTTCTTCGCTCCTATGGCACTCCGAGGTGGTACTGACGGGGGAAATCTGGACTTTTACTTGAGGCCGGGGGGGGCTCACAATTCTTTTGTCGGCGAGCTCCAGAGTGCTCTTGCTGAAGCTCCCAGCAAGGACCTGAGAGCAGCAGGCCTCACACGAGTACACTCGGACGGCTTCCGTCACGAGTAAACTCAGACCTCTTATGTGAGGCCTTCCGGCAGCAAAGAGAAGGTGGGCGCGAGGAGTGTGCTTCAGGCAGCTTAGGACCCGCAACTGTCTCGTCTACCACGGAGGGGAATAAGGTTTGCCCAGGGTCGCCCAGTTTCAAAGCTGAGCTCACGTAGTTATCCTCAGTGGTTTCCGATTACCTGAAGGAAACACACGGGAGGAACAGGGCCCTTCCATGGAGGCCCTTTTGGGCACAGGGACCTGTGCGTGGGATCTACTGGGTAAGTATGGCAGTACCTTAGGTAGGCCTCAGGGACCAAGGCTGTCGTCTGGCTCATGCCTTAGCTGTGTTAAGTGTGGAAAACGTGCTGGTCCTCAGGCTGGGCCCACAGCCTAGCTTTCGCTTCTGTGAGAGTGCTGTCCCGAGTCTCCTCCTGGAGCCAGTCGTCAGCACGGTGCCTTTTGGCACTGCAGTTCTCTTTCAGTCAGGGAGGCCGTGCGACTGGCAAAGGGAGTCTGCGCAGCACTGCCTTCGCGAGGCTCTTTGACGACTGGGGCACTCAACCCAGGCAAGCCAGAGAGCAGTACGTTGCCCTTGCTATGAATGTGAAGAGCTTGCTCCAGGGCCCTGTTGAGGCTGAGGTTCCTCAGAAGCCAGGAGCCGCCGTTCCGGCACGGAGAGAAGTCATCCTGCGAACTTGGCGAACGAGCTCCTATCCTGTGTGCCCCCAGGAGCGTCGCAGAGTTAAGGCACTCCGTGGTGGAGTATGGCCTCATGGAAACCACTGCACACCCAACTCCCCCGACGTGAAACACTGGAACTTACCTTGAGGCCTGAGGTCACCTTTCGTTCGGCCGGAGCTGAACATGTGGTGCCGTGGGAGGAGTTCCTAGAAAGGGATCGCCAGCACGGTTTTCGTTTTGAGAGAACACGCAGCCTCGGCCCACAACGACAATCCTGCCGTGCAGAGACGTCGGGCCGCTAGTGCTGTTCAGGCAGCTTTGAAGCCAAGCGCAAGGCACCTCCAAACGGGGAGAAAGCGTACTCTCCCATCCGCGTCCCACGTTCAAGCTGAATGACGCAGCATGTTTCTCGGAAGGCTCTGCCGAGCTATCTAGTACAAGGGAGAGAGTGCCTGCCTCTGCTGAGAAAGGTTTTGACGTGGGGATTGCTGGACATGAGGAAGAGCGTTCCCCAGGCCGTGCAAAGTTTAGGCTTTGGTGACTCTGGATGGTCCCAAGGGTCCAGAATTGTCCCTGGGAAAGCTGTCCTCTTTTTCTTTCTCCGGCTGGAAGTAAACAGCTGGCAACCGACTGCCGTACGCAGACGTCCTGGGGGAGCCCCCCCGGTTTCATTTGGGACGCACGTGGGTGTCTCACAGAAGAGCCCAAATTCCTAATTGGGGGCACACCAGCATGGAACGTAAGGCTGTTTAGAACTGCGTACCCTGAGGCCGTTGGAAGGCCGTACAGACGAGAGCTTTCGAGCGAACGGGGCAGCGCTTCGCCATCATCGTTGCCCGTTCACGGAGCTTAATCAAACGAATGCCTTTACTTCCTGTGGCTCAAACGCAACAGAGGAGTCGGAAGGCATACAGTGCCCTTTGACAGTTGTTACGACGAACGTGAGTGCACAGTGTCTCGTGAAATAAATCCCTAGCACTGTTGAAGCATCCCGTTAACGCATGCTTCTTCGCTCCTATGGCACTCCGAGGTGGTACTGACGGGGGAAATCTGGACTTTTACTTGAGGCCGGGGGGGCTCACAATTCTTTTGTCGGCGAGCTCCAGAGTGCTCTTGCTGAAGCTCCCAGCAAGGACCTGAGAGCAGCAGGCCTCACACGAGTACACTCGGACGGCTTCCGTCACGAGTAAACTCAGACCTCTTATGTGAGGCCTTCCGGCAGCAAAGAGAAGGTGGGCGCGAGGAGTGTGCTTCAGGCAGCTTAGGACCCGCAACTGTCTCGTCTACCACGGAGGGGAATAAGGTTTGCCCAGGGTCGCCCAGTTTCAAAGCTGAGCTCACGTAGTTATCCTCAGTGGTTTCCGATTACCTGAAGGAAACACACGGGAGGAACAGGGCCCTTCCATGGAGGCCCTTTTGGGCACAGGGACCTGTGCGTGGGATCTACTGGGTAAGTATGGCAGTACCTTAGGTAGGCCTCAGGGACCAAGGCTGTCGTCTGGCTCATGCCTTAGCTGTGTTAAGTGTGGAAAACGTGCTGGTCCTCAGGCTGGGCCCACAGCCTAGCTTTCGCTTCTGTGAGAGTGCTGTCCCGAGTCTCCTCCTGGAGCCAGTCGTCAGCAGGGTGCCTTTTGGCATTGCAGTTCTCTTTCAGTCAGGGAGGGCGTGCGACTGGCAAAGGGAGTCTGCGCAGCACTGCCTTCGCGAGGCTCTTTGACGACTGGGGCACTCAACCCAGGCAAGCCAGAGAGCAGTACGTTGCCCTTGCTATGAATGTGAAGAGCTTTCTCCAGGGCCCTGTTGAGGCTGAGGTTCCTCAGAAGCCAGGAGCCGCCGTTCCGGCACGGAGAGAAGTCATCCTGCGAACTTGGCGAACGAGCTCCTATCCTGTGTGCCCCCAGGAGTGTCGCAGAGTTAAGGCACTCCGTGGTGGAGTATGGCCTCATGGAAACCACTGCACACCCAACTCCCCCGACGTGAAACACTGGAACTTACCTTGAGGCCTGAGGTCACCTTTCGTTCGGCCGGAGCTGAACATGTGGTGCCGTGGGAGGAGTTCCTAGAAAGGGATCGCCAGCACGGTTTTCGTTTTGAGAGAACACGCAGCCTCGGCCCACAACGACAATCCGGCCGTGCAGAGACTTCGGGCCGCTAGTGCTGTTCAGGCAGCTTTGAAGCCAAGCGCAAGGCGCCTCCAAACGGGGAGAAAGCGTACTCTCCCCTCCGCGTCCCACGTTCAAGCTGAATGACGCAGCATGTTTCTCGGAAGGCTCTGCCGAGCTATCTAGTACAAGGGAGAGAGTGCCTGCCTCTGCTGAGAAAGGTTTTGACGTGGGGATTGCTGGACATGAGGAAGAGCGTTCCCCAGGCCGTGCAAAGTTTAGGCTTTGGTGACTCTGGATGGTCCCAAGGGTCCAGAATTGTCCCTGGGAAAGCTGTCCTCTTTTTCTTTCTCCGGCTGGAAGTAAACAGCTGGCAACCGACTGCCGTACGCAGACGTCCTGGGGGAGCCCCCCCGGTTTCATTTGGGACGCACGTGGGTGTCTCACAGAAGAGCCCAAATTCCTAATTGGGGGCACACCAGCATGGAACGTAAGGCTGTTTAGAACTGCGTACCCTGAGGCCGTTGGAAGGCCGTACAGACGAGAGCTTTCGAGCGAACGGGGCAGCGCTTCGCCATCATCGTTGCCCGTTCACGGAGCTTAATCAAACGAATGCCTTTACTTCCTGTGGCTCAAACGCAACAGAGGAGTTGGAAGGCATACAGTGCCCTTTGACAGTTGTTACGACGAACGTGAGTGCACAGTGTCTCGTGAAATAAATCCCTAGCACTGTTGAAGCATCCCGTTAACGCATGCTTCTTCGCTCCTATGGCACTCCGAGGTGGTACTGACGGGGGAAATCTGGACTTTTACTTGAGGCCGGGGGGGCTCACAATTCTTTTGTCGGCGAGCTCCAGAGTGCTCTTGCTGAAGCTCCCAGCAAGGACCTGAGAGCAGCAGGCCTCACACGAGTACACTCGGACGGCTTCCGTCACGAGTAAACTCAGACCTCTTATGTGAGGCCTTCCGGCAGCAAAGAGAAGGTGGGCGCGAGGAGTGTGCTTCAGGCAGCTTAGGACCCGCAACTGTCTCGTCTACCACGGAGGGGAATAAGGTTTGCCCAGGGTCGCCCAGTTTCAAAGCTGAGCTCACGTAGTTATCCTCAGTGGTTTCCGATTACCTGAAGGAAACACACGGGAGGAACAGGGCCCTTCCATGGAGGCCCTTTTGGGCACAGGGACCTCTGCGTGGGATCTACTGGGTAAGTATGGCAGTACCTTAGGTAGGCCTCAGGGACCAAGGCTGTCGTCTGGCTCATGCCTTAGCTGTGTTAAGTGTGGAAAACGTGCTGGTCCTCAGGCTGGGCCCACAGCCTAGCTTTCGCTTCTGTGAGAGTGCTGTCCCGAGTCTCCTCCTGGAGCCAGTCGTCAGCAGGGTGCCTTTTGGCATTGCAGTTCTCTTTCAGTCAGGGAGGGCGTGCGACTGGCAAAGGGAGTCTGCGCAGCACTGCCTTCGCGAGGCTCTTTGACGACTGGGGCACTCAACCCAGGCAAGCCAGAGAGCAGTACGTTGCCCTTGCTATGAATGTGAAGAGCTTTCTCCAGGGCCCTGTTGAGGCTGAGGTTCCTCAGAAGCCAAGAGGCGCCGTCCGGCACGGAGAGAAGTCATCCTGCGAACTTGGCGAACGAGCTCCTATCCTGTGTGCCCCCAGGAGCGTCGCAGAGTTAAGGCACTCCGTGGTGGAGTATGGCCTCATGGAAACCACTGCACACCCAACTCCCCCGACGTGAAACACTGGAACTTACCTTGAGGCCTGAGGTCACCTTTCGTTCGGCCGGAGCTGAACATGTGGTGCCGTGGGAGGAGTTCCTAGAAAGGGATCGCCAGCACGGTTTTCGTTTTGAGAGAACACGCAGCCTCGGCCCACAACGACAATCCTGCCGTGCAGAGACGTCGGGCCGCTAGTGCTGTTCAGGCAGCTTTGAAGCCAAGCACAAGGCGCCTCCAAACGGGGAGAAAGCGTACTCTCCCCTCCGCGTCCCACGTTCAAGCTGAATGACGCAGCATGTTTCTCGGAAGGCTCTGCCGAGCTATCTAGTACAAGGGAGAGAGTGCCTGCCTCTGCTGAGAAAGGTTTTGACGTGGGGATTGCTGGACATGAGGAAGAGCGTTCCCCAGGCCGTGCAAAGTTTAGGCTTTTGTGACTCTGGATGGTCCCAAGGGTCCAGAATTGTCCCTGGGAAAGCTGTCCTCTTTTTCTTTCTCCGGCTGGAAGTAAACAGCTGGCAACCGACTGCCGTACGCAGACGTCCTGGGGGAGCCCCCCCGGTTTCATTTGGGACGCACGTGGGTGTCTCACAGAAGAGCCCAAATTCCTAATTGGGGGCACACCAGCATGGAACGTAAGGCTGTTTAGAACTGCGTACCCTGAGGCCGTTGGAAGGCCGTACAGACGAGAGCTTTCGAGCGAACGGGGCAGCGCTTCGCCATCATCGTTGCCCGTTCACGGAGCTTAATCAAACGAATGCCTTTACTTCCTGTGGCTCAAACGCAACAGAGGAGTCGGAAGGCATACAGTGCCCTTTGACAGTTGTTACGACGAACGTGAGTGCACAGTGTCTCGTGAAATAAATCCCTAGCACTGTTGAAGCATCCCGTTAACGCATGCTTCTTCGCTCCTATGGCACTCCGAGGTGGTACTGACGGGG
The DNA here is from genome assembly GCF_964374135.1 of Grampus griseus. NCBI lineage: Eukaryota > Metazoa > Chordata > Mammalia > Artiodactyla > Delphinidae > Grampus > Grampus griseus. The sequence goes on along the minus strand of NW_028133214.1, from coordinate 199,976 downwards.
GAAATCTGGACTTTTACTTGAGGCCGGGGGGGCTCACAATTCTTTTGTCGGCGAGCTCCAGAGTGCTCTTGCTGAAGCTCCCAGCAAGGACCTGAGAGCAGCAGGCCTCACACGAGTACACTCGGACGGCTTCCGTCACGAGTAAACTCAGACCTCTTATGTGAGGCCTTCCGGCAGCAAAGAGAAGGTGGGCGCGAGGAGTGTGCTTCAGGCAGCTTAGGACCCGCAACTGTCTCGTCTACCACGGAGGGGAATAAGGTTTGCCCAGGGTCGCCCAGTTTCAAAGCTGAGCTCACGTAGTTATCCTCAGTGGTTTCCGATTACCTGAAGGAAACACACGGGAGGAACAGGGTCCTTCCATGGAGGCCCTTCTGGGCACAGGGACCTCTGCGTGGGATCTACTGGGTAAGTATGGCAGTACCTTAGGTAGGCCTCAGGGACCAAGGCTGTCGTCTGGCTCATGCCTTAGCTGTGTTAAGTGTGGAAAACGTGCTGGTCCTCAGGCTGGGCCCACAGCCTAGCTTTCGCTTCTGTGAGAGTGCTGTCCCGAGTCTCCTCCTGGAGCCAGTCGTCAGCAGGGTGCCTTTTGGCATTGCAGTTCTCTTTCAGTCAGGGAGGGCGTGCGACTGGCAAAGGGAGTCTGCGCAGCACTGCCTTCGCGAGGCTCTTTGACGACTGGGGCACTCAACCTAGGCAACCCAGAGAGGAGTACACTGCCCTTGCTATGAATGTGAAGAGCTTTCTCCAGGGCCCTGTTGAGGCTGAGGTTCCTCAGAAGCCAAGAGCCGCCGTCCGGCACGGAGAGAAGTCATCCTGCGAACTTGGCGAACGAGCTCCTATCCTGTGTGCCCCCAGGAGCGTCGCAGAGTTAAGGCACTCCGTGGTGGAGTATGGCCTCATGGAAACCACTGCACACCCAACTCCCCCGACGTGAAACACTGGAACTTACCTTGAGGCCTGAGGTCACCTTTCGTTCGGCCGGAGCTGAACATGTGGTGCCGTGGGAGGAGTTCCTAGAAAGGGATCGCCAGCACGGTTTTCGTTTTGAGAGAACACGCAGCCTCGGCCCACAACGACAATCCTGCCGTGCAGAGACGTCGGGCCGCTAGTGCTGTTCAGGCAGCTTTGAAGCCAAGCGCAAGGCGCCTCCAAACGGGGAGAAAGCGTACTCTCCCCTCCGCGTCCCACGTTCAAGCTGAATGACGCAGCATGTTTCTCGGAAGGCTCTGCCGAGCTATCTAGTACAAGGGAGAGAGTGCCTGCCTCTGCTGAGAAAGGTTTTGACGTGGGGATTGCTGGACATGAGGAAGAGCGTTCCCCAGGCCGTGCAAAGTTTAGGCTTTGGTGACTCTGGATGGTCCCAAGGGTCCAGAATTGTCCCTGGGAAAGCTGTCCTCTTTTTCTTTCTCCGGCTGGAAGTAAACAGCTGGCAACCGACTGCCGTACGCAGACGTCCTGGGGGAGCCCCCCCGGTTTCATTTGGGACGCACGTGGGTGTCTCACAGAAGAGCCCAAATTCCTACTTGGGGGCACACCAGCATGGAACGTAAGGCTGTTTAGAACTGCGTACCCTGAGGCCGTTGGAAGGCCGTACAGACGAGAGCTTTCGAGCGAACGTGGCAGCGCTTCGCCATCATCGTTGCCCGTTCACGGAGCTTAATCAAACGAATGCCTTTACTTCCTGTGGCTCAAACGCAACAGAGGAGTCGGAAGGCATACAGTGCCCTTTGACAGTTGTTACGACGAACGTGAGTGCACAGTGTCTCGTGAAATAAATCCCTAGCACTGTTGAAGCATCCCGTTAACGCATGCTTCTTCGCTCCTATGGCACTCCGAGGTGGTACTGACGGGGGAAATCTGGACTTTTACTTGAGGCCGGGGGGGCTCACAATTCTTTTGTCGGCGAGCTCCAGAGTGCTCTTGCTGAAGCTCCCAGCAAGGACCTGAGAGCAGCAGGCCTCACACGAGTACACTCGGACGGCTTCCGTCACGAGTAAACTCAGACCTCTTATGTGAGGCCTTCCGGCAGCAAAGAGAAGGTGGGCGCGAGGAGTGTGCTTCAGGCAGCTTAGGACCCGCAACTGTCTCGTCTACCACGGAGGGGAATAAGGTTTGCCCAGGGTCGCCCAGTTTCAAAGCTGAGCTCACGTACTTATCCTCAGTGGTTTCCGATTACCTGAAGGAAACACACGGGAGGAACAGGGTCCTTCCATGGAGGCCCTTCTGGGCACAGGGACCTCTGCGTGGGATCTACTGGGTAAGTATGGCAGTACCTTAGGTAGGCCTCAGGGACCAAGGCTGTCGTCTGGCTCATGCCTTAGCTGTGTTAAGTGTGGAAAACGTGCTGGTCCTCAGGCTGGGCCCACAGCCTAGCTTTCGCTTCTGTGAGAGTGCTGTCCCGAGTCTCCTCCTGGAGCCAGTCGTCAGCAGGGTGCCTTTTGGCACTGCAGTTCTCTTTCAGTCAGGGAGGGCGTGCGACTGGCAAAGGGAGTCTGCGCAGCACTGCCTTCGCGAGGCTCTTTGACGACTGGGGCACTCAACCCAGGCAAGCCAGAGAGCAGTACGTTGCCCTTGCTATGAATGTGAAGAGCTTTCTCCAGGGCCCTGTTGAGGCTGAGGTTCCTCAGAAGCCAAGAGGCGCCGTCCGGCACGGAGAGAAGTCATCCTGCGAACTTGGCGAACGAGCTCCTATCCTGTGTGCCCCCAGGAGCGTCGCAGAGTTAAGGCACTCCGTGGTGGAGTATGGCCTCATGGAAACCACTGCACACCCAACTCCCCCGACGTGAAACACTGGAACTTACCTTGAGGCCTGAGGTCACCTTTCGTTCGGCCGGAGCTGAACATGTGGTGCCGTGGGAGGAGTTCCTAGAAAGGGATCGCCAGCACGGTTTTCGTTTTGAGAGAACACGCAGCCTCGGCCCACAACGACAATCCTGCCGTGCAGAGACGTCGGGCCGCTAGTGCTGTTCAGGCAGCTTTGAAGCCAAGCACAAGGCGCCTCCAAACGGGGAGAAAGCGTACTCTCCCCTCCGCGTCCCACGTTCAAGCTGAATGACTCAGCATGTTTCTCGGAAGGCTCTGCAGAGCTATCTAGTACAAGGGAGAGAGTGCCTGCCTCTGCTGAGAAAGGTTTTGACGTGGGGATTGCTGGACATGAGGAAGAGCATTCCCCAGGCCGTGCAAAGTTTAGGCTTTGGTGACTCTGGATGGTCCCAAGGGTCCAGAATTGTCCCTGGGAAAGCTGTCCTCTTTTTCTTTCTCCGGCTGGAAGTAAACAGCTGGCAACCGACTGCCGTACGCAGACGTCCTGGGGGAGCCCCCCCGGTTTCATTTGGGACGCACGTGGGTGTCTCACAGAAGAGCCCAAATTCCTAATTGGGGGCACACCAGCATGGAACGTAAGGCTGTTTAGAACTGCGTACCCTGAGGCCGTTGGAAGGCCGTACAGACGAGAGCTTTCGAGCGAACGGGGCAGCGCTTCGCCATCATCGTTGCCCGTTCACGGAGCTTAATCAAACGAATGCCTTTACTTCCTGTGGCTCAAACGCAACAGAGGAGTCGGAAGGCATACAGTGCCCTTTGACAGTTGTTACGACGAACGTGAGTGCACAGTGTCTCGTGAAATAAATCCCTAGCACTGTTGAAGCATCCCGTTAACGCATGCTTCTTCGCTCCTATGGCACTCCGAGGTGGTACTGACGGGGGAAATCTGGACTTTTACTTGAGGCCGGGGGGGCTCACAATTCTTTTGTCGGCGAGCTCCAGAGTGCTCTTGCTGAAGCTCCCAGCAAGGACCTGAGAGCAGCAGGCCTCACACGAGTACACTCGGACGGCTTCCGTCACGAGTAAACTCAGACCTCTTATGTGAGGCCTTCCGGCAGCAAAGAGAAGGTGGGCGCGAGGAGTGTGCTTCAGGCAGCTTAGGACCCGCAACTGTCTCGTCTACCACGGAGGGGAATAAGGTTTGCCCAGGGTCGCCCAGTTTCAAAGCTGAGCTCACGTACTTATCCTCAGTGGTTTCCGATTACCTGAAGGAAACACACGGGAGGAACAGGGTCCTTCCATGGAGGCCCTTCTGGGCACAGGGACCTCTGCGTGGGATCTACTGGGTAAGTATGGCAGTACCTTAGGTAGGCCTCAGGGACCAAGGCTGTCGTCTGGCTCATGCCTTAGCTGTGTTAAGTGTGGAAAACGTGCTGGTCCTCAGGCTGGGCCCACAGCCTAGCTTTCGCTTCTGTGAGAGTGCTGTCCCGAGTCTCCTCCTGGAGCCAGTCGTCAGCACGGTGCCTTTTGGCACTGCAGTTCTCTTTCAGTCAGGGAGGGCGTGCGACTGGCAAAGGGAGTCTGCGCAGCACTGCCTTCGCGAGGCTCTTTGACGACTGGGGCACTCAACCCAGGCAAGCCAGAGAGCAGTACGTTGCCCTTGCTATGAATGTGAAGAGCTTTCTCCAGGGCCCTGTTGAGGCTGAGGTTCCTCAGAAGCCAAGAGCCGCCGTCCGGCACGGAGAGAAGTCATCCTGCGAACTTGGCGAACGAGCTCCTATCCTGTGTGCCCCCAGGAGCGTCGCAGAGTTAAGGCACTCCGTGGTGGAGTATGGCCTCATGGAAACCACTGCACACCCAACTCCCCCGACGTGAAACACTGGAACTTACCTTGAGGCCTGAGGTCACCTTTCGTTCGGCCGGAGCTGAACATGTGGTGCCGTGGGAGGAGTTCCTAGAAAGGGATCGCCAGCACGGTTTTCGTTTTGAGAGAACACGCAGCCTCGGCCCACAACGACAATCCTGCCGTGCAGAGACGTCGGGCCGCTAGTGCTGTTCAGGCAGCTTTGAAGCCAAGCACAAGGCGCCTCCAAACGGGGAGAAAGCGTACTCTCCCATCCGCGTCCCACGTTCAAGCTGAATGACGCAGCATGTTTCTCGGAAGGCTCTGCCGAGCTATCTAGTACAAGGGAGAGAGTGCCTGCCTCTGCTGAGAAAGGTTTTGACGTGGGGATTGCTGGACATGAGGAAGAGCGTTCCCCAGGCCGTGCAAAGTTTAGGCTTTGGTGACTCTGGATGGTCCCAAGGGTCCAGAATTGTCCCTGGGAAAGCTGTCCTCTTTTTCTTTCTCCGGCTGGAAGTAAACAGCTGGCAACCGACTGCCGTACGCAGACGTCCTGGGGGAGCCCCCCCGGTTTCATTTGGGACGCACGTGGGTGTCTCACAGAAGAGCCCAAATTCCTAATTGGGGGCACACCAGCATGGAACGTAAGGCTGTTTAGAACTGCGTACCCTGAGGCCGTTGGAAGGCCGTACAGACGAGAGCTTTCGAGCGAACGGGGCAGCGCTTCGCCATCATCGTTGCCCGTTCACGGAGCTTAATCAAACGAATGCCTTTACTTCCTGTGGCTCAAACGCAACAGAGGAGTCGGAAGGCATACAGTGCCCTTTGACAGTTGTTACGACGAACGTGAGTGCACAGTGTCTCGTGAAATAAATCCCTAGCACTGTTGAAGCATCCCGTTAACGCATGCTTCTTCGCTCCTATGGCACTCCGAGGTGGTACTGACGGGGGAAATCTGGACTTTTACTTGAGGCCGGGGGGGCTCACAATTCTTTTGTCGGCGAGCTCCAGAGTGCTCTTGCTGAAGCTCCCAGCAAGGACCTGAGAGCAGCAGTCCTCACACGAGTACACTCGGACGGCTTCCGTCACGAGTAAACTCAGACCTCTTATGTGAGGCCTTCCGGCAGCAAAGAGAAGGTGGGCGCGAGGAGTGTGCTTCAGGCAGCTTAGGACCCGCAACTGTCTCGTCTACCACGGAGGGGAATAAGGTTTGCCCAGGGTCGCCCAGTTTCAAAGCTGAGCTCACGTACTTATCCTCAGTGGTTTCCGATTACCTGAAGGAAACACACGGGAGGAACAGGGCCCTTCCATGGAGGCCCTTTTGGGCACAGGGACCTCTGCGTGGGATCTACTGGGTAAGTATGGCAGTACCTTAGGTAGGCCTCAGGGACCAAGGCTGTCGTCTGGCTCATGCCTTAGCTGTGTTAAGTGTGGAAAACGTGCTGGTCCTCAGGCTGGGCCCACAGCCTAGCTTTCGCTTCTGTGAGAGTGCTGTCCCGAGTCTCCTCCTGGAGCCAGTCGTCAGCACGGTGCCTTTTGGCACTGCAGTTCTCTTTCAGTCAGGGAGGGCGTGCGACTGGCAAAGGGAGTCTGCGCAGCACTGCCTTCGCGAGGCTCTTTGACGACTGGGGCACTCAACCCAGGCAAGCCAGAGAGCAGTACGTTGCCCTTGCTATGAATGTGAAGAGCTTTCTCCAGGGCCCTGTTGAGGCTGAGGTTCCTCAGAAGCCAAGAGGCGCCGTCCGGCACGGAGAGAAGTCATCCTGCGAACTTGGCGAACGAGCTCCTATCCTGTGTGCCCCCAGGAGCGTCGCAGAGTTAAGGCACTCCGTGGTGGAGTATGGCCTCATGGAAACCACTGCACACCCAACTCCCCCGACGTGAAACACTGGAACTTACCTTGAGGCCTGAGGTCACCTTTCGTTCGGCCGGAGCTGAACATGCGGTGCCGTGGGAGGAGTTCCTAGAAAGGGATCGCCAGCACGGTTTTCGTTTTGAGAGAACACGCAGCCTCGGCCCACAACGACAATCCTGCCGTGCAGAGACGTCGGGCCGCTAGTGCTGTTCAGGCAGCTTTGAAGCCAAGCACAAGGCGCCTCCAAACGGGGAGAAAGCGTACTCTCCCCTCCGCGTCCCACGTTCAAGCTGAATGACGCAGCATGTTTCTCGGAAGGCTCTGCCGAGCTATCTAGTACAAGGGAGAGAGTGCCTGCCTCTGCTGAGAAAGGTTTTGACGTGGGGATTGCTGGACATGAGGAAGAGCGTTCCCCAGGCCGTGCAAAGTTTAGGCTTTGGTGACTCTGGATGGTCCCAAGGGTCCAGAATTGTCCCTGGGAAAGCTGTCCTCTTTTTCTTTCTCCGGCTGGAAGTAAACAGCTGGCAACCGACTGCCGTACGCAGACGTCCTGGGGGAGCCCCCCCGGTTTCATTTGGGACGCACGTGGGTGTCTCACAGAAGAGCCCAAATTCCTAATTGGGGGCACACCAGCATGGAACGTAAGGCTGTTTAGAACTGCGTACCCTGAGGCCGTTGGAAGGCCGTACAGACGAGAGCTTTCGAGTGAACGGGGCAGCGCTTCGCCATCATCGTTGCCCGTTCACGGAGCTTAATCAAACGAATGCCTTTACTTCCTGTGGCTCAAACGCAACAGAGGAGTCGGAAGGCATACAGTGCCCTTTGACAGTTGTTACGACGAACGTGAGTGCACAGTGTCTCGTGAAATAAATCCCTAGCACTGTTGAAGCATCCCGTTAACGCATGCTTCTTCGCTCCTATGGCACTCCGAGGTGGTACTGACGGGGGAAATCTGGACTTTTACTTGAGGCCGGGGGGGCTCACAATTCTTTTGTCGGCGAGCTCCAGAGTGCTCTTGCTGAAGCTCCCAGCAAGGACCTGAGAGCAGCAGGCCTCACACGAGTACACTCGGACGGCTTCCGTCACGAGTAAACTCAGACCTCTTATGTGAGGCCTTCCGGCAGCAAAGAGAAGGTGGGCGCGAGGAGTGTGCTTCAGGCAGCTTAGGACCCGCAACTGTCTCGTCTACCACGGAGGGGAATAAGGTTTGCCCAGGGTCGCCCAGTTTCAAAGCTGAGCTCACGTACTTATCCTCAGTGGTTTCCGATTACCTGAAGGAAACACACGGGAGGAACAGGGCCCTTCCATGGAGGCCCTTTTGGGCACAGGGACCTCTGCATGGGATCTACTGGGTAAGTATGGCAGTACCTTAGGTAGGCCTCAGGGACCAAGGCTGTCGTCTGGCTCATGCCTTAGCTGTGTTAAGTGTGGAAAACGTGCTGGTCCTCAGGCTGGGCCCACAGCCTAGCTTTCGCTTCTGTGAGAGTGCTGTCCCGAGTCTCCTCCTGGAGCCAGTCGTCAGCACGGTGCCTTTTGGCACTGCAGTTCTCTTTCAGTCAGGGAGGGCGTGCGACTGGCAAAGGGAGTCTGCGCAGCACTGCCTTCGCGAGGCTCTTTGACGACTGGGGCACTCAACCCAGGCAAGCCAGAGAGCAGTACGTTGCCCTTGCTATGAATGTGAAGAGCTTTCTCCAGGGCCCTGTTGAGGCTGAGGTTCCTCAGAAGCCAAGAGGCGCCGTCCGGCACGGAGAGAAGTCATCCTGCGAACTTGGCGAACGAGCTCCTATCCTGTGTGCCCCCAGGAGCGTCGCAGAGTTAAGGCACTCCGTGGTGGAGTATGGCCTCATGGAAACCACTGCACACCCAACTCCCCCGACGTGAAACACTGGAACTTACCTTGAGGCCTGAGGTCACCTTTCGTTCGGCCGGAGCTGAACATGTGGTGCCGTGGGAGGAGTTCCTAGAAAGGGATCGCCAGCACGGTTTTCGTTTTGAGAGAACACGCAGCCTCGGCCCACAACGACAATCCTGCCGTGCAGAGACGTCGGGCCGCTAGTGCTGTTCAGGCAGCTTTGAAGCCAAGCACAAGGCGCCTCCAAACGGGGAGAAAGCGTACTCTCCCCTCCGCGTCCCACGTTCAAGCTGAATGACGCAGCATGTTTCTCGGAAGGCTCTGCCGAGCTATCTAGTACAAGGGAGAGAGTGCCTGCCTCTGCTGAGAAAGGTTTTGACGTGGGGATTGCTGGACATGAGGAAGAGCGTTCCCCAGGCCGTGCAAAGTTTAGGCTTTGGTGACTCTGGATGGTCCCAAGGGTCCAGAATTGTCCCTGGGAAAGCTGTCCTCTTTTTCTTTCTCCGGCTGGAAGTAAACAGCTGGCAACCGACTGCCGTACGCAGACGTCCTGGGGGAGCCCCCCCGGTTTCATTTGGGACGCACGTGGGTGTCTCACAGAAGAGCCCAAATTCCTAATTGGGGGCACACCAGCATGGAACGTAAGGCTGTTTAGAACTGCGTACCCTGAGGCCGTTGGAAGGCCGTACAGACGAGAGCTTTCGAGCGAACGGGGCAGCGCTTCGCCATCATCGTTGCCCGTTCACGGAGCTTAATCAAACGAATGCCTTTACTTCCTGTGGCTCAAACGCAACAGAGGAGTCGGAAGGCATACAGTGCCCTTTGACAGTTGTTACGACGAACGTGAGTGCACAGTGTCTCGTGAAATAAATCCCTAGCACTGTTGAAGCATCCCGTTAACGCATGCTTCTTCGCTCCTATGGCACTCCGAGGTGGTACTGACGGGGGAAATCTGGACTTTTACTTGAGGCCGGGGGGGCTCACAATTCTTTTGTCGGCGAGCTCCAGAGTGCTCTTGCTGAAGCTCCCAGCAAGGACCTGAGAGCAGCAGGCCTCACACGAGTACACTCGGACGGCTTCCGTCACGAGTAAACTCAGACCTCTTATGTGAGGCCTTCCGGCAGCAAAGAGAAGGTGGGCGCGAGGAGTGTGCTTCAGGCAGCTTAGGACCCGCAACTGTCTCGTCTACCACGGAGGGGAATAAGATTTGCCCAGGGTCGCCCAGTTTCAAAGCTGAGCTCACGTACTTATCCTCAGTGGTTTCCGATTACCTGAAGGAAACACACGGGAGGAACAGGGCCCTTCCATGGAGGCCCTTTTGGGCACAGGGACCTCTGCGTGGGATCTACTGGGTAAGTATGGCAGTACCTTAGGTAGGCCTCAGGGACCAAGGCTGTCGTCTGGCTCATGCCTTAGCTGTGTTAAGTGTGGAAAACGTGCTGGTCCTCAGGCTGGGCCCACAGCCTAGCTTTCGCTTCTGTGAGAGTGCTGTCCCGAGTCTCCTCCTGGAGCCAGTCGTCAGCACGGTGCCTTTTGGCACTGCAGTTCTCTTTCAGTCAGGGAGGGCGTGCGACTGGCAAAGGGAGTCTGCGCAGCACTGCCTTCGCGAGGCTCTTTGACGACTGGGGCACTCAACCCAGGCAAGCCAGAGAGCAGTACGTTGCCCTTGCTATGAATGTGAAGAGCTTTCTCCAGGGCCCTGTTGAGGCTGAGGTTCCTCAGAAGCCAAGAGGCGCCGTCCGGCACGGAGAGAAGTCATCCTGCGAACTTGGCGAACGAGCTCCTATCCTGTGTGCCCCCAGGAGCGTCGCAGAGTTAAGGCACTCCGTGGTGGAGTATGGCCTCATGGAAACCACTGCACACCCAACTCCCCCGACGTGAAACACTGGAACTTACCTTGAGGCCTGAGGTCACCTTTCGTTCGGCCGGAGCTGAACATGTGGTGCCGTGGGAGGAGTTCCTAGAAAGGGATCGCCAGCACGGTTTTCGTTTTGAGAGAACACGCAGCCTCGGCCCACAACGACAATCCTGCCGTGCAGAGACGTCGGGCCGCTAGTGCTGTTCAGGCAGCTTTGAAGCCAAGCACAAGGCGCCTCGAAACGGGGAGAAAGCGTACTCTCCCCTCCGCGTCCCACGTTCAAGCTGAATGACGCAGCATGTTTCTCGGAAGGCTCTGCCGAGCTATCTAGTACAAGGGAGAGAGTGCCTGCCTCTGCTGAGAAAGGTTTTGACGTGGGGATTGCTGGACATGAGGAAGAGCGTTCCCCAGGCCGTGCAAAGTTTAGGCTTTGGTGACTCTGGATGGTCCCAAGGGTCCAGAATTGTCCCTGGGAAAGCTGTCCTCTTTTTCTTTCTCCGGCTGGAAGTAAACAGCTGGCAACCGACTGCCGTACGCAGACGTCCTGGGGGAGCCCCCCCGGTTTCATTTGGGACGCACGTGGGTGTCTCACAGAAGAGCCCAAATTCCTAATTGGGGGCACACCAGCATGGAACGTAAGGCTGTTTAGAACTGCGTACCCTGAGGCCGTTGGAAGGCCGTACAGACGAGAGCTTTCGAGCGAACGGGGCAGCGCTTCGCCATCATCGTTGCCCGTTCACGGAGCTTAATCAAACGAATGCCTTTACTTCCTGTGGCTCAAACGCAACAGAGGAGTCGGAAGGCATACAGTGCCCTTTGACAGTTGTTACGACGAACGTGAGTGCACAGTGTCTCGTGAAATAAATCCCTAGCACTGTTGAAGCATCCCGTTAACGCATGCTTCTTCGCTCCTATGGCACTCCGAGGTGGTACTGACGGGGGAAATCTGGACTTTTACTTGAGGCCGGGGGGGCTCACAATTCTTTTGTCGGCGAGCTCCAGAGTGCTCTTGCTGAAGCTCCCAGCAAGGACCTGAGAGCAGCAGGCCTCACACGAGTACACTCGGACGGCTTCCGTCACGAGTAAACTCAGACCTCTTATGTGAGGCCTTCCGGCAGCAAAGAGAAGGTGGGCGCGAGGAGTGTGCTTCAGGCAGCTTAGGACCCGCAACTGTCTCGTCTACCACGGAGGGGAATAAGGTTTGCCCAGGGTCGCCCAGTTTCAAAGCTGAGCTCACGTACTTATCCTCAGTGGTTTCCGATTACCTGAAGGAAACACACGGGAGGAACAGGGCCCTTCCATGGAGGCCCTTTTGGGCACAGGGACCTCTGCGTGGGATCTACTGGGTAAGTATGGCAGTACCTTAGGTAGGCCTCAGGGACCAAGGCTGTCGTCTGGCTCATGCCTTAGCTGTGTTAAGTGTGGAAAACGTGCTGGTCCTCAGGCTGGGCCCACAGCCTAGCTTTCGCTTCTGTGAGAGTGCTGTCCCGAGTCTCCTCCTGGAGCCAGTCGTCAGCACGGTGCCTTTTGGCACTGCAGTTCTCTTTCAGTCAGGGAGGGCGTGCGACTGGCAAAGGGAGTCTGCGCAGCACTGCCTTCGCGAGGCTCTTTGACGACTGGGGCACTCAACCCAGGCAAGCCAGAGAGCAGTACGTTGCCCTTGCTATGAATGTGAAGAGCTTTCTCCAGGGCCCTGTTGAGGCTGAGGTTCCTCAGAAGCCAAGAGGCGCCGTCCGGCACGGAGAGAAGTCATCCTGCGAACTTGGCGAACGAGCTCCTATCCTGTGTGCCCCCAGGAGCGTCGCAGAGTTAAGGCACTCCGTGGTGGAGTATGGCCTCATGGAAACCACTGCACACCCAACTCCCCCGACGTGAAACACTGGAACTTACCTTGAGGCCTGAGGTCACCTTTCGTTCGGCCGGAGCTGAACATGTGGTGCCGTGGGAGGAGTTCCTAGAAAGGGATCGCCAGCACGGTTTTCGTTTTGAGAGAACACGCAGCCTCGGCCCACAACGACAATCCTGCCGTGCAGAGACGTCGGGCCGCTAGTGCTGTTCAGGCAGCTTTGAAGCCAAGCACAAGGCGCCTCCAAACGGGGAGAAAGCGTACTCTCCCCTCCGCGTCCCACGTTCAAGCTGAATGACGCAGCATGTTTCTCGGAAGGCTCTGCCGAGCTATCTAGTACAAGGGAGAGAGTGCCTGCCTCTGCTGAGAAAGGTTTTGACGTGGGGATTGCTGGACATGAGGAAGAGCGTTCCCCAGGCCGTGCAAAGTTTAGGCTTTGGTGACTCTGGATGGTCCCAAGGGTCCAGAATTGTCCCTGGGAAAGCTGTCCTCTTTTTCTTTCTCCGGCTGGAAGTAAACAGCTGGCAACCGACTGCCGTACGCAGACGTCCTGGGGGAGCCCCCCCGGTTTCATTTGGGACGCACGTGGGTGTCTCACAGAAGAGCCCAAATTCCTAATTGGGGGCACACCAGCATGGAACGTAAGGCTGTTTAGAACTGCGTACCCTGAGGCCGTTGGAAGGCCGTACAGACGAGAGCTTTCGAGCGAACGGGGCAGCGCTTCGCCATCATCGTTGCCCGTTCACGGAGCTTAATCAAACGAATGCCTTTACTTCCTGTGGCTCAAACGCAACAGAGGAGTCGGAAGGCATACAGTGCCCTTTGACAGTTGTTACGACGAACGTGAGTGCACAGTGTCTCGTGAAATAAATCCCTAGCACTGTTGAAGCATCCCGTTAACGCATGCTTCTTCGCTCCTATGGCACTCCGAGGTGGTACTGACGGGGGAAATCTGGACTTTTACTTGAGGCCGGGGGGGCTCACAATTCTTTTGTCGGCGAGCTCCAGAGTGCTCTTGCTGAAGCTCCCAGCAAGGACCTGAGAGCAGCAGGCCTCACACGAGTACACTCGGACGGCTTCCGTCACGAGTAAACTCAGACCTCTTATGTGAGGCCTTCCGGCAGCAAAGAGAAGGTGGGCGCGAGGAGTGTGCTTCAGGCAGCTTAGGACCCGCAACTGTCTCGTCTACCACGGAGGGGAATAAGGTTTGCCCAGGGTCGCCCAGTTTCAAAGCTGAGCTCACGTACTTATCCTCAGTGGTTTCCGATTACCTGAAGGAAACACACGGGAGGAACAGGGCCCTTCCATGGAGGCCCTTTTGGGCACAGGGACCTCTGCGTGGGATCTACTGGGTAAGTATGGCAGTACCTTAGGTAGGCCTCAGGGACCAAGGCTGTCGTCTGGCTCATGCCTTAGCTGTGTTAAGTGTGGAAAACGTGCTGGTCCTCAGGCTGGGCCCACAGCCTAGCTTTCGCTTCTGTGAGAGTGCTGTCCCGAGTCTCCTCCTGGAGCCAGTCGTCAGCACGGTGCCTTTTGGCACTGCAGTTCTCTTTCAGTCAGGGAGGGCGTGCGACTGGCAAAGGGAGTCTGCGCAGCACTGCCTTCGCGAGGCTCTTTGACGACTGGGGCACTCAACCCAGGCAAGCCAGAGAGCAGTACGTTGCCCTTGCTATGAATGTGAAGAGCTTTCTCCAGGGCCCTGTTGAGGCTGAGGTTCCTCAGAAGCCAAGAGGCGCCGTCCGGCACGGAGAGAAGTCATCCTGCGAACTTGGCGAACGAGCTCCTATCCTGTGTGCCCCCAGGAGCGTCGCAGAGTTAAGGCACTCCGTGGTGGAGTATGGCCTCATGGAAACCACTGCACACCCAACTCCCCCGACGTGAAACACTGGAACTTACCTTGAGGCCTGAGGTCACCTTTCGTTCGGCCGGAGCTGAACATGTGGTGCCGTGGGAGGAGTTCCTAGAAAGGGATCGCCAGCACGGTTTTCGTTTTGAGAGAACACGCAGCCTCGGCCCACAACGACAATCCTGCCGTGCAGAGACGTCGGGCCGCTAGTGCTGTTCAGGCAGCTTTGAAGCCAAGCACAAGGCGCCTCCAAACGGGGAGAAAGCGTACTCTCCCCTCCGCGTCCCACGTTCAAGCTGAATGACGCAGCATGTTTCTCGGAAGGCTCTGCCGAGCTATCTAGTACAAGGGAGAGAGTGCCTGCCTCTGCTGAGAAAGGTTTTGACGTGGGGATTGCTGGACATGAGGAAGAGCGTTCCCCAGGCCGTGCAAAGTTTAGGCTTTGGTGACTCTGGATGGTCCCAAGGGTCCAGAATTGTCCCTGGGAAAGCTGTCCTCTTTTTCTTTCTCCGGCTGGAAGTAAACAGCTGGCAACCGACTGCCGTACGCAGACGTCCTGGGGGAGCCCCCCCGGTTTCATTTGGGACGCACGTGGGTGTCTCACAGAAGAGCCCAAATTCCTAATTGGGGGCACACCAGCATGGAACGTAAGGCTGTTTAGAACTGCGTACCCTGAGGCCGTTGGAAGGCCGTACAGACGAGAGCTTTCGAGCGAACGGGGCAGCGCTTCGCCATCATCGTTGCCCGTTCACGGAGCTTAATCAAACGAATGCCTTTACTTCCTGTGGCTCAAACGCAACAGAGGAGTCGGAAGGCATACAGTGCCCTTTGACAGTTGTTACGACGAACGTGAGTGCACAGTGTCTCGTGAAATAAATCCCTAGCACTGTTGAAGCATCCCGTTAACGCATGCTTCTTCGCTCCTATGGCACTCCGAGGTGGTACTGACGGGGGAAATCTGGACTTTTACTTGAGGCCGGGGGGGCTCACAATTCTTTTGTCGGCGAGCTCCAGAGTGCTCTTGCTGAAGCTCCCAGCAAGGACCTGAGAGCAGCAGGCCTCACACGAGTACACTCGGACGGCTTCCGTCACGAGTAAACTCAGACCTCTTATGTGAGGCCTTCCGGCAGCAAAGAGAAGGTGGGCGCGAGGAGTGTGCTTCAGGCAGCTTAGGACCCGCAACTGTCTCGTCTACCACGGAGGGGAATAAGGTTTGCCCAGGGTCGCCCAGTTTCAAAGCTGAGCTCACGTACTTATCCTCAGTGGTTTCCGATTACCTGAAGGAAACACACGGGAGGAACAGGGTCCTTCCATGGAGGCCCTTCTGGGCACAGGGACCTCCGCGTGGGATCTACTGGGTAAGTATGGCAGTACCTTAGGTAGGCCTCAGGGACCAAGTCTGTCGTCTGGCTCATGCCTTAGCTGTGTTAAGTGTGGAAAACGTGCTGGTCCTCAGGCTGGGCCCACAGCCTAGCTTTCGCTTCTGTGAGAGTGCTGTCCCGAGTCTCCTCCTGGAGCCAGTCGTCAGCACGGTGCCTTTTGGCACTGCAGTTCTCTTTCAGTCAGGGAGGGCGTGCGACTGGCAAAGGGAGTCTGCGCAGCACTGCCTTCACGAGGCTCTTTGACGACTGGGGCACTCAACCCAGGCAAGCCAGAGAGCAGTATGTTGCCCTTGCTATGAATGTGAAGAGCTTTCTCCAGGGCCCTGTTGAGGCTGAGGTTCCTCAGAAGCCAGGAGCCGCCGTTCCGGCACGGAGAGAAGTCATCCTGCGAACTTGGCGAACGAGCTCCTATCCTGTGTGCCCCCAGGAGCGTCGCAGAGTTAAGGCACTCCGTGGTGGAGTATGGCCTCATGGAAACCACTGCACACCCAACTCCCCCGACGTGAAACACTGGAACTTACCTTGAGGCCTGAGGTCACCTTTCGTTCGGCCGGAGCTGAACATGTGGTGCCGTGGGAGGAGTTCCTAGAAAGGGATCGCCAGCACGGTTTTCGTTTTGAGAGAACACGCAGCCTCGGCCCACAACGACAATCCTGCCGTGCAGAGACGTCGGGCCGCTAGTGCTGTTCAGGCAGCTTTGAAGCCAAGCGCAAGGCGCCTCCAAACGGGGAGAAAGCGTACTCTCCCCTCCGCGTCCCACGTTCAAGCTGAATGACGCAGCATGTTTCTCGGAAGGCTCTGCCGAGCTATCTAGTACAAGGGAGAGAGTGCCTGCCTCTGCTGAGAAAGGTTTTGACGTGGGGATTGCTGGACATGAGGAAGAGCGTTCCCCAGGCCGTGCAAAGTTTAGGCGTTGGTGACTCTGGATGGTCCCAAGGGTCCAGAATTGTCCCTGGGAAAGCTGTCCTCTTTTTCTTTCTCCGGCTGGAAGTAAACAGCTGGCAACCGACTGCCGTACGCAGACGTCCTGGGGGAGCCCCCCGGTTTCATTTGGGACGCACGTGGGTGTCTCACAGAAGAGCCCAAATTCCTACTTGGGGGCACACCAGCATGGAACGTAAGGTTGTTTAGAACTGCGTACCCTGAGGCCGTTGGAAGGCCGTACAGACGAGAGCTTTCGAGCGAACGGGGCAGCGCTTCGCCATCATCGTTGCCCGTTCACGGAGCTTAATCAAACGAATGCCTTTACTTCCTGTGGCTCAAACGCAACAGAGGAGTTGGAAGGCATACAGTGCCCTTTGACAGTTGTTACGACGAACGTGAGTGCACAGTGTCTCGTGAAATAAATCCCTAGCACTGTTGAAGCATCCCGTTAACGCATGCTTCTTCGCTCCTATGGCACTCCGAGGTGGTACTGACGGGGGAAATCTGGACTTTTACTTGAGGCCGGGGGGGCTCACAATTCTTTTGTCGGCGAGCTCCACAGTGCTCTTGCTGAAGCTCCCAGCAAGGACCTGAGAGCAGCAGGCCTCACACGAGTACACTCGGACGGCTTCCGTCACGAGTAAACTCAGACCTCTTATGTGAGGCCTTCCGGCAGCAAAGAGAAGGTGGGCGCGAGGAGTGTGCTTCAGGCAGCTTAGGACCCGCAACTGTCTCGTCTACCACGGAGGGGAATAAGGTTTGCCCAGGGTCGCCCAGTTTCAAAGCTGAGCTCACGTACTTATCCTCAGTGGTTTCCGATTACCTGAAGGAAACACACGGGAGGAACAGGGTCCTTCCATGGAGGCCCTTCTGGGCACAGGGACCTCTGCGTGGGATCTACTGGGTAAGTATGGCAGTACCTTAGGTAGGCCTCAGGGACCAAGTCTGTCGTCTGGCTCATGCCTTAGCTGTGTTAAGTGTGGAAAACGTGCTGGTCCTCAGGCTGGGCCCACAGCCTAGCTTTCGCTTCTGTGAGAGTGCTGTCCCGAGTCTCCTCCTGGAGCCAGTCGTCAGCACGGTGCCTTTTGGCACTGCAGTTCTCTTTCAGTCAGGGAGGCCGTGCGACTGGCAAAGGGAGTCTGCGCAGCACTGCCTTCACGAGGCTCTTTGACGACTGGGGCACTCAACCCAGGCAAGCCAGAGAGCAGTATGTTGCCCTTGCTATGAATGTGAAGAGCTTTCTCCAGGGCCCTGTTGAGGCTGAGGTTCCTCAGAAGCCAGGAGCCGCCGTTCCGGCACGGAGAGAAGTCATCCTGCGAACTTGGCGAACGAGCTCCTATCCTGTGTGCCCCCAGGAGCGTCGCAGAGTTAAGGCACTCCGTGGTGGAGTATGGCCTCATGGAAACCACTGCACACCCAACTCCCCCGACGTGAAACACTGGAACTTACCTTGAGGCCTGAGGTCACCTTTCGTTCGGCCGGAGCTGAACATGTGGTGCCGTGGGAGGAGTTCCTAGAAAGGGATCGCCAGCACGGTTTTCGTTTTGAGAGAACACGCAGCCTCGGCCCACAACGACAATCCTGCCGTGCAGAGACGTCGGGCCGCTAGTGCTGTTCAGGCAGCTTTGAAGCCAAGCGCAAGGCGCCTCCAAACGGGGAGAAAGCGTACTCTCCCCTCCGCGTCCCACGTTCAAGCTGAATGACGCAGCATGTTTCTCGGAAGGCTCTGCCGAGCTATCTAGTACAAGGGAGAGAGTGCCTGCCTCTGCTGAGAAAGGTTTTGACGTGGGGATTGCTGGACATGAGGAAGAGCGTTCCCCAGGCCGTGCAAAGTTTAGGCTTTGGTGACTCTGGATGGTCTCAAGGGTCCAGAATTGTCCCTGGGAAAGCTGTCCTCTTTTTCTTTCTCCGGCTGGAAGTAAACAGCTGGCAACCGACTGCCGTACGCAGACGTCCTGGGGGAGCCCCCCGGTTTCATTTGGGACGCACGTGGGTGTCTCACAGAAGAGCCCAAATTCCTACTTGGGGGCACACCAGCATGGAACGTAAGGTTGTTTAGAACTGCGTACCCTGAGGCCGTTGGAAGGCCGTACAGACGAGAGCTTTCGAGCGAACGGGGCAGCGCTTCGCCATCATCGTTGCCCGTTCACGGAGCTTAATCAAACGAATGCCTTTGCTTCCTGTGGCTCAAACGCAACAGAGGAGTTGGAAGGCATACAGTGTCCTTTGACAGTTGTTACGACGAACGTGAGTGCACAGTGTCTCGTGAAATAAATCCCTAGCACTGTTGAAGCATCCCGTTAACGCATGCTTCTTCGCTCCTATGGCACTCCGAGGTGGTACTGACGGGGGAAATCTGGACTTTTACCTGAGGCCGGGGGGGCTCACAATTCTTTTGTCGGCGAGCTCCACAGTGCTCTTGCTGAAGCTCCCAGCAAGGACCTGAGAGCAGCAGGCCTCACACGAGTACACTCGGACGGCTTCCGTCACGAGTAAACTCAGACCTCTTATGTGAGGCCTTCCGGCAGCAAAGAGAAGGTGGGCGCGAGGAGTGTGCTTCAGGCAGCTTAGGACCCGCAACTGTCTCGTCTACCACGGAGGGGAATAAGGTTTGCCCAGGGTCGCCCAGTTTCAAATCTGAGCTCACGTACTTATCCTCAGTGGTTTCCGATTACCTGAAGGAAACACACGGGAGGAACAGGGTCCTTCCATGGAGGCCCTTCTGGGCACAGGGACCTCTGCGTGGGATCTACTGGGTAAGTATGGCAGTACCTTAGGTAGGCCTCAGGGACCAAGTCTGTCGTCTGGCTCATGCCTTAGCTGTGTTAAGTGTGGAAAACGTGCTGGTCCTCAGGCTGGGCCCACAAGCCTAGCTTTCGCTTCTGTGAGAGTGCTGTCCCGAGTCTCCTCCTGGAGCCAGTCGTCAGCACGGTGCCTTTTGGCACTGCAGTTCTCTTTCAGTCAGGGAGTGCGTGCGACTGGCAAAGGGAGTCTGCGCAGCACTGCCTTCACGAGGCTCTTTGACGACTGGGGCACTCAACCCAGGCAAGCCAGAGAGCAGTATGTTGCCCTTGCTATGAATGTGAAGAGCTTTCTCCAGGGCCCTGTTGAGGCTGAGGTTCCTCAGAAGCCAGGAGCCGCCGTTCCGGCACGGAGAGAAGTCATCCTGCGAACTTGGCGAACGAGCTCCTATCCTGTGTGCCCCCAGGAGCGTCGCAGAGTTAAGGCACTCCGTGGTGGAGTATGGCCTCATGGAAACCACTGCACACCCAACTCCCCCGACGTGAAACACTGGAACTTACCTTGAGGCCTGAGGTCACCTTTCGTTCGGCCGGAGCTGAACATGTGGTGCCGTGGGAGGAGTTCCTAGAAAGGGATCGCCAGCACGGTTTTCGTTTTGAGAGAACACGCAGCCTCGGCCCACAACGACAATCCTGCCGTGCAGAGACGTCGGGCCGCTAGTGCTGTTCAGGCAGCTTTGAAGCCAAGCGCAAGGCGCCTCCAAACGGGGAGAAAGCGTACTCTCCCCTCCGCGTCCCACGTTCAAGCTGAATGACGCAGCATGTTTCTCGGAAGGCTCTGCCGAGCTATCTAGTACAAGGGAGAGAGTGCCTGCCTCTGCTGAGAAAGGTTTTGACGTGGGGATTGCTGGACATGAGGAAGAGCGTTCCCCAGGCCGTGCAAAGTTTAGGCTTTGGTGACTCTGGATGGTCCCAAGGGTCCAGAATTGTCCCTGGGAAAGCTGTCCTCTTTTTCTTTCTCCGGCTGGAAGTAAACAGCTGGCAACCGACTGCCGTACGCAGACGTCCTGGGGGAGCCCCCCCGGTTTCATTTGGGACGCACGTGGGTGTCTCACAGAAGAGCCCAAATTCCTACTTGGGGGCACACCAGCATGGAACGTAAGGTTGTTTAGAACTGCGTACCCTGAGGCCGTTGGAAGGCCGTACAGACGAGAGCTTTCGAGCGAACGGGGCAGCGCTTCGCCATCATCGTTGCCCGTTCACGGAGCTTAATCAAACGAATGCCTTTACTTCCTGTGGCTCAAACGCAACAGAGGAGTTGGAAGGCATACAGTGCCCTTTGACAGTTGTTACGACGAACGTGAGTGCACAGTGTCTCGTGAAATAAATCCCTAGCACTGTTGAAGCATCCCGTTAACGCATGCTTCTTCGCTCCTATGGCACTCCGAGGTGGTACTGACGGGGGAAATCTGGACTTTTACTTGAGGCCGGGGGGGCTCACAATTCTTTTGTCGGCGAGCTCCAGAGTGCTCTTGCTGAAGCTCCCAGCAAGGACCTGAGAGCAGCAGGCCTCACACGAGTACACTCGGACGGCTTCCGTCACGAGTAAACTCAGACCTCTTATGTGAGGCCTTCCGGCAGCAAAGAGAAGGTGGGCGCGAGGAGTGTGCTTCAGGCAGCTTAGGACCCGCAACTGTCTCGTCTACCACGGAGGGGAATAAGGTTTGCCCAGGGTCGCCCAGTTTCAAAGCTGAGCTCACGTACTTATCCTCAGTGGTTTCCGATTACCTGAAGGAAACACACGGGAGGAACAGGGTCCTTCCATGGAGGCCCTTCTGGGCACAGGGACCTCCGCGTGGGATCTACTGGGTAAGTATGGCAGTACCTTAGGTAGGCCTCAGGGACCAAGTCTGTCGTCTGGCTCATGCCTTAGCTGTGTTAAGTGTGGAAAACGTGCTGGTCCTCAGGCTGGGCCCACAGCCTAGCTTTCGCTTCTGTGAGAGTGCTGTCCCGAGTCTCCTCCTGGAGCCAGTCGTCAGCACGGTGCCTTTTGGCACTGCAGTTCTCTTTCAGTCAGGGAGGGCGTGCGACTGGCAAAGGGAGTCTGCGCAGCACTGCCTTCGCGAGGCTCTTTGACGACTGGGGCACTCAACCCAGGCAAGCCAGAGAGCAGTATGTTGCCCTTGCTATGAATGTGAAGAGCTTTCTCCAGGGCCCTGTTGAGGCTGAGGTTCCTCAGAAGCCAGGAGCCGCCGTTCCGGCACGGAGAGAAGTCATCCTGCGAACTTGGCGAACGAGCTCCTATCCTGTGTGCCCCCAGGAGCGTCGCAGAGTTAAGGCACTCCGTGGTGGAGTATGGCCTCATGGAAACCACTGCACACCCAACTCCCCCGACGTGAAACACTGGAACTTACCTTGAGGCCTGAGGTCACCTTTCGTTCGGCCGGAGCTGAACATGTGGTGCCGTGGGAGGAGTTCCTAGAAAGGGATCGCCAGCACGGTTTTCGTTTTGAGAGAACACGCAGCCTCGGCCCACAACGACAATCCTGCCGTGCAGAGACGTCGGGCCGCTAGTGCTGTTCAGGCAGCTTTGAAGCCAAGCGCAAGGCGCCTCCAAACGGGGAGAAAGCGTACTCTCCCCTCCGCGTCCCACGTTCAAGCTGAATGACGCAGCATGTTTCTCGGAAGGCTCTGCCGAGCTATCTAGTACAAGGGAGAGAGTGCCTGCCTCTGCTGAGAAAGGTTTTGACGTGGGGATTGCTGGACATGAGGAAGAGCGTTCCCCAGGCCGTGCAAAGTTTAGGCTTTGGTGACTCTGGATGGTCCCAAGGGTCCAGAATTGTCCCTGGGAAAGCTGTCCTCTTTTTCTTTCTCCGGCTGGAAGTAAACAGCTGGCAACCGACTGCCGTACGCAGACGTCCTGGGGGAGCCCCCCGGTTTCATTTGGGACGCACGTGGGTGTCTCACAGAAGAGCCCAAATTCCTACTTGGGGGCACACCAGCATGGAACGTAAGGTTGTTTAGAACTGCGTACCCTGAGGCCGTTGGAAGGCCGTACAGACGAGAGCTTTCGAGCGAACGGGGCAGCGCTTCGCCATCATCGTTGCCCGTTCACGGAGCTTAATCAAACGAATGCCTTTACTTCCTGTGGCTCAAACGCAACAGAGGAGTTGGAAGGCATACAGTGCCCTTTGACAGTTGTTACGACGAACGTGAGTGCACAGTGTCTCGTGAAATAAATCCCTAGCACTGTTGAAGCATCCCGTTAACGCATGCTTCTTCGCTCCTATGGCACTCCGAGGTGGTACTGACGGGGGAAATCTGGACTTTTACTTGAGGCCGGGGGGGCTCACAATTCTTTTGTCGGCGAGCTCCACAGTGCTCTTGCTGAAGCTCCCAGCAAGGACCTGAGAGCAGCAGGCCTCACACGAGTACACTCGGACGGCTTCCGTCACGAGTAAACTCAGACCTCTTATGTGAGGCCTTCCGGCAGCAAAGAGAAGGTGGGCGCGAGGAGTGTGCTTCAGGCAGCTTAGGACCCGCAACTGTCTCGTCTACCACGGAGGGGAATAAGGTTTGCCCAGGGTCGCCCAGTTTCAAAGCTGAGCTCACGTACTTATCCTCAGTGGTTTCCGATTACTTGAAGGAAACACACGGGAGGAACAGGGTCCTTCCATGGAGGCCCTTCTGGGCACAGGGACCTCTGCGTGGGATCTACTGGGTAAGTATGGCAGTACCTTAGGTAGGCCTCAGGGACCAAGTCTGTCGTCTGGCTCATGCCTTATCTGTGTTAAGTGTGGAAAACGTGCTGGTCCTCAGGCTGGGCCCACAGCCTAGCTTTCGCTTCTGTGAGAGTGCTGTCCCGAGTCTCCTCCTGGAGCCAGTCGTCAGCACGGTGCCTTTTGGCACTGCAGTTCTCTTTCAGTCAGGGAGGGCGTGCGACTGGCAAAGGGAGTCTGCGCAGCACTGCCTTCACGAGGCTCTTTGACGACTGGGGCACTCAACCCAGGCAAGCCAGAGAGCAGTATGTTGCCCTTGCTATGAATGTGAAGAGCTTTCTCCAGGGCCCTGTTGAGGCTGAGGTTCCTCAGAAGCCAGGAGCCGCCGTTCCGGCACGGAGAGAAGTCATCCTGCGAACTTGGCGAACGAGCTCCTATCCTGTGTGCCCCCAGGAGCGTCGCAGAGTTAAGGCACTCCGTGGTGGAGTATGGCCTCATGGAAACCACTGCACACCCAACTCCCCCGACGTGAAACACTGGAACTTACCTTGAGGCCTGAGGTCACCTTTCGTTCGGCCGGAGCTGAACATGTGGTGCCGTGGGAGGAGTTCCTAGAAAGGGATCGCCAGCACGGTTTTCGTTTTGAGAGAACACGCAGCCTCGGCCCACAACGACAATCCTGCCGTGCAGAAACGTCGGGCCGCTAGTGCTGTTCAGGCAGCTTTGAAGCCAAGCGCAAGGCGCCTCCAAACGGGGAGAAAGCGTACTCTCCCCTCCGCGTCCCACGTTCAAGCTGAATGACGCAGCATGTTTCTCGGAAGGCTCTGCCGAGCTATCTAGTACAAGGGAGAGAGTGCCTGCCTCTGCTGAGAAAGGTTTTGACGTGGGGATTGCTGGACATGAGGAAGAGCGTTCCCCAGGCCGTGCAAAGTTTAGGCTTTGGTGACTCTGGATGGTCCCAAGGGTCCAGAATTGTCCCTGGGAAAGCTGTCCTCTTTTTCTTTCTCCGGCTGGAAGTAAACAGCTGGCAACCGACTGCCGTACGCAGACGTCCTGGGGGAGCCCCCCGGTTTCATTTGGGACGCACGTGGGTGTCTCACAGAAGAGCCCAAATTCCTACTTGGGGGCACACCAGCATGGAACGTAAGGTTGTTTAGAACTGCGTACCCTGAGGCCGTTGGAAGGCCGTACAGACGAGAGCTTTCGAGCGAACGGGGCAGCGCTTCGCCATCATCGTTGCCCGTTCACGGAGCTTAATCAAACGAATGCCTTTACTTCCTGTGGCTCAAACGCAACAGAGGAGTTGGAAGGCATACAGTGCCCTTTGACAGTTGTTACGACGAACGTGAGTGCACAGTGTCTCGTGAAATAAATCCCTAGCACTGTTGAAGCATCCCGTTAACGCATGCTTCTTCGCTCCTATGGCACTCCGAGGTGGTACTGACGGGGGAAATCTAGACTTTTACTTGAGGCCGGGGGGGCTCACAATTCTTTTGTCGGCGAGCTCCAGAGTGCTCTTGCTGAAGCTCCCAGCAAGGACCTGAGAGCAGCAGGCCTCACACGAGTACACTCGGACGGCTTCCGTCACGAGTAAACTCAGACCTCTTATGTGAGGCCTTCCGGCAGCAAAGAGAAGGTGGGCGTGAGGAGTGTGCTTCAGGCAGCTTAGGACCCGCAACTGTCTCGTCTACCACGGAGGGGAATAAGGTTTGCCCAGGGTCGCCCAGTTTCAAAGCTGAGCTCACGTAGTTATCCTCAGTGGTTTCCGATTACCTGAAGGAAACACACGGGAGGAACAGGGCCCTTCCATGGAGGCCCTTTTGGGCACAGGGACCTCTGCGTGGGATCTACTGGGTAAGTATGGCAGTACCTTAGGTAGGCCTCAGTGACCAAGGCTGTCGTCTGGCTCATGCCTTAGCTGTGTTAAGTGTGGAAAACGTGCTGGTCCTCAGGCTGGGCCCACAGCCTAGCTTTCGCTTCTGTGAGAGTGCTGTCCCGAGTCTCCTCCTGGAGCCAGTCGTCAGCACGGTGCCTTTTGGCACTGCAGTTCTCTTTCAGTCAGGGAGGCCGTGCGACTGGCAAAGGGAGTCTGCGCAGCACTGCCTTCGCGAGGCTCTTTGACGACTGGGGCACTCAACCCAGGCAAGCCAGAGAGCAGTACGTTGCCCTTGCTATGAATGTGAAGAGCTTGCTCCAGGGCCCTGTTGAGGCTGAGGTTCCTCAGAAGCCAGGAGCCGCCGTTCCGGCACGGAGAGAAGTCATCCTGCGAACTTGGCCAACGAGCTCCTATCCTGTGTGCCCCCAGGAGCGTCGCAGAGTTAAGGCACTCCGTGGTGGAGTATGGCCTCATGGAAACCACTGCACACCCAACTCCCCCGACGTGAAACACTGGAACTTACCTTGAGGCCTGAGGTCACCTTTCGTTCGGCCGGAGCTGAACATGCGGTGCCGTGGGAGGAGTTCCTAGAAAGGGATCGCCAGCACGGTTTTCGTTTTGAGAGAACACGCAGCCTCGGCCCACAACGACAATCCTGCCGTGCAGAGACGTCGGGCCGCTAGTGCTGTTCAGGCAGCTTTGAAGCCAAGCGCAAGGCGCCTCCAAACGGGGAGAAAGCGTACTCTCCCCTCCGCGTCCCACGTTCAAGCTGAATGACGCAGCATGTTTCTCGGAAGGCTCTGCCGAGCTATCTAGTACAAGGGAGAGAGTGCCTGCCTCTGCTGAGAAAGGTTTTGACGTGGGGATTGCTGGACATGAGGAAGAGCGTTCCCCAGGCCGTGCAAAGTTTAGGCTTTGGTGACTCTGGATGGTCCCAAGGGTCCAGAATTGTCCCTGGGAAAGCTGTCCTCTTTTTCTTTCTCTGGCTGGAAGTAAACAGCTGGCAACCGACTGCCGTACGCAGACGTCCTGGGGGAGCCCCCCAGTTTCATTTGGGACGCACGTGGGTGTCTCACAGAAGAGCCCAAATTCCTAATTGGGGGCACACCAGCATGGAACGTAAGGCTGTTTACAACTGCGTAACCTGAGGCCGTTGGAAGGCCGTACAGACGAGAGCTTTCGAGCGAACGGGGCAGCGCTTCGCCATCATCGTTGCCCGTTCACGGAGCTTAATCAAACGAATGCCTTTACTTCCTGTGGCTCAAGCGTAGCAGAGGAGTTGGAAGGCATACAGTGCCCTTTGACAGTTGTTACGACGAACGTGAGTGCACAGTGTCTCGTGAAATAAATCCCTAGCACTGTTGAAGCATCCCGTTAACGCATGCTTCTTCGCTCCTATGGCACTCCGAGGTGGTACTGACGGGGGAAATCTGGACTTTTACTTGAGGCCGGGGGGGCTCACAATTCTTTTGTCGGCGAGCTCCACAGTGCTCTTGCTGAAGCTCCCAGCAAGGACCTGAGAGCAGCAGGCCTCACACGAGTACACTCGGACGGCTTCCGTCACGAGTAAACTCAGACCTCTTATGTGAGGCCTTCCGGCAGCAAAGAGAAGGTGGGCGCGAGGAGTGTGCTTCAGGCAGCTTAGGACCCGCAACTGTCTCGTCTACCACGGAGGGGAATAAGGTTTGCCCAGGGTCGCCCAGTTTCAAAGCTGAGCTCACGTACTTATCCTCAGTGGTTTCCGATTACCTGAAGGAAACACACGGGAGGAACAGGGTCCTTCCATGGAGGCCCTTCTGGGCACAGGGACCTCTGCGTGGGATCTACTGGGTAAGTATGGCAGTACCTTAGGTAGGCCTCAGGGACCAAGTCTGTCGTCTGGCTCATGCCTTAGCTGTGTTAAGTGTGGAAAACGTGCTGGTCCTCAGGCTGGGCCCACAGCCTAGCTTTCGCTTCTGTGAGAGTGCTGTCCCGAGTCTCCTCCTGGAGCCAGTCGTCAGCACGGTGCCTTTTGGCACTGCAGTTCTCTTTCAGTCAGGGAGGGCGTGCGACTGGCAAAGGGAGTCTGCGCAGCACTGCCTTCACGAGGTTCTTTGACGACTGGGGCACTCAACCCAGGCAAGCCAGAGAGCAGTATGTTGCCCTTGCTATGAATGTGAAGAGCTTTCTCCAGGGCCCTGTTGAGGCTGAGGTTCCTCAGAAGCCAGGAGCCGCCGTTCCGGCACGGAGAGAAGTCATCCTGCGAACTTGGCGAACGAGCTCCTATCCTGTGTGCCCCCAGGAGCGTCGCAGAGTTAAGGCACTCCGTGGTGGAGTATGGCCTCATGGAAACCACTGCACACCCAACTCCCCCGACGTGAAACACTGGAACTTACCTTGAGGCCTGAGGTCACCTTTCGTTCGGCCGGAGCTGAACATGTGGTGCCGTGGGAGGAGTTCCTAGAAAGGGATCGCCAGCACGGTTTTCGTTTTGAGAGAACACGCAGCCTCGGCCCACAACGACAATCCTGCCGTGCAGAGACGTCGGGCCGCTAGTGCTGTTCAGGCAGCTTTGAAGCCAAGCGCAAGGCGCCTCCAAACGGGGAGAAAGCGTACTCTCCCCTCCGCGTTCCACGTTCAAGCTGAAAGACGCAGCATGTTTCTCGGAAGGCTCTGCCGAGCTATCTAGTACAAGGGAGAGAGTGCCTGCCTCTGCTGAGAAAGGTTTTGACGTGGGGATTGCTGGACATGAGGAAGAGCGTTCCCCAGGCCGTGCAAAGTTTAGGCGTTGGTGACTCTGGATGGTCCCAAGGGTCCAGAATTGTCCCTGGGAAAGCTGTCCTCTTTTTCTTTCTCCGGCTGGAAGTAAACAACTGGCAACCAACTGCCATACGCAGACGTCCTGGGGGAGCCCCCCGGTTTCATTTGGGACGCACGTGGGTGTCTCACAGAAGAGCCCAAATTCCTAATTGGGGGCACACCAGCATGGAACGTAAGGCTGTTTAGAACTGCGTACCCTGAGGCCGTTGGAAGGCCGTACAGACGAGAGCTTTCGAGCGAACAGGGCAGCGCTTCGCCATCATCGTTGCCCGTTCACGGAGCTTAATCAAACGAATGCCTTTACTTCCTGTGGCTCAAACGCAACAGAGGAGTTGGAAGGCATACAGTGCCCTTTGACAGTTGTTACGACGAACGTGAGTGCACAGTGTCTCGTGAAATAAATCCCTAGCACTGTTGAAGCATCCCGTTAACGCATGCTTCTTCGCTCCTATGGCACTCCGAGGTGGTACTGACGGGGGAAATCTAGACTTTTACTTGAGGCCGGGGGGGCTCACAATTCTTTTGTCGGCGAGCTCCACAGTGCTCTTGCTGAAGCTCCCAGCAAGGACCTGAGAGCAGCAGGCCTCACACGAGTACACTCGGACGGCTTCCGTCACGAGTAAACTCAGACCTCTTATGTGAGGCCTTCCGGCAGCAAAGAGAAGGTGGGCGCGAGGAGTGTGCTTCAGGCAGCTTAGGACCCGCAACTGTCTCGTCTACCACGGAGGGGAATAAGGTTTGCCCAGGGTCGCCCAGTTTCAAAGCTGAGCTCACGTAGTTATCCTCAGTGGTTTCCGATTACCTGAAGGAAACACACGGGAGGAACAGGGCCCTTCCATGGAGGCCCTTTTGGGCACAGGGACCTCTGCGTGGGATCTACTGTGTAAGTATGGCAGTACCTTAGGTAGGCCTCAGTGACCAAGGCTGTCGTCTGGCTCATGCCTTAGCTGTGTTAAGTGTGGAAAACGTGCTGGTCCTCAGGCTGGGCCCACAGCCTAGCTTTCGCTTCTGTGAGAGTGCTGTCCCGAGTCTCCTCCTGGAGCCAGTCGTCAGCACGGTGCCTTTTGGCACTGCAGTTCTCTTTCAGTCAGGGAGGGCGTGCGACTGGCAAAGGGAGTCTGCACAGCACTGCCTTCGCGAGGCTCTTTGACGACTGGGGCACTCAACCGAGGCAAGCCAGAGAGCAGTACGTTGCCCTTGCTATGAATGTGAAGAGCTTGCTCCAGGGCCCTGTTGAGGCTGAGGTTCCTCAGAAGCCAGGAGCCGCCGTTCCGGCACGGAGAGAAGTCATCCTGCGAACTTGGCGAACGAGCTCCTATCCTGTGTGCCCCCAGGAGCGTCGCAGAGTTAAGGCACTCCGTGGTGGAGTATGGCCTCATGGAAACCACTGCACACCCAACTCCCCCGACGTGAAACACTGGAACTTACCTTGAGGCCTGAGGTCACCTTTCGTTCGGCCGGAGCTGAACATGCGGTGCCGTGGGAGGAGTTCCTAGAGAGGGATCGCCAGCACGGTTTTCGTTTTGAGAGAACACGCAGCCTCGGCCCACAACGACAATCCTGCCGTGCAGAGACGTCGGGCCGCTAGTGCTGTTCAGGCAGCTTTGAAGCCAAGCGCAAGGCGCCTCCAAACGGGGAGAAAGCGTACTCTCCCCTCCGCGTCCCACGTTCAAGCTGAATGACGCAGCATGTTTCTCGGAAGGCTCTGCCGAGCTATCTAGTACAAGGGAGAGAGTGCCTGCCTCTGCTGAGAAAGGTTTTGACGTGGGGATTGCTGGACATGAGGAAGAGCGTTCCCCAGGCCGTGCAAAGTTTAGGCTTTGGTGACTCTGGATGGTCCCAAGGGTCCAGAATTGTCCCTGGGAAAGCTGTCCTCTTTTTCTTTCTCCGGCTGGAAGTAAACAGCTGGCAACCGACTGCCGTACGCAGACGTCCTGGGGGAGCCCCCCGGTTTCATTTGGGACGCACGTGGGTGTCTCACAGAAGAGCCCAAATTCCTACTTGGGGGCACACCAGCATGGAACGTAAGGCTGTTTACAACTGCGTACCCTGAGGCCGTTGGAAGGCCGTACAGACGAGAGCTTTCGAGCGAACGGGGCAGCGCTTCGCCATCATCGTTGCCCGTTCACGGAGCTTAATCAAACGAATGCCTTTACTTCCTGTGGCTCAAACGCAACAGAGGAGTTGGAAGGCATACAGTGCCCTTTGACAGTTGTTACGACGAACGTGAGTGCACAGTGTCTCGTGAAATAAATCCCTAGCACTGTTGAAGCATCCCGTTAACGCATGCTTCTTCGCTCCTATGGCACTCCGAGGTGGTACTGACGGGGGAAATCTGGACTTTTACTTGAGGCCGGGGGGGCTCACAATTCTTTTGTCGGCGAGCTCCACAGTGCTCTTGCTGAAGCTCCCAGCAAGGACCTGAGAGCAGCAGGCCTCACACGAGTACACTCGGACGGCTTCCGTCACGAGTAAACTCAGACCTCTTATGTGAGGCCTTCCGGCAGCAAAGAGAAGGTGGGCGCGAGGAGTGTGCTTCAGGCAGCTTAGGACCCGCAACTGTCTCGTCTACCACGGAGGGGAATAAGGTTTGCCCAGGGTCGCCCAGTTTCAAAGCTGAGCTCACGTACTTATCCTCAGTGGTTTCCGATTACCTGAAGGAAACACACGGGAGGAACAGGGTCCTTCCATGGAGGCCCTTCTGGGCACAGGGACCTCTGCGTGGGATCTACTGGGTAAGTATGGCAGTACCTTAGGTAGGCCTCAGGGACCAAGTCTGTCGTCTGGCTCATGCCTTAGCTGTGTTAAGTGTGGAAAACGTGCTGGTCCTCAGGCTGGGCCCACAGCCTAGCTTTCGCTTCTGTGAGAGTGCTGTCCCGAGTCTCCTCCTGGAGCCAGTCGTCAGCACGGTGCCTTTTGGCACTGCAGTTCTCTTTCAGTCAGGGAGGGCGTGCGACTGGCAAAGGGAGTCTGCGCAGCACTGCCTTCACGAGGCTCTTTGACGACTGGGGCACTCAACCCAGGCAAGCCAGAGAGCAGTATGTTGCCCTTGCTATGAATGTGAAGAGCTTTCTCCAGGGCCCTGTTGAGGCTGAGGTTCCTCAGAAGCCAGGAGCCGCCGTTCCGGCACGGAGAGAAGTCATCCTGCGAACTTGGCGAACGAGCTCCTATCCTGTGTGCCCCCAGGAGCGTCGCAGAGTTAAGGCACTCCGTGGTGGAGTATGGCCTCATGGAAACCACTGCACACCCAACTCCCCCGACGTGAAACACTGGAACTTACCTTGAGGCCTGAGGTCACCTTTCGTTCGGCCGGAGCTGAACATGTGGTGCCGTGGGAGGAGTTCCTAGAAAGGGATCGCCAGCACGGTTTTCGTTTTGAGAGAACACGCAGCCTCGGCCCACAACGACAATCCTGCCGTGCAGAGACGTCGGGCCGCTAGTGCTGTTCAGGCAGCTTTGAAGCCAAGCGCAAGGCGCCTCCAAACGGGGAGAAAGCGTACTCTCCACTCCGCGTCCCACGTTCAAGCTGAATGACGCAGCATGTTTCTCGGAAGGCTCTGCCGAGCTATCTAGTACAAGGGAGAGAGTGCCTGCCTCTGCTGAGAAAGGTTTTGACGTGGGGATTGCTGGACATGAGGAAGAGCGTTCCCCAGGCCGTGCAAAGTTTAGGCGTTGGTGACTCTGGATGGTCCCAAGGGTCCAGAATTGTCCCTGGGAAAGCTGTCCTCTTTTTCTTTCTCCGGCTGGAAGTAAACAACTGGCAACCAACTGCCGTACGCAGACGTCCTGGGGGAGCCCCCCGGTTTCATTTGGGACGCACGTGGGTGTCTCACAGAAGAGCCCAAATTCCTAATTGGGGGCACACCAGCATGGAACGTAAGGCTGTTTAGAACTGCGTACCCTGAGGCCGTTGGAAGGCCGTACAGACGAGAGCTTTCGAGCGAACAGGGCAGCGCTTCGCCATCATCGTTGCCCGTTCACGGAGCTTAATCAAACGAATGCCTTTACTTCCTGTGGCTCAAACGCAACAGAGGAGTTGGAAGGCATACAGTGCCCTTTGACAGTTGTTACGACGAACGTGAGTGCACAGTGTCTCGTGAAATAAATCCCTAGCACTGTTGAAGCATCCCGTTAACGCATGCTTCTTCGCTCCTATGGCACTCCGAGGTGGTACTGACGGGGGAAATCTAGACTTTTACTTGAGGCCGGGGGGGCTCACAATTCTTTTGTCGGCGAGCTCCACAGTGCTCTTGCTGAAGCTCCCAGCAAGGACCTGAGAGCAGCAGGCCTCACACGAGTACACTCGGACGGCTTCCGTCACGAGTAAACTCAGACCTCTTATGTGAGGCCTTCCGGCAGCAAAGAGAAGGTGGGCGCGAGGAGTGTGCTTCAGGCAGCTTAGGACCCGCAACTGTCTCGTCTACCACGGAGGGGAATAAGGTTTGCCCAGGGTCGCCCAGTTTCAAAGCTGAGCTCACGTAGTTATCCTCAGTGGTTTCCGATTACCTGAAGGAAACACACGGGAGGAACAGGGCCCTTCCATGGAGGCCCTTTTGGGCACAGGGACCTCTGCGTGGGATCTACTGGGTAAGTATGGCAGTACCTTAGGTAGGCCTCAGTGACCAAGGCTGTCGTCTGGCTCATGCCTTAGCTGTGTTAAGTGTGGAAAACGTGCTGGTCCTCAGGCTGGGCCCACAGCCTAGCTTTCGCTTCTGTGAGAGTGCTGTCCCGAGTCTCCTCCTGGAGCCAGTCGTCAGCACGGTGCCTTTTGGCACTGCAGTTCTCTTTCAGTCAGGGAGGGCGTGCGACTGGCAAAGGGAGTCTGCACAGCACTGCCTTCGCGAGGCTCTTTGACGACTGGGGCACTCAACCGAGGCAAGCCAGAGAGCAGTACGTTGCCCTTGCTATGAATGTGAAGAGCTTGCTCCAGGGCCCTGTTGAGGCTGAGGTTCCTCAGAAGCCAGGAGCCGCCGTTCCGGCACGGAGAGAAGTCATCCTGCGAACTTGGCGAACGAGCTCCTATCCTGTGTGCCCCCAGGAGCGTCGCAGAGTTAAGGCACTCCGTGGTGGAGTATGGCCTCATGGAAACCACTGCACACCCAACTCCCCCGACGTGAAACACTGGAACTTACCTTGAGGCCTGAGGTCACCTTTCGTTCGGCCGGAGCTGAACATGCGGTGCCGTGGGAGGAGTTCCTAGAGAGGGATCGCCAGCACGGTTTTCGTTTTGAGAGAACACGCAGCCTCGGCCCACAACGACAATCCTGCCGTGCAGAGACGTCGGGCCGCTAGTGCTGTTCAGGCAGCTTTGAAGCCAAGCGCAAGGCGCCTCCAAACGGGGAGAAAGCGTACTCTCCCCTCCGCGTCCCACGTTCAAGCTGAATGACGCAGCATGTTTCTCGGAAGGCTCTGCCGAGCTATCTAGTACAAGGGAGAGAGTGCCTGCCTCTGCTGAGAAAGGTTTTGACGTGGGGATTGCTGGACATGAGGAAGAGCGTTCCCCAGGCCGTGCAAAGTTTAGGCTTTGGTGACTCTGGATGGTCCCAAGGGTCCAGAATTGTCCCTGGGAAAGCTGTCCTCTTTTTCTTTCTCCGGCTGGAAGTAAACAGCTGGCAACCGACTGCCGTACGCAGACGTCCTGGGGGAGCCCCCCGGTTTCATTTGGGACGCACGTGGGTGTCTCACAGAAGAGCCCAAATTCCTACTTGGGGGCACACCAGCATGGAACGTAAGGCTGTTTACAACTGCGTACCCTGAGGCCGTTGGAAGGCCGTACAGACGAGAGCTTTCGAGCGAACGGGGCAGCGCTTCGCCATCATCGTTGCCCGTTCACGGAGCTTAATCAAACGAATGCCTTTACTTCCTGTGGCTCAAACGCAACAGAGGAGTTGGAAGGCATACAGTGCCCTTTGACAGTTGTTACGACGAACGTGAGTGCACAGTGTCTCGTGAAATAAATCCCTAGCACTGTTGAAGCATCCCGTTAACGCATGCTTCTTCGCTCCTATGGCACTCCGAGGTGGTACTGACGGGGGAAATCTGGACTTTTACTTGAGGCCGGGGGGGCTCACAATTCTTTTGTCGGCGAGCTCCACAGTGCTCTTGCTGAAGCTCCCAGCAAGGACCTGAGAGCAGCAGGCCTCACACGAGTACACTCGGACGGCTTCCGTCACGAGTAAACTCAGACCTCTTATGTGAGGCCTTCCGGCAGCAAAGAGAAGGTGGGCGCGAGGAGTGTGCTTCAGGCAGCTTAGGACCCGCAACTGTCTCGTCTACCACGGAGGGGAATAAGGTTTGCCCAGGGTCGCCCAGTTTCAAAGCTGAGCTCACGTACTTATCCTCAGTGGTTTCCGATTACCTGAAGGAAACACACGGGAGGAACAGGGTCCTTCCATGGAGGCCCTTCTGGGCACAGGGACCTCTGCGTGGGATCTACTGGGTAAGTATGGCAGTACCTTAGGTAGGCCTCAGGGACCAAGTCTGTCGTCTGGCTCATGCCTTAGCTGTGTTAAGTGTGGAAAACGTGCTGGTCCTCAGGCTGGGCCCACAGCCTAGCTTTCGCTTCTCTGAGAGTGCTGTCCCGAGTCTCCTCCTGGAGCCAGTCGTCAGCACGGTGCCTTTTGGCACTGCAGTTCTCTTTCAGTCAGGGAGGGCGTGCGACTGGCAAAGGGAGTCTGCGCAGCACTGCCTTCACGAGGCTCTTTGACGACTGGGGCACTCAACCCAGGCAAGCCAGAGAGCAGTATGTTGCCCTTGCTATGAATGTGAAGAGCTTTCTCCAGGGCCCTGTTGAGGCTGAGGTTCCTCAGAAGCCAGGAGCCGCCGTTCCGGCACGGAGAGAAGTCATCCTGCGAACTTGGCGAACGAGCTCCTATCCTGTGTGCCCCCAGGAGCGTCGCAGAGTTAAGGCACTCCGTGGTGGAGTATGGCCTCATGGAAACCACTGCACACCCAACTCCCCCGACGTGAAACACTGGAACTTACCTTGAGGCCTGAGGTCACCTTTCGTTCGGCCGGAGCTGAACATGTGGTGCCGTGGGAGGAGTTCCTAGAAAGGGATCGCCAGCACGGTTTTCGTTTTGAGAGAACACGCAGCCTCGGCCCACAACGACAATCCTGCCGTGCAGAGACGTCGGGCCGCTAGTGCTGTTCAGGCAGCTTTGAAGCCAAGCGCAAGGCGCCTCCAAACGGGGAGAAAGCGTACTCTCCACTCCGCGTCCCACGTTCAAGCTGAATGACGCAGCATGTTTCTCGGAAGGCTCTGCCGAGCTATCTAGTACAAGGGAGAGAGTGCCTGCCTCTGCTGAGAAAGGTTTTGACGTGGGGATTGCTGGACATGAGGAAGAGCGTTCCCCAGGCCGTGCAAAGTTTAGGCGTTGGTGACTCTGGATGGTCCCAAGGGTCCAGAATTGTCCCTGGGAAAGCTGTCCTCTTTTTCTTTCTCCGGCTGGAAGTAAACAACTGGCAACCAACTGCCGTACGCAGACGTCCTGGGGGAGCCCCCCGGTTTCATTTGGGACGCACGTGGGTGTCTCACAGAAGAGCCCAAATTCCTAATTGGGGGCACACCAGCATGGAACGTAAGGCTGTTTAGAACTGCGTACCCTGAGGCCGTTGGAAGGCCGTACAGACGAGAGCTTTCGAGCGAACAGGGCAGCGCTTCGCCATCATCGTTGCCCGTTCACGGAGCTTAATCAAACGAATGCCTTTACTTCCTGTGGCTCAAACGCAACAGAGGAGTTGGAAGGCATACAGTGCCCTTTGACAGTTGTTACGACGAACGTGAGTGCACAGTGTCTCGTGAAATAAATCCCTAGCACTGTTGAAGCATCCCGTTAACGCATGCTTCTTCGCTCCTATGGCACTCCGAGGTGGTACTGACGGGGGAAATCTAGACTTTTACTTGAGGCCGGGGGGGCTCACAATTCTTTTGTCGGCGAGCTCCACAGTGCTCTTGCTGAAGCTCCCAGCAAGGACCTGAGAGCAGCAGGCCTCACACGAGTACACTCGGACGGCTTCCGTCACGAGTAAACTCAGACCTCTTATGTGAGGCCTTCCGGCAGCAAAGAGAAGGTGGGCGCGAGGAGTGTGCTTCAGGCAGCTTAGGACCCGCAACTGTCTCGTCTACCACGGAGGGGAATAAGGTTTGCCCAGGGTCGCCCAGTTTCAAAGCTGAGCTCACGTAGTTATCCTCAGTGGTTTCCGATTACCTGAAGGAAACACACGGGAGGAACAGGGCCCTTCCATGGAGGCCCTTTTGGGCACAGGGACCTCTGCGTGGGATCTACTGGGTAAGTATGGCAGTACCTTAGGTAGGCCTCAGTGACCAAGGCTGTCGTCTGGCTCATGCCTTAGCTGTGTTAAGTGTGGAAAACGTGCTGGTCCTCAGGCTGGGCCCACAGCCTAGCTTTCGCTTCTGTGAGAGTGCTGTCCCGAGTCTCCTCCTGGAGCCAGTCGTCAGCACGGTGCCTTTTGGCACTGCAGTTCTCTTTCAGTCAGGGAGGGCGTGCGACTGGCAAAGGGAGTCTGCACAGCACTGCCTTCGCGAGGCTCTTTGACGACTGGGGCACTCAACCGAGGCAAGCCAGAGAGCAGTACGTTGCCCTTGCTATGAATGTGAAGAGCTTGCTCCAGGGCCCTGTTGAGGCTGAGGTTCCTCAGAAGCCAGGAGCCGCCGTTCCGGCACGGAGAGAAGTCATCCTGCGAACTTGGCGAACGAGCTCCTATCCTGTGTGCCCCCAGGAGCGTCGCAGAGTTAAGGCACTCCGTGGTGGAGTATGGCCTCATGGAAACCACTGCACACCCAACTCCCCCGACGTGAAACACTGGAACTTACCTTGAGGCCTGAGGTCACCTTTCGTTCGGCCGGAGCTGAACATGCGGTGCCGTGGGAGGAGTTCCTAGAGAGGGATCGCCAGCACGGTTTTCGTTTTGAGAGAACACGCAGCCTCGGCCCACAACGACAATCCTGCCGTGCAGAGACGTCGGGCCGCTAGTGCTGTTCAGGCAGCTTTGAAGCCAAGCGCAAGGCGCCTCCAAACGGGGAGAAAGCGTACTCTCCCCTCCGCGTCCCACGTTCAAGCTGAATGACGCAGCATGTTTCTCGGAAGGCTCTGCCGAGCTATCTAGTACAAGGGAGAGAGTGCCTGCCTCTGCTGAGAAAGGTTTTGACGTGGGGATTGCTGGACATGAGGAAGAGCGTTCCCCAGGCCGTGCAAAGTTTAGGCTTTGGTGACTCTGGATGGTCCCAAGGGTCCAGAATTGTCCCTGGGAAAGCTGTCCTCTTTTTCTTTCTCCGGCTGGAAGTAAACAGCTGGCAACCGACTGCCGTACGCAGACGTCCTGGGGGAGCCCCCCGGTTTCATTTGGGACGCACGTGGGTGTCTCACAGAAGAGCCCAAATTCCTACTTGGGGGCACACCAGCATGGAACGTAAGGCTGTTTACAACTGCGTACCCTGAGGCCGTTGGAAGGCCGTACAGACGAGAGCTTTCGAGCGAACGGGGCAGCGCTTCGCCATCATCGTTGCCCGTTCACGGAGCTTA
Organism: Grampus griseus; assembly: GCF_964374135.1. NCBI lineage: Eukaryota > Metazoa > Chordata > Mammalia > Artiodactyla > Delphinidae > Grampus > Grampus griseus. The sequence continues at coordinate 163,127 of NW_028133214.1, read as the reverse complement.
ATCAAACGAATGCCTTTACTTCCTGTGGCTCAAACGCAACAGAGGAGTTGGAAGGCATACAGTGCCCTTTGACAGTTGTTACGACGAACGTGAGTGCACAGTGTCTCGTGAAATAAATCCCTAGCACTGTTGAAGCATCCCGTTAACGCATGCTTCTTCGCTCCTATGGCACTCCGAGGTGGTACTGACGGGGGAAATCTGGACTTTTACTTGAGGCCGGGGGGGCTCACAATTCTTTTGTCGGCGAGCTCCACAGTGCTCTTGCTGAAGCTCCCAGCAAGGACCTGAGAGCAGCAGGCCTCACACGAGTACACTCGGACGGCTTCCGTCACGAGTAAACTCAGACCTCTTATGTGAGGCCTTCCGGCAGCAAAGAGAAGGTGGGCGCGAGGAGTGTGCTTCAGGCAGCTTAGGACCCGCAACTGTCTCGTCTACCACGGAGGGGAATAAGGTTTGCCCAGGGTCGCCCAGTTTCAAAGCTGAGCTCACGTACTTATCCTCAGTGGTTTCCGATTACCTGAAGGAAACACACGGGAGGAACAGGGTCCTTCCATGGAGGCCCTTCTGGGCACAGGGACCTCTGCGTGGGATCTACTGGGTAAGTATGGCAGTACCTTAGGTAGGCCTCAGGGACCAAGTCTGTCGTCTGGCTCATGCCTTAGCTGTGTTAAGTGTGGAAAACGTGCTGGTCCTCAGGCTGGGCCCACAGCCTAGCTTTCGCTTCTCTGAGAGTGCTGTCCCGAGTCTCCTCCTGGAGCCAGTCGTCAGCACGGTGCCTTTTGGCACTGCAGTTCTCTTTCAGTCAGGGAGGGCGTGCGACTGGCAAAGGGAGTCTGCGCAGCACTGCCTTCACGAGGCTCTTTGACGACTGGGGCACTCAACCCAGGCAAGCCAGAGAGCAGTATGTTGCCCTTGCTATGAATGTGAAGAGCTTTCTCCAGGGCCCTGTTGAGGCTGAGGTTCCTCAGAAGCCAGGAGCCGCCGTTCCGGCACGGAGAGAAGTCATCCTGCGAACTTGGCGAACGAGCTCCTATCCTGTGTGCCCCCAGGAGCGTCGCAGAGTTAAGGCACTCCGTGGTGGAGTATGGCCTCATGGAAACCACTGCACACCCAACTCCCCCGACGTGAAACACTGGAACTTACCTTGAGGCCTGAGGTCACCTTTCGTTCGGCCGGAGCTGAACATGTGGTGCCGTGGGAGGAGTTCCTAGAAAGGGATCGCCAGCACGGTTTTCGTTTTGAGAGAACACGCAGCCTCGGCCCACAACGACAATCCTGCCGTGCAGAGACGTCGGGCCGCTAGTGCTGTTCAGGCAGCTTTGAAGCCAAGCGCAAGGCGCCTCCAAACGGGGAGAAAGCGTACTCTCCACTCCGCGTCCCACGTTCAAGCTGAATGACGCAGCATGTTTCTCGGAAGGCTCTGCCGAGCTATCTAGTACAAGGGAGAGAGTGCCTGCCTCTGCTGAGAAAGGTTTTGACGTGGGGATTGCTGGACATGAGGAAGAGCGTTCCCCAGGCCGTGCAAAGTTTAGGCGTTGGTGACTCTGGATGGTCCCAAGGGTCCAGAATTGTCCCTGGGAAAGCTGTCCTCTTTTTCTTTCTCCGGCTGGAAGTAAACAACTGGCAACCAACTGCCGTACGCAGACGTCCTGGGGGAGCCCCCCGGTTTCATTTGGGACGCACGTGGGTGTCTCACAGAAGAGCCCAAATTCCTAATTGGGGGCACACCAGCATGGAACGTAAGGCTGTTTAGAACTGCGTACCCTGAGGCCGTTGGAAGGCCGTACAGACGAGAGCTTTCGAGCGAACAGGGCAGCGCTTCGCCATCATCGTTGCCCGTTCACGGAGCTTAATCAAACGAATGCCTTTACTTCCTGTGGCTCAAACGCAACAGAGGAGTTGGAAGGCATACAGTGCCCTTTGACAGTTGTTACGACGAACGTGAGTGCACAGTGTCTCGTGAAATAAATCCCTAGCACTGTTGAAGCATCCCGTTAACGCATGCTTCTTCGCTCCTATGGCACTCCGAGGTGGTACTGACGGGGGAAATCTAGACTTTTACTTGAGGCCGGGGGGGCTCACAATTCTTTTGTCGGCGAGCTCCACAGTGCTCTTGCTGAAGCTTCCAGCAAGGACCTGAGAGCAGCAGGCCTCACACGAGTACACTCGGACGGCTTCCGTCACGAGTAAACTCAGACCTCTTATGTGAGGCCTTCCGGCAGCAAAGAGAAGGTGGGCGCGAGGAGTGTGCTTCAGGCAGCTTAGGACCCGCAACTGTCTCGTCTACCACGGAGGGGAATAAGGTTTGCCCAGGGTCGCCCAGTTTCAAAGCTGAGCTCACGTAGTTATCCTCAGTGGTTTCCGATTACCTGAAGGAAACACACGGGAGGAACAGGGCCCTTCCATGGAGGCCCTTTTGGGCACAGGGACCTCTGCGTGGGATCTACTGGGTAAGTATGGCAGTACCTTAGGTAGGCCTCAGTGACCAAGGCTGTCGTCTGGCTCATGCCTTAGCTGTGTTAAGTGTGGAAAACGTGCTGGTCCTCAGGCTGGGCCCACAGCCTAGCTTTCGCTTCTGTGAGAGTGCTGTCCCGAGTCTCCTCCTGGAGCCAGTCGTCAGCACGGTGCCTTTTGGCACTGCAGTTCTCTTTCAGTCAGGGAGGCCGTGCGACTGGCAAAGGGAGTCTGCACAGCACTGCCTTCGCGAGGCTCTTTGACGACTGGGGCACTCAACCCAGGCAAGCCAGAGAGCAGTACGTTGCCCTTGCTATGAATGTGAAGAGCTTGCTCCAGGGCCCTGTTGAGGCTGAGGTTCCTCAGAAGCCAGGAGCCGCCGTTCCGGCACGGAGAGAAGTCATCCTGCGAACTTGGCCAACGAGCTCCTATCCTGTGTGCCCCCAGGAGCGTCGCAGAGTTAAGGCACTCCGTGGTGGAGTATGGCCTCATGGAAACCACTGCACACCCAACTCCCCCGACGTGAAACACTGGAACTTACCTTGAGGCCTGAGGTCACCTTTCGTTCGGCCGGAGCTGAACATGCGGTGCCGTGGGAGGAGTTCCTAGAAAGGGATCGCCAGCACGGTTTTCGTTTTGAGAGAACACGCAGCCTCGGCCCACAACGACAATCCTGCCGTGCAGAGACGTCGGGCCGCTAGTGCTGTTCAGGCAGCTTTGAAGCCAAGCGCAAGGCGCCTCCAAACGGGGAGAAAGCGTACTCTCCCCTCCGCGTCCCACGTTCAAGCTGAATGACGCAGCATGTTTCTCGGAAGGCTCTGCCGAGCTATCTAGTACAAGGGAGAGAGTGCCTGCCTCTGCTGAGAAAGGTTTTGACGTGGGGATTGCTGGACATGAGGAAGAGCGTTCCCCAGGCCGTGCAAAGTTTAGGCGTTGGTGACTCTGGATGGTCCCAAGGGTCCAGAATTGTCCCTGGGAAAGCTGTCCTCTTTTTCTTTCTCCGGCTGGAAGTAAACAACTGGCAACCAACTGCCGTACGCAGACGTCCTGGGGGAGCCCCCCGGTTTCATTTGGGACGCACGTGGGTGTCTCACAGAAGAGCCCAAATTCCTAATTGGGGGCACACCAGCATGGAACGTAAGGCTGTTTAGAACTGCGTACCCTGAGGCCGTTGGAAGGCCGTACAGACGAGAGCTTTCGAGCGAACAGGGCAGCGCTTCGCCATCATCGTTGCCCGTTCACGGAGCTTAATCAAACGAATGCCTTTACTTCCTGTGGCTCAAACGCAACAGAGGAGTTGGAAGGCATACAGTGCCCTTTGACAGTTGTTACGACGAACGTGAGTGCACAGTGTCTCGTGAAATAAATCCCTAGCACTGTTGAAGCATCCCGTTAACGCATGCTTCTTCGCTCCTATGGCACTCCGAGGTGGTACTGACGGGGGAAATCTAGACTTTTACTTGAGGCCGGGGGGGCTCACAATTCTTTTGTCGGCGAGCTCCACAGTGCTCTTGCTGAAGCTCCCAGCAAGGACCTGAGAGCAGCAGGCCTCACACGAGTACACTCGGACGGCTTCCGTCACGAGTAAACTCAGACCTCTTATGTGAGGCCTTCCGGCAGCAAAGAGAAGGTGGGCGCGAGGAGTGTGCTTCAGGCAGCTTAGGACCCGCAACTGTCTCGTCTACCACGGAGGGGAATAAGGTTTGCCCAGGGTCGCCCAGTTTCAAAGCTGAGCTCACGTAGTTATCCTCAGTGGTTTCCGATTACCTCAAGGAAACACACGGGAGGAACAGGGCCCTTCCATGGAGGCCCTTTTGGGCACAGGGACCTCTGCGTGGGATCTACTGGGTAAGTATGGCAGTACCTTAGGTAGGCCTCAGTGACCAAGGCTGTCGTCTGGCTCATGCCTTAGCTGTGTTAAGTGTGGAAAACGTGCTGGTCCTCAGGCTGGGCCCACAGCCTAGCTTTCGCTTCTGTGAGAGTGCTGTCCCGAGTCTCCTCCTGGAGCCAGTCGTCAGCACGGTGCCTTTTGGCACTGCAGTTCTCTTTCAGTCAGGGAGGCCGTGCGACTGGCAAAGGGAGTCTGCACAGCACTGCCTTCGCGAGGCTCTTTGACGACTGGGGCACTCAACCCAGGCAAGCCAGAGAGCAGTACGTTGCCCTTGCTATGAATGTGAAGAGCTTGCTCCAGGGCCCTGTTGAGGCTGAGGTTCCTCAGAAGCCAGGAGCCGCCGTTCCGGCACGGAGAGAAGTCATCCTGCGAACTTGGCGAACGAGCTCCTATCCTGTGTGCCCCCAGGAGCGTCGCAGAGTTAAGGCACTCCGTGGTGGAGTATGGCCTCATGGAAACCACTGCACACCCAACTTCCCCGACGTGAAACACTGGAACTTACCTTGAGGCCTGAGGTCACCTTTCGTTCGGCCGGAGCTGAACATGTGGTGCCGTGGGAGGAGTTCCTAGAGAGGGATCGCCAGCACGGTTTTCGTTTTGAGAGAACACGCAGCCTCGGCCCACAACGACAATCCTGCCGTGCAGAGACGTCGGGCCGCTAGTGCTGTTCAGGCAGCTTTGAAGCCAAGCGCAAGGCGCCTCCAAACGGGGAGAAAGCGTACTCTCCCCTCCGCGTCCCACGTTCAAGCTGAATGACGCAGCATGTTTCTCGGAAGGCTCTGCCGAGCTATCTAGTACAAGGGAGAGAGTGCCTGCCTCTGCTGAGAAAGGTTTTGACGTGGGGATTGCTGGACATGAGGAAGAGCGTTCCCCAGGCCGTGCAAAGTTTAGGCTTTGGTGACTCTGGATGGTCCCAAGGGTCCAGAATTGTCCCTGGGAAAGCTGTCCTCTTTTTCTTTCTCCGGCTGGAAGTAAACAGCTGGCAACCGACTGCCGTACGCAGACGTCCTGGGGGAGCCCCCCGGTTTCATTTGGGACGCACGTGGGTGTCTCACAGAAGAGCCCAAATTCCTACTTGGGGGCACACCAGCATGGAACGTAAGGTTGTTTAGAACTGCGTACCCTGAGGCCGTTGGAAGGCCGTACAGACGAGAGCTTTCGAGCGAACGGGGCAGCGCTTCGCCATCATCGTTGCCCGTTCACGGAGCTTAATCAAACGAATGCCTTTACTTCCTGTGGCTCAAACGCAACAGAGGAGTTGGAAGGCATACAGTGCCCTTTGACAGTTGTTACGACGAACGTGAGTGCACAGTGTCTCGTGAAATAAATCCCTAGCACTGTTGAAGCATCCCGTTAACGCATGCTTCTTCGCTCCTATGGCACTCTGAGGTGGTACTGACGGGGGAAATCTGGACTTTTACTTGAGGCCGGGGGGGCTCACAATTCTTTTGTCGGCGAGCTCCAGAGTGCTCTTGCTGAAGCTCCCAGCAAGGACCTGAGAGCAGCAGGCCTCACACGAGTACACTCGGACGGCTTCCGTCACGAGTAAACTCAGACCTCTTATGTGAGGCCTTCCGGCAGCAAAGAGAAGGTGGGCGCGAGGAGTGTGCTTCAGGCAGCTTAGGACCCGCAACTGTCTCGTCTACCACGGAGGGGAATAAGGTTTGCCCAGGGTCGCCCAGTTTCAAAGCTGAGCTCACGTACTTATCCTCAGTGGTTTCCGATTACCTGAAGGAAACACACGGGAGGAACAGGGTCCTTCCATGGAGGCCCTTCTGGGCACAGGGACCTCTGCGTGGGATCTACTGGGTAAGTATGGCAGTACCTTAGGTAGGCCTCAGGGACCAAGTCTGTCGTCTGGCTCATGCCTTAGCTGTGTTAAGTGTGGAAAACGTGCTGGTCCTCAGGCTGGGCCCACAGCCTAGCTTTCGCTTCTGTGAGAGTGCTGTCCCGAGTCTCCTCCTGGAGCCAGTCGTCAGCACGGTGCCTTTTGGCACTGCAGTTCTCTTTCAGTCAGGGAGGGCGTGCGACTGGCAAAGGGAGTCTGCGCAGCACTGCCTTCACGAGGCTCTTTGACGACTGGGGCACTCAACCCAGGCAAGCCAGAGAGCAGTATGTTGCCCTTGCTATGAATGTGAAGAGCTTTCTCCAGGGCCCTGTTGAGGCTGAGGTTCCTCAGAAGCCAGGAGCCGCCGTTCCGGCACGGAGAGAAGTCATCCTGCGAACTTGGCGAACGAGCTCCTATCCTGTGTGCCCCCAGGAGCGTCACAGAGTTAAGGCACTCCGTGGTGGAGTATGGCCTCATGGAAACCACTGCACACCCAACTCCCCCGACGTGAAACACTGGAACTTACCTTGAGGCCTGAGGTCACCTTTCGTTCGGCCGGAGCTGAACATGTGGTGCCGTGGGAGGAGTTCCTAGAAAGGGATCGCCAGCACGGTTTTCGTTTTGAGAGAACACGCAGCCTCGGCCCACAACGACAATCCTGCCGTGCAGAGACGTCGGGCCGCTAGTGCTGTTCAGGCAGCTTTGAAGCCAAGCGCAAGGCGCCTCCAAACGGGGAGAAAGCGTACTCTCCCCTCCGCGTCCCACGTTCAAGCTGAATGACGCAGCATGTTTCTCGGAAGGCTCTGCCGAGCTATCTAGTACAAGGGAGAGAGTGCCTGCCTCTGCTGAGAAAGGTTTTGACGTGGGGATTGCTGGACATGAGGAAGAGCGTTCCCCAGGCCGTGCAAAGTTTAGGCGTTGGTGACTCTGGATGGTCCCAAGGGTCCAGAATTGTCCCTGGGAAAGCTGTCCTCTTTTTCTTTCTCCGGCTGGAAGTAAACAACTGGCAACCGACTGCCGTACGCAGACGTCCTGGGGGAGCCCCCCGGTTTCATTTGGGACGCACGTGGGTGTCTCACAGAAGAGCCCAAATTCCTAATTGGGGGCACACCAGCATGGAACGTAAGGCTGTTTAGAACTGCGTACCCTGAGGCCGTTGGAAGGCCGTACAGACGAGAGCTTTCGAGCGAACAGGGCAGCGCTTCGCCATCATCGTTGCCCGTTCACGGAGCTTAATCAAACGAATGCCTTTACTTCCTGTGGCTCAAACGCAACAGAGGAGTTGGAAGGCATACAGTGCCCTTTGACAGTTGTTACGACGAACGTGAGTGCACAGTGTCTCGTGAAATAAATCCCTAGCACTGTTGAAGCATCCCGTTAACGCATGCTTCTTCGCTCCTATGGCACTCCGAGGTGGTACTGACGGGGGAAATCTAGACTTTTACTTGAGGCCGGGGGGGCTCACAATTCTTTTGTCGGCGAGCTCCACAGTGCTCTTGCTGAAGCTCCCAGCAAGGACCTGAGAGCAGCAGGCCTCACACGAGTACACTCGGACGGCTTCCGTCACGAGTAAACTCAGACCTCTTATGTGAGGCCTTCCGGCAGCAAAGAGAAGGTGGGCGCGAGGAGTGTGCTTCAGGCAGCTTAGGACCCGCAACTGTCTCGTCTACCACGGAGGGGAATAAGGTTTGCCCAGGGTCGCCCAGTTTCAAAGCTGAGCTCACGTAGTTATCCTCAGTGGTTTCCGATTACCTCAAGGAAACACACGGGAGGAACAGGGCCCTTCCATGGAGGCCCTTTTGGGCACAGGGACCTCTGCGTGGGATCTACTGGGTAAGTATGGCAGTACCTTAGGTAGGCCTCAGGGACCAAGGCTGTCGTCTGGCTCATGCCTTAGCTGTGTTAAGTGTGGAAAACGTGCTGGTCCTCAGGCTGGGCCCACAGCCTAGCTTTCGCTTCTGTGAGAGTGCTGTCCCGAGTCTCCTCCTGGAGCCAGTCGTCAGCACGGTGCCTTTTGGCACTGCAGTTCTCTTTCAGTCAGGGAGGCCGTGCGACTGGCAAAGGGAGTCTGCGCAGCACTGCCTTCGCGAGGCTCTTTGACGACTGGGGCACTCAACCGAGGCAAGCCAGAGAGCAGTACGTTGCCCTTGCTATGAATGTGAAGAGCTTTCTCCAGGGCCCTGTTGAGGCTGAGGTTCCTCAGAAGCCAGGAGCCGCCGTTCCGGCACGGAGAGAAGTCATCCTGCGAACTTGGCGAACGAGCTCCTATCCTGTGTGCCCCCAGGAGCGTCGCAGAGTTAAGGCACTCCGTGGTGGAGTATGGCCTCATGGAAACCACTGCACACCCAACTCCCCCGACGTGAAACACTGGAACTTACCTTGAGGCCTGAGGTCACCTTTCGTTCGGCCGGAGCTGAACATGCGGTGCCGTGGGAGGAGTTCCTAGAGAGGGATCGCCAGCACGGTTTTCGTTTTGAGAGAACACGCAGCCTCGGCCCACAACGACAATCCTGCCGTGCAGAGACGTCGGGCCGCTAGTGCTGTTCAGGCAGCTTTGAAGCCAAGCGCAAGGCGCCTCCAAACGGGGAGAAAGCGTACTCTCCCCTCCGCGTCCCACGTTCAAGCTGAATGACGCAGCATGTTTCTCGGAAGGCTCTGCCGAGCTATCTAGTACAAGGGAGAGAGTGCCTGCCTCTGCTGAGAAAGGTTTTGACGTGGGGATTGCTGGACATGAGGAAGAGCGTTCCCCAGGCCGTGCAAAGTTTAGGCTTTGGTGACTCTGGATGGTCCCAAGGGTCCAGAATTGTCCCTGGGAAAGCTGTCCTCTTTTTCTTTCTCCGGCTGGAAGTAAACAGCTGGCAACCGACTGCCGTACGCAGACGTCCTGGGGGAGCCCCCCGGTTTCATTTGGGACGCACGTGGGTGTCTCACAGAAGAGCCCAAATTCCTACTTGGGGGCACACCAGCATGGAACGTAAGGTTGTTTAGAACTGCGTACCCTGAGGCCGTTGGAAGGCCGTACAGACGAGAGCTTTCGAGCGAACGGGGCAGCGCTTCGCCATCATCGTTGCCCGTTCACGGAGCTTAATCAAACGAATGCCTTTACTTCCTGTGGCTCAAACGCAACAGAGGAGTTGGAAGGCATACAGTGCCCTTTGACAGTTGTTACGACGAACGTGAGTGCACAGTGTCTCGTGAAATAAATCCCTAGCACTGTTGAAGCATCCCGTTAACGCATGCTTCTTCGCTCCTATGGCACTCTGAGGTGGTACTGACGGGGGAAATCTGGACTTTTACTTGAGGCCGGGGGGGCTCACAATTCTTTTGTCGGCGAGCTCCAGAGTGCTCTTGCTGAAGCTCCCAGCAAGGACCTGAGAGCAGCAGGCCTCACACGAGTACACTCGGACGGCTTCCGTCACGAGTAAACTCAGACCTCTTATGTGAGGCCTTCCGGCAGCAAAGAGAAGGTGGGCGCGAGGAGTGTGCTTCAGGCAGCTTAGGACCCGCAACTGTCTCGTCTACCACGGAGGGGAATAAGGTTTGCCCAGGGTCGCCCAGTTTCAAAGCTGAGCTCACGTACTTATCCTCAGTGGTTTCCGATTACCTGAAGGAAACACACGGGAGGAACAGGGTCCTTCCATGGAGGCCCTTCTGGGCACAGGGACCTCTGCGTGGGATCTACTGGGTAAGTATGGCAGTACCTTAGGTAGGCCTCAGGGACCAAGTCTGTCGTCTGGCTCATGCCTTAGCTGTGTTAAGTGTGGAAAACGTGCTGGTACTCAGGCTGGGCCCACAGCCTAGCTTTCGCTTCTGTGAGAGTGCTGTCCCGAGTCTCCTCCTGGAGCCAGTCGTCAGCACGGTGCCTTTTGGCACTGCAGTTCTCTTTCAGTCAGGGAGGGCGTGCGACTGGCAAAGGGAGTCTGCGCAGCACTGCCTTCACGAGGCTCTTTGACGACTGGGGCACTCAACCCAGGCAAGCCAGAGAGCAGTATGTTGCCCTTGCTATGAATGTGAAGAGCTTTCTCCAGGGCCCTGTTGAGGCTGAGGTTCCTCAGAAGCCAGGAGCCGCCGTTCCGGCACGGAGAGAAGTCATCCTGCGAACTTGGCGAACGAGCTCCTATCCTGTGTGCCCCCAGGAGCGTCGCAGAGTTAAGGCACTCCGTGGTGGAGTATGGCCTCATGGAAACCACTGCACACCCAACTCCCCCGACGTGAAACACTGGAACTTACCTTGAGGCCTGAGGTCACCTTTCGTTCGGCCGGAGCTGAACATGTGGTGCCGTGGGAGGAGTTCCTAGAAAGGGATCGCCAGCACGGTTTTCGTTTTGAGAGAACACGCAGCCTCGGCCCACAACGACAATCCTGCCGTGCAGAGACGTCGGGCCGCTAGTGCTGTTCAGGCAGCTTTGAAGCCAAGCGCAAGGCGCCTCCAAACGGGGAGAAAGCGTACTCTCCCCTCCGCGTCCCACGTTCAAGCTGAATGACGCAGCATGTTTCTCGGAAGGCTCTGCCGAGCTATCTAGTACAAGGGAGAGAGTGCCTGCCTCTGCTGAGAAAGGTTTTGACGTGGGGATTGCTGGACATGAGGAAGAGCGTTCCCCAGGCCGTGCAAAGTTTAGGCGTTGGTGACTCTGGATGGTCCCAAGGGTCCAGAATTGTCCCTGGGAAAGCTGTCCTCTTTTTCTTTCTCCGGCTGGAAGTAAACAACTGGCAACCGACTGCCGTACGCAGACGTCCTGGGGGAGCCCCCCGGTTTCATTTGGGACGCACGTGGGTGTCTCACAGAAGAGCCCAAATTCCTAATTGGGGGCACACCAGCATGGAACGTAAGGCTGTTTAGAACTGCGTACCCTGAGGCCGTTGGAAGGCCGTACAGACGAGAGCTTTCGAGCGAACAGGGCAGCGCTTCGCCATCATCGTTGCCCGTTCACGGAGCTTAATCAAACGAATGCCTTTACTTCCTGTGGCTCAAACGCAACAGAGGAGTTGGAAGGCATACAGTGCCCTTTGACAGTTGTTACGACGAACGTGAGTGCACAGTGTCTCGTGAAATAAATCCCTAGCACTGTTGAAGCATCCCGTTAACGCATGCTTCTTCGCTCCTATGGCACTCCGAGGTGGTACTGACGGGGGAAATCTAGACTTTTACTTGAGGCCGGGGGGGCTCACAATTCTTTTGTCGGCGAGCTCCACAGTGCTCTTGCTGAAGCTCCCAGCAAGGACCTGAGAGCAGCAGGCCTCACACGAGTACACTCGGACGGCTTCCGTCACGAGTAAACTCAGACCTCTTATGTGAGGCCTTCCGGCAGCAAAGAGAAGGTGGGCGCGAGGAGTGTGCTTCAGGCAGCTTAGGACCCGCAACTGTCTCGTCTACCACGGAGGGGAATAAGGTTTGCCCAGGGTCGCCCAGTTTCAAAGCTGAGCTCACGTAGTTATCCTCAGTGGTTTCCGATTACCTCAAGGAAACACACGGGAGGAACAGGGCCCTTCCATGGAGGCCCTTTTGGGCACAGGGACCTCTGCGTGGGATCTACTGGGTAAGTATGGCAGTACCTTAGGTAGGCCTCAGGGACCAAGGCTGTCGTCTGGCTCATGCCTTAGCTGTGTTAAGTGTGGAAAACGTGCTGGTCCTCAGGCTGGGCCCACAGCCTAGCTTTCGCTTCTGTGAGAGTGCTGTCCCGAGTCTCCTCCTGGAGCCAGTCGTCAGCACGGTGCCTTTTGGCACTGCAGTTCTCTTTCATTCAGGGAGGGCGTGCGACTGGCAAAGGGAGTCTGCACAGCACTGCCTTCGCGAGGCTCTTTGACGACTGGGGCACTCAACCGAGGCAAGCCAGAGAGCAGTACGTTGCCCTTGCTATGAATGTGAAGAGCTTTCTCCAGGGCCCTGTTGAGGCTGAGGTTCCTCAGAAGCCAGGAGCCGCCGTTCCGGCACGGAGAGAAGTCATCCTGCGAACTTGGCGAACGAGCTCCTATCCTGTGTGCCCCCAGGAGCGTCGCAGAGTTAAGGCACTCCGTGGTGGAGTATGGCCTCATGGAAACCACTGCACACCCAACTCCCCCGACGTGAAACACTGGAACTTACCTTGAGGCCTGAGGTCACCTTTCGTTCGGCCGGAGCTGAACATGCGGTGCCGTGGGAGGAGTTCCTAGAGAGGGATCGCCAGCACGGTTTTCGTTTTGAGAGAACACGCAGCCTCGGCCCACAACGACAATCCTGCCGTGCAGAGACGTCGGGCCGCTAGTGCTGTTCAGGCAGCTTTGAAGCCAAGCGCAAGGCGCCTCCAAACGGGGAGAAAGCGTACTCTCCCCTCCGCGTCCCACGTTCAAGCTGAATGACGCAGCATGTTTCTCGGAAGGCTCTGCCGAGCTATCTAGTACAAGGGAGAGAGTGCCTGCCTCTGCTGAGAAAGGTTTTGACGTGGGGATTGCTGGACATGAGGAAGAGCGTTCCCCAGGCCGTGCAAAGTTTAGGCTTTGGTGACTCTGGATGGTCCCAAGGGTCCAGAATTGTCCCTGGGAAAGCTGTCCTCTTTTTCTTTCTCTGGCTGGAAGTAAACAGCTGGCAACCGACTGCCGTACGCAGACGTCCTGGGGGAGCCCCCCGGTTTCATTTGGGACGCACATGGGTGTCTCACAGAAGAGCCCAAATTCCTAATTGGGGGCACACCAGCATGGAACGTAAGGCTGTTTACAACTGCGTAACCTGAGGCCGTTGGAAGGCCGTACAGACGAGAGCTTTCGAGCGAACGGGGCAGCGCTTCGCCATCATCGTTGCCCGTTCACGGAGCTTAATCAAACGAATGCCTTTACTTTCTGTGGCTCAAGCGCAGCAGAGGAGTCGGAAGGCATACAGTGCCCTTTGACAGTTGTTACGACGAACGTGAGTGCACAGTGTCTCGTGAAATAAATCCCTAGCACTGTTGAAGCATCCCGTTAACGCATGCTTCTTCGCTCCTATGGCACTCCGAGGTGGTACTGACGGGGGAAATCTGGACTTTTACTTGAGGCCGGGGGGGCTCACAATTCTTTTGTCGGCGAGCTCCAGAGTGCTCTTGCTGAAGCTCCCAGCAAGGACCTGAGAGCAGCAGGCCTCACACGAGTACACTCGGACGGCTTCCGTCACGAGTAAACTCAGGCCTCTTATGTGAGGCCTTCCGGCAGCAAAGAGAAGGTGGGCGCGAGGAGTGTGCTTCAGGCAGCTTAGGACCCGCAACTGTCTCGTCTACCACGGAGGGGAATAAGGTTTGCCCAGGGTCGCCCAGTTTCAAAGCTGAGCTCACGTAGTTATCCTCAGTGGTTTCCGATTACCTGAAGGAAACACACGGGAGGAACAGGGCCCTTCCATGGAGGCCCTTTTGGGCACAGGGACCTCTGCGTGGGATCTACTGGGTAAGTATGGCAGTACCTTAGGTAGGCCTCAGTGACCAAGGCTGTCGTCTGGCTCATGCCTTAGCTGTGTTAAGTGTGGAAAACGTGCTGGTCCTCAGGCTGGGCCCACAGCCTAGCTTTCGCTTCTGTGAGAGTGCTGTCCCGAGTCTCCTCCTGGAGCCAGTCGTCAGCACGGTGCCTTTTGGCACTGCAGTTCTCTTTCAGTCAGGGAGGGCGTGCGACTGGCAAAGGGAGTCTGCGCAGCACTGCCTTCACGAGGCTCTTTGACGACTGGGGCACTCAACCCAGGCAAGCCAGAGAGCAGTATGTTGCCCTTGCTATGAATGTGAAGAGCTTTCTCCAGGGCCCTGTTGAGGCTGAGGTTCCTCAGAAGCCAGGAGCCGCCGTTCCGGCACGGAGAGAAGTCATCCTGCGAACTTGGCGAACGAGCTCCTATCCTGTGTGCCCCCAGGAGCGTCGCAGAGTTAAGGCACTCCGTGGTGGAGTATGGCCTCATGGAAACCACTGCACACCCAACTCCCCCGACGTGAAACACTGGAACTTGCCTTGAGGCCTGAGGTCACCTTTCGTTCGGCCGGAGCTGAACATGTGGTGCCGTGGGAGGAGTTCCTAGACAGGGATCGCCAGCACGGTTTTCGTTTTGAGAGAACACGCAGCCTCGGCCCACAACGACAATCCTGCCGTGCAGAGACGTCGGGCCGCTAGTGCTGTTCAGGCAGCTTTGAAGCCAAGCGCAAGGCGCCTCCAAACGGGGAGAAAGCGTACTCTCCCCTCCGCGTCCCACGTTCAAGCTGAATGACGCAGCATGTTTCTCGGAAGGCTCTGCCGAGCTATCTAGTACAAGGGAGAGAGTGCCTGCCTCTGCTGAGAAAGGTTTTGACGTGGGGATTGCTGGACATGAGGAAGAGCGTTCCCCAGGCCGTGCAAAGTTTAGGCTTTGGTGACTCTGGATGGTCCCAAGGGTCCAGAATTGTCCCTGGGAAAGCTGTCCTCTTTTTCTTTCTCCGGCTGGAAGTAAACAGCTGGCAACCGACTGCCGTACGCAGACGTCCTGGGGGAGCCCCCCGGTTTCATTTGGGACGCACGTGGGTGTCTCACAGAAGAGCCCAAATTCCTACTTGGGGGCACACCAGCATGGAACGTAAGGTTGTTTAGAACTGCGTACCCTGAGGCCGTTGGAAGGCCGTACAGACGAGAGCTTTCGAGCGAACGGGGCAGCGCTTCGCCATCATCGTTGCCCGTTCACGGAGCTTAATCAAACGAATGCCTTTACTTCCTGTGGCTCAAGCGCAGCAGAGGAGTTGGAAGGCATACAGTGCCCTTTGACAGTTGTTACGACGAACGTGAGTGCACAGTGTCTCGTGAAATAAATCCCTAGCACTGTTGAAGCATCCCGTTAACGCATGCTTCTTCGCTCCTATGGCACTCCGAGGTGGTACTGACGGGGGAAATCTGGACTTTTACTTGAGGCCGGGGGGGCTCACAATTCTTTTGTCGGCGAGCTCCACAGTGCTCTTGCTGAAGCTCCCAGCAAGGACCTGAGAGCAGCAGGCCTCACACGAGTACACTCGGACGGCTTCCGTCACGAGTAAACTCAGACCTCTTATGTGAGGCCTTCCGGCAGCAAAGAGAAGGTGGGCGCGAGGAGTGTGCTTCAGGCAGCTTAGGACCCGCAACTGTCTCGTCTACCACGGAGGGGAATAAGGTTTGCCCAGGGTCGCCCAGTTTCAAAGCTGAGCTCACGTACTTATCCTCAGTGGTTTCCGATTACCTGAAGGAAACACACGGGAGGAACAGGGTCCTTCCATGGAGGCCCTTCTGGGCACAGGGACCTCTGCGTGGGATCTACTGGGTAAGTATGGCAGTACCTTAGGTAGGCCTCAGGGACCAAGGCTGTCGTCTGGCTCATGCCTTAGCTGTGTTAAGTGTGGAAAACGTGCTGGTCCTCAGGCTGGGCCCACAGCCTAGCTTTCGCTTCTGTGAGAGTGCTGTCCCGAGTCTCCTCCTGGAGCCAGTCGTCAGCACGGTGCCTTTTGGCACTGCAGTTCTCTTTCAGTCAGGGAGGGCGTGCGACTGGCAAAGGGAGTCTGCGCAGCACTGCCTTCGCGAGGCTCTTTGACGACTGGGGCACTCAACCGAGGCAAGCCAGAGAGCAGTACGTTGCCCTTGCTATGAATGTGAAGAGCTTTCTCCAGGGCCCTGTTGAGGCTGAGGTTCCTCAGAAGCCAGGAGCCGCCGTTCCGGCACGGAGAGAAGTCATCCTGCGAACTTGGCGAACGAGCTCCTATCCTGTGTGCCCCCAGGAGCGTCGCAGAGTTAAGGCACTCCGTGGTGGAGTATGGCCTCATGGAAACCACTGCACACCCAACTCCCCCGACGTGAAACACTGGAACTTACCTTGAGGCCTGAGGTCACCTTTCGTTCGGCCGGAGCTGAACATGCGGTGCCGTGGGAGGAGTTCCTAGAGAGGGATCGCCAGCACGGTTTTCGTTTTGAGAGAACACGCAGCCTCGGCCCACAACGACAATCCTGCCGTGCAGAGACGTCGGGCCGCTAGTGCTGTTCAGGCAGCTTTGAAGCCAAGCGCAAGGCGCCTCCAAACGGGGAGAAAGCGTACTCTCCCCTCCGCGTCCCACGTTCAAGCTGAATGACGCAGCATGTTTCTCGGAAGGCTCTGCCGAGCTATCTAGTACAAGGGAGAGAGTGCCTGCCTCTGCTGAGAAAGGTTTTGACGTGGGGATTGCTGGACATGAGGAAGAGCGTTCCCCAGGCCGTGCAAAGTTTAGGCTTTGGTGACTCTGGATGGTCCCAAGGGTCCAGAATTGTCCCTGGGAAAGCTGTCCTCTTTTTCTTTCTCTGGCTGGAAGTAAACAGCTGGCAACCGACTGCCGTACGCAGACGTCCTGGGGGAGCCCCCCGGTTTCATTTGGGACGCACATGGGTGTCTCACAGAAGAGCCCAAATTCCTAATTGGGGGCACACCAGCATGGAACGTAAGGCTGTTTACAACTGCGTAACCTGAGGCCGTTGGAAGGCCGTACAGACGAGAGCTTTCGAGCGAACGGGGCAGCGCTTCGCCATCATCGTTGCCCGTTCACGGAGCTTAATCAAACGAATGCCTTTACTTCCTGTGGCTCAAGCGCAGCAGAGGAGTCGGAAGGCATACAGTGCCCTTTGACAGTTGTTACGACGAACGTGAGTGCACAGTGTCTCGTGAAATAAATCCCTAGCACTGTTGAAGCATCCCGTTAACGCATGCTTCTTCGCTCCTATGGCACTCCGAGGTGGTACTGACGGGGGAAATCTGGACTTTTACTTGAGGCCGGGGGGGCTCACAATTCTTTTGTCGGCGAGCTCCAGAGTGCTCTTGCTGAAGCTCCCAGCAAGGACCTGAGAGCAGCAGGCCTCACACGAGTACACTCGGACGGCTTCCGTCACGAGTAAACTCAGGCCTCTTATGTGAGGCCTTCCGGCAGCAAAGAGAAGGTGGGCGCGAGGAGTGTGCTTCAGGCAGCTTAGGACCCGCAACTGTCTCGTCTACCACGGAGGGGAATAAGGTTTGCCCAGGGTCGCCCAGTTTCAAAGCTGAGCTCACGTAGTTATCCTCAGTGGTTTCCGATTACCTGAAGGAAACACACGGGAGGAACAGGGCCCTTCCATGGAGGCCCTTTTGGGCACAGGGACCTCTGCGTGGGATCTACTGGGTAAGTATGGCAGTACCTTAGGTAGGCCTCAGTGACCAAGGCTGTCGTCTGGCTCATGCCTTAGCTGTGTTAAGTGTGGAAAACGTGCTGGTCCTCAGGCTGGGCCCACAGCCTAGCTTTCGCTTCTGTGAGAGTGCTGTCCCGAGTCTCCTCCTGGAGCCAGTCGTCAGCACGGTGCCTTTTGGCACTGCAGTTCTCTTTCAGTCAGGGAGGCCGTGCGACTGGCAAAGGGAGTCTGCGCAGCACTGCCTTCGCGAGGCTCTTTGACGACTGGGGCACTCAACCCAGGCAAGCCAGAGAGCAGTATGTTGCCCTTGCTATGAATGTGAAGAGCTTTCTCCAGGGCCCTGTTGAGGCTGAGGTTCCTCAGAAGCCAGGAGCCGCCGTTCCGGCACGGAGAGAAGTCATCCTGCGAACTTGGCGAACGAGCTCCTATCCTGTGTGCCCCCAGGAGCGTCGCAGAGTTAAGGCACTCCGTGGTGGAGTATGGCCTCATGGAAACCACTGCACACCCAACTCCCCCGACGTGAAACACTGGAACTTACCTTGAGGCCTGAGGTCACCTTTCGTTCGGCCGGAGCTGAACATGCGGTGCCGTGGGAGGAGTTCCTAGAGAGGGATCGCCAGCACGGTTTTCGTTTTGAGAGAACACGCAGCCTCGGCCCACAACGACAATCCTGCCGTGCAGAGACGTCGGGCCGCTAGTGCTGTTCAGGCAGCTTTGAAGCCAAGCGCAAGGCGCCTCCAAACGGGGAGAAAGCGTACTCTCCCCTCCGCGTCCCACGTTCAAGCTGAATGACGCAGCATGTTTCTCGGAAGGCTCTGCCGAGCTATCTAGTACAAGGGAGAGAGTGCCTGCCTCTGCTGAGAAAGGTTTTGACGTGGGGATTGCTGGACATGAGGAAGAGCGTTCCCCAGGCCGTGCAAAGTTTAGGCTTTGGTGACTCTGTATGGTCCCAAGGGTCCAGAATTGTCCCTGGGAAAGCTGTCCTCTTTTTCTTTCTCCGGCTGGAAGTAAACAGCTGGCAACCGACTGCCGTACGCAGACGTCCTGGGGGAGCCCCCCGGTTTCATTTGGGACGCACGTGGGTGTCTCACAGAAGAGCCCAAATTCCTACTTGGGGGCACACCAGCATGGAACGTAAGGCTGTTTACAACTGCGTAACCTGAGGCCGTTGGAAGACCGTACAGACGAGAGCTTTCGAGCGAACGGGGCAGCGCTTCGCCATCATCGTTGCCCGTTCACGGAGCTTAATCAAACGAATGCCTTTACTTCCTGTGGCTCAAGCGCAGCAGAGGAGTCGGAAGGCATACAGTGCCCTTTGACAGTTGTTACGACGAACGTGAGTGCACAGTGTCTCGTGAAATAAATCCCTAGCACTGTTGAAGCATCCCGTTAACGCATGCTTCTTCGCTCCTATGGCACTCCGAGGTGGTACTGACGGGGGAAATCTGGACTTTTACTTGAGGCCGGGGGGGCTCACAATTCTTTTGTCGGCGAGCTCCAGAGTGCTCTTGCTGAAGCTCCCAGCAAGGACCTGAGAGCAGCAGGCCTCACACGAGTACACTCGGACGGCTTCCGTCACGAGTAAACTCAGACCTCTTATGTGAGGCCTTCCGACAGCAAAGAGAAGGTGGGCGCGAGGAGTGTGCTTCAGGCAACTTAGGACCCGCAACTGTCTCGTCTACCACGGAGGGGAATAAGGTTTGCCCAGGGTCGCCCAGTTTCAAAGCTGAGCTCACGTACTTATCCTCAGTGGTTTCCGATTACCTGAAGGAAACACACGGGAGGAACAGGGCCCTTCCATGGAGGCCCTTTTGGGCACAGGGACCTCTGCGTGGGATCTACTGGGTAAGTATGGCAGTACCTTAGGTAGGCCTCAGGGACCAAGGCTGTCGTCTGGCTCATGCCTTAGCTGTGTTAAGTGTGGAAAACGTGCTGGTCCTCAGGCTGGGCCCACAGCCTAGCTTTCGCTTCTGTGAGAGTGCTGTCCCGAGTCTCCTCCTGGAGCCAGTCGTCAGCACGGTGCCTTTTGGCACTGCAGTTCTCTTTCAGTCAGGGAGGCCGTGCGACTGGCAAAGGGAGTCTGCACAGCACTGCCTTCGCGAGGCTCTTTGACGACTGGGGCACTCAACCCAGGCAAGCCAGAGAGCAGTACGTTGCCCTTGCTATGAATGTGAAGAGCTTTCTCCAGGGCCCTGTTGAGGCTGAGGTTCCTCAGAAGCCAGGAGCCGCCGTTCCGGCACGGAGAGAAGTCATCCTGCGAACTTGGCGAACGAGCTCCTATCCTGTGTGCCCCCAGGAGCGTCGCAGAGTTAAGGCACTCCGTGGTGGAGTATGGCCTCATGGAAACCACTGCACACCCAACTCCCCCGACGTGAAACACTGGAACTTACCTTGAGGCCTGAGGTCACCTTTCGTTCGGCCGGAGCTGAACATGCGGTGCCGTGGGAGGAGTTCCTAGAGAGGGATCGCCAGCACGGTTTTCGTTTTGAGAGAACACGCAGCCTCGGCCCACAACGACAATCCTGCCGTGCAGAGACGTCGGGCCGCTAGTGCTGTTCAGGCAGCTTTGAAGCCAAGCGCAAGGCGCCTCCAAACGGGGAGAAAGCGTACTCTCCCCTCCGCGTCCCACGTTCAAGCTGAATGACGCAGCATGTTTCTCGGAAGGCTCTGCCGAGCTATCTAGTACAAGGGAGAGAGTGCCTGCCTCTGCTGAGAAAGGTTTTGACGTGGGGATTGCTGGACATGAGGAAGAGCGTTCCCCAGGCCGTGCAAAGTTTAGGCGTTGGTGACTCTGGATGGTCCCAAGGGTCCAGAATTGTCCCTGGGAAAGCTGTCCTCTTTTTCTTTCTCCGGCTGGAAGTAAACAACTGGCAACCGACTGCCGTACGCAGACGTCCTGGGGGAGCCCCCCGGTTTCATTTGGGACGCACGTGGGTGTCTCACAGAAGAGCCCAAATTCCTAATTGGGGGCACACCAGCATGGAACGTAAGGCTGTTTACAACTGCGTAACCTGAGGCCGTTGGAAGGCCGTACAGACGAGAGCTTTCGAGCGAACAGGGCAGCGCTTCGCCATCATCGTTGCCCGTTCACGGAGCTTAATCAAACGAATGCCTTTACTTCCTGTGGCTCAAACGCAACAGAGGAGTTGGAAGGCATACAGTGTCCTTTGACAGTTGTTACGACGAACGTGAGTGCACAGTGTCTCGTGAAATAAATCCCTAGCACTGTTGAAGCATCCCGTTAACGCATGCTTCTTCGCTCCTATGGCACTCCGAGGTGGTACTGACGGGGGAAATCTAGACTTTTACTTGAGGCCGGGGGGGCTCACAATTCTTTTGTCGGCGAGCTCCACAGTGCTCTTGCTGAAGCTCCCAGCAAGGACCTGAGAGCAGCAGGCCTCACACGAGTACACTCGGACGGCTTCCGTCACGAGTAAACTCAGACCTCTTATGTGAGGCCTTCCGGCAGCAAAGAGAAAGTGGGCGCGAGGAGTGTGCTTCAGGCAGCTTAGGACCCGCAACTGTCTCGTCTACCACGGAGGGGAATAAGGTTTGCCCAGGGTCGCCCAGTTTCAAAGCTGAGCTCACGTAGTTATCCTCAGTGGTTTCCGATTACCTGAAGGAAACACACGGGAGGAACAGGGCCCTTCCATGGAGGCCCTTTTGGGCACAGGGACCTCTGCGTGGGATCTACTGGGTAAGTATGGCAGTACCTTAGGTAGGCCTCAGTGACCAAGGCTGTCGTCTGGCTCATGCCTTAGCTGTGTTAAGTGTGGAAAACGTGCTGGTCCTCAGGCTGGGCCCACAGCCTAGCTTTCGCTTCTGTGAGAGTGCTGTCCCGAGTCTCCTCCTGGAGCCAGTCGTCAGCACGGTGCCTTTTGGCACTGCAGTTCTCTTTCAGTCAGGGAGGGCGTGCGACTGGCAAAGGGAGTCTGCGCAGCACTGCCTTCGCGAGGCTCTTTGACGACTGGGGCATTCAACCCAGGCAAGCCAGAGAGCAGTACGTTGCCCTTGCTATGAATGTGAAGAACTTTCTCCAGGGAACCTGTTGAGGCTGAGGTTCCTCAGAAGCCAGGAGCCGCCGTTCCGGCACGGAGAGAAGTCATCCTGCGAACTTGGCCAACGAGCTCCTATCCTGTGTGCCCCCAGGAGCGTCGCAGAGTTAAGGCACTCCGTGGTGGAGTATGGCCTCATGGAAACCACTGCACACCCAACTCCCCCGACGTGAAACACTGGAACTTACCTTGAGGCCTGAGGTCACCTTTCGTTCGGCCGGAGCTGAACATGCGGTGCCGTGGGAGGAGTTCCAAGAGAGGGATCGCCAGCACGGTTTACGTTTTGAGAGAACACGCAGCCTCGGCCCACAACGACAATCCTGCCGTGCAGAGACGTCGGGCCGCTAGTGCTGTTCAGGCAGCTTTGAAGCCAAGCGCAAGGCGCCTCCAAACGGGGAGAAAGCGTACTCTCCCCTCCGCGTCCCACGTTCAAGCTGAATGACGCAGCATGTTTCTCGGAAGGCTCTGCCGAGCTATCTAGTACAAGGGAGAGAGTGCCTGCCTCTGCTGAGAAAGGTTTTGACGTGGGGATTGCTGGACATGAGGAAGAGCGTTCCCCAGGCCGTGCAAAGTTTAGGCTTTGGTGACTCTGGATGGTCCCAAGGGTCCAGAATTGTCCCTGGGAAAGCTGTCCTCTTTTTCTTTCTCCGGCTGGAAGTAAACAGCTGGCAACCGACTGCCGTACGCAGACGTCCTGGGGGAGCCCCCCGGTTTCATTTGGGACGCACGTGGGTGTCTCACAGAAGAGCCCAAATTCCTAATTGGGGGCACACCAGCATGGAACGTAAGGTTGTTCAGAACTGCGTACCTTGAGGCCGTTGGAAGGCCGTACAGACGAGAGCTTTCGAGCGAACAGGGCAGCGCTTCGCCATCATCGTTGCCCGTTCACGGAGCTTAATCAAACGAATGCCTTTACTTCCTGTGGCTCAAGCGTAGCAGAGGAGTCGGAAGGCATACAGTGCCCTTTGACAGTTGTTACGACGAACGTGAGTGCACAGTGTCTCGTGAAATAAATCCCTAGCACTGTTGAAGCATCCCGTTAACGCATGCTTCTTCGCTCCTATGGCACTCCGAGGTGGTACTGACGGGGGAAATCTGGACTTTTACTTGAGGCCGGGGGGGCTCACAATTCTTTTGTCGGCGAGCTCCAGAGTGCTCTTGCTGAAGCTCCCAGCAAGGACCTGAGAGCAGCAGGCCTCACACGAGTACACTCGGACGGCTTCCGTCACGAGTAAACTCAGACCTCTTATGTGAGGCCTTCCGGCAGCAAAGAGAAGGTGGGCGCGAGGAGTGTGCTTCAGGCAGCTTAGGACCCGCAACTGTCTCGTCTACCACGGAGGGGAATAAGGTTTGCCCAGGGTCGCCCAGTTTCAAAGCTGAGCTCACGTACTTATCCTCAGTGGTTTCCGATTACCTCAAGGAAACACACGGGAGGGACAGGGCCCTTCCATGGAGGCCCTTTTGGGCACAGGGACCTGTGCGTGGGATCTACTGGGTAAGTATGGCAGTACCTTAGGTAGGCCTCAGGGACCAAGGCTGTCGTCTGGCTCATGCCTTAGCTGTGTTAAGTGTGGAAAACGTGCTGGTCCTCAGGCTGGGCCCACAGCCTAGCTTTCGCTTCTGTGAGAGTGCTGTCCCGAGTCTCCTCCTGGAGCCAGTCGTCAGCACGGTGCCTTTTGGCACTGCAGTTCTCTTTCAGTCAGGGAGGCCGTGCGACTGGCAAAGGGAGTCTGCGCAGCACTGCCTTCGCGAGGCTCTTTGACGACTGGGGCACTCAACCCAGGCAAGCCAGAGAGCAGTACGTTGCCCTTGCTATGAATGTGAAGAGCTTTCTCCAGGGCCCTGTTGAGGCTGAGGTTCCTCAGAAGCCAGGAGCCGCCGTTCCGGCACGGAGAGAAGTCATCCTGCGAACTTGGCGAACGAGCTCCTATCCTGTGTGCCCCCAGGAGCGTCGCAGAGTTAAGGCACTCCGTGGTGGAGTATGGCCTCATGGAAACCACTGCACACCCAACTCCCCCGACGTGAAACACTGGAACTTACCTTGAGGCCTGAGGTCACCTTTCGTTCGGCCGGAGCTGAACATGTGGTGCCGTGGGAGGAGTTCCTAGAAAGGGATCGCCAGCACGGTTTTCGTTTTGAGAGAACACGCAGCCTCGGCCCACAACGACAATCCTGCCGTGCAGAGACGTCGGGCCGCTAGTGCTGTTCAGGCAGCTTTGAAGCCAAGCGCAAGGCGCCTCCAAACGGGGAGAAAGCGTACTCTCCCCTCCGCGTCCCACGTTCAAGCTGAATGACGCAGCATGTTTCTCGGAAGGCTCTGCCGAGCTATCTAGTACAAGGGAGAGAGTGCCTGCCTCTGCTGAGAAAGGTTTTGACGTGGGGATTGCTGGACATGAGGAAGAGCGTTCCCCAGGCCGTGCAAAGTTTAGGCGTTGGTGACTCTGGATGGTCCCAAGGGTCCAGAATTGTCCCTGGGAAAGCTGTCCTCTTTTTCTTTCTCCGGCTGGAAGTAAACAACTGGCAACCAACTGCCATACGCAGACGTCCTGGGGGAGCCCCCCGGTTTCATTTGGGACGCACGTGGGTGTCTCACAGAAGAGCCCAAATTCCTAATTGGGGGCACACCAGCATGGAACGTAAGGCTGTTTAGAACTGCGTACCCTGAGGCCGTTGGAAGGCCGTACAGACGAGAGCTTTCGAGCGAACAGGGCAGCGCTTCGCCATCATCGTTGCCCGTTCACGGAGCTTAATCAAACGAATGCCTTTACTTCCTGTGGCTCAAACGCAACAGAGGAGTTGGAAGGCATACAGTGCCCTTTGACAGTTGTTACGACGAACGTGAGTGCACAGTGTCTCGTGAAATAAATCCCTAGCACTGTTGAAGCATCCCGTTAACGCATGCTTCTTCGCTCCTATGGCACTCCGAGGTGGTACTGACGGGGGAAATCTAGACTTTTACTTGAGGCCGGGGGGGCTCACAATTCTTTTGTCGGCGAGCTCCACAGTGCTCTTGCTGAAGCTCCCAGCAAGGACCTGAGAGCAGCAGGCCTCACACGAGTACACTCGGACGGCTTCCGTCACGAGTAAACTCAGACCTCTTATGTGAGGCCTTCCGGCAGCAAAGAGAAGGTGGGCGCGAGGAGTGTGCTTCAGGCAGCTTAGGACCCGCAACTGTCTCGTCTACCACGGAGGGGAATAAGGTTTGCCCAGGGTCGCCCAGTTTCAAAGCTGAGCTCACGTAGTTATCCTCAGTGGTTTCCGATTACCTGAAGGAAACACACGGGAGGAACAGGGCCCTTCCATGGAGGCCCTTTTGGGCACAGGGACCTCTGCGTGGGATCTACTGTGTAAGTATGGCAGTACCTTAGGTAGGCCTCAGTGACCAAGGCTGTCGTCTGGCTCATGCCTTAGCTGTGTTAAGTGTGGAAAACGTGCTGGTCCTCAGGCTGGGCCCACAGCCTAGCTTTCGCTTCTGTGAGAGTGCTGTCCCGAGTCTCCTCCTGGAGCCAGTCGTCAGCACGGTGCCTTTTGGCACTGCAGTTCTCTTTCACTCAGGGAGGGCGTGCGACTGGCAAAGGGAGTCTGCACAGCACTGCCTTCGCGAGGCTCTTTGACGACTGGGGCACTCAACCGAGGCAAGCCAGAGAGCAGTACGTTGCCCTTGCTATGAATGTGAAGAGCTTGCTCCAGGGCCCTGTTGAGGCTGAGGTTCCTCAGAAGCCAGGAGCCGCCGTTCCGGCACGGAGAGAAGTCATCCTGCGAACTTGGCCAACGAGCTCCTATCCTGTGTGCCCCCAGGAGCGTCGCAGAGTTAAGGCACTCCGTGGTGGAGTATGGCCTCATGGAAACCACTGCACACCCAACTCCCCCGACGTGAAACACTGGAACTTACCTTGAGGCCTGAGGTCACCTTTCGTTCGGCCGGAGCTGAACATGCGGTGCCGTGGGAGGAGTTCCAAGAGAGGGATCGCCAGCACGGTTTACGTTTTGAGAGAACACGCAGCCTCGGCCCACAACGACAATCCTGCCGTGCAGAGACGTCGGGCCGCTAGTGCTGTTCAGGCAGCTTTGAAGCCAAGCGCAAGGCGCCTCCAAACGGGAAGAAAGCGTACTCTCCCCTCCGCGTCCCACGTTCAAGCTGAATGACGCAGCATGTTTCTCGGAAGGCTCTGCCGAGCTATCTAGTACAAGGGAGAGAGTGCCTGCCTCTGCTGAGAAAGGTTTTGACGTGGGGATTGCTGGACATGAGGAAGAGCGTTCCCCAGGCCGTGCAAAGTTTAGGCGTTGGTGACTCTGGATGGTCCCAAGGGTCCAGAATTGTCCCTGGGAAAGCTGTCCTCTTTTTCTTTCTCCGGCTGGAAGTAAACAACTGGCAACCGACTGCCGTACGCAGACGTCCTGGGGGAGCCCCCCGGTTTCATTTGGGACGCACGTGGGTGTCTCACAGAAGAGCCCAAATTCCTAATTGGGGGCACACCAGCATGGAACGTAAGGCTGTTTACAACTGCGTAACCTGAGGCCGTTGGAAGGCCGTACAGACGAGAGCTTTCGAGCGAACAGGGCAGCGCTTCGCCATCATCGTTGCCCGTTCACGGAGCTTAATCAAACGAATGCCTTTACTTCCTGTGGCTCAAACGCAACAGAGGAGTTGGAAGGCATACAGTGCCCTTTGACAGTTGTTACGACGAACGTGAGTGCACAGTGTCTCGTGAAATAAATCCCTAGCACTGTTGAAGCATCCCGTTAACGCATGCTTCTTCGCTCCTATGGCACTCCGAGGTGGTACTGACGGGGGAAATCTAGACTTTTACTTGAGGCCGGGGGGGCTCACAATTCTTTTGTCGGCGAGCTCCAGAGTGCTCTTGCTGAAGCTCCCAGCAAGGACCTGAGAGCAGCAGGCCTCACACGAGTACACTCGGACGGCTTCCGTCACGAGTAAACTCAGACCTCTTATGTGAGGCCTTCCGGCAGCAAAGAGAAGGTGGGCGCGAGGAGTGTGCTTCAGGCAGCTTAGGACCCGCAACTGTCTCGTCTACCACGGAGGGGAATAAGGTTTGCCCAGGGTCGCCCAGTTTCAAAGCTGAGCTCACGTACTTATCCTCAGTGGTTTCCGATTACCTGAAGGAAACACACGGGAGGAACAGGGCCCTTCCATGGAGGCCCTTTTGGGCACAGGGACCTCTGCGTGGGATCTACTGGGTAAGTATGGCAGTACCTTAGGTAGGCCTCAGTGACCAAGGCTGTCGTCTGGCTCATGCCTTAGCTGTGTTAAGTGTGGAAAACGTGCTGGTCCTCAGGCTGGGCCCACAGCCTAGCTTTCGCTTCTGTGAGAGTGCTGTCCCGAGTCTCCTCCTGGAGCCAGTCGTCAGCACGGTGCCTTTTGGCACTGCAGTTCTCTTTCAGTCAGGGAGGCCGTGCGACTGGCAAAGGGAGTCTGCGCAGCACTGCCTTCGCGAGGCTCTTTGACGACTGGGGCATTCAACCCAGGCAAGCCAGAGAGCAGTACGTTGCCCTTGCTATGAATGTGAAGAACTTTCTCCAGGGAACCTGTTGAGGCTGAGGTTCCTCAGAAGCCAGGAGCCGCCGTTCCGGCACGGAGAGAAGTCATCCTGCGAACTTGGCCAACGAGCTCCTATCCTGTGTGCCCCCAGGAGCGTCGCAGAGTTAAGGCACTCCGTGGTGGAGTATGGCCTCATGGAAACCACTGCACACCCAACTCCCCCGACGTGAAACACTGGAACTTACCTTGAGGCCTGAGGTCACCTTTCGTTCGGCCGGAGCTGAACATGCGGTGCCGTGGGAGGAGTTCCAAGAGAGGGATCGCCAGCACGGTTTACGTTTTGAGAGAACACGCAGCCTCGGCCCACAACGACAATCCTGCCGTGCAGAGACGTCGGGCCGCTAGTGCTGTTCAGGCAGCTTTGAAGCCAAGCGCAAGGCGCCTCCAAACGGGGAGAAAGCGTACTCTCCCCTCCGCGTCCCACGTTCAAGCTGAATGACGCAGCATGTTTCTCGGAAGGCTCTGCCGAGCTATCTAGTACAAGGGAGAGAGTGCCTGCCTCTGCTGAGAAAGGTTTTGACGTGGGGATTGCTGGACATGAGGAAGAGCGTTCCCCAGGCCGTGCAAAGTTTAGGCTTTGGTGACTCTGGATGGTCCCAAGGGTCCAGAATTGTCCCTGGGAAAGCTGTCCTCTTTTTCTTTCTCCGGCTGGAAGTAAACAGCTGGCAACCGACTGCCGTACGCAGACGTCCTGGGGGAGCCCCCCGGTTTCATTTGGGACGCACGTGGGTGTCTCACAGAAGAGCCCAAATTCCTAATTGGGGGCACACCAGCATGGAACGTAAGGTTGTTCAGAACTGCGTACCTTGAGGCCGTTGGAAGGCCGTACAGACGAGAGCTTTCGAGCGAACAGGGCAGCGCTTCGCCATCATCGTTGCCCGTTCACGGAGCTTAATCAAACGAATGCCTTTACTTCCTGTGGCTCAAGCGTAGCAGAGGAGTCGGAAGGCATACAGTGCCCTTTGACAGTTGTTACGACGAACGTGAGTGCACAGTGTCTCGTGAAATAAATCCCTAGC
Organism: Grampus griseus; assembly: GCF_964374135.1. NCBI lineage: Eukaryota > Metazoa > Chordata > Mammalia > Artiodactyla > Delphinidae > Grampus > Grampus griseus. The sequence goes on along the minus strand of NW_028133214.1, from coordinate 135,220 downwards.
ACTGTTGAAGCATCCCGTTAACGCATGCTTCTTCGCTCCTATGGCACTCCGAGGTGGTACTGACGGGGGAAATCTGGACTTTTACTTGAGGCCGGGGGGGCTCACAATTCTTTTGTCGGCGAGCTCCACAGTGCTCTTGCTGAAGCTCCCAGCAAGGACCTGAGAGCAGCAGGCCTCACACGAGTACACTCGGACGGCTTCCGTCACGAGTAAACTCAGACCTCTTATGTGAGGCCTTCCGGCAGCAAAGAGAAGGTGGGCGCGAGGAGTGTGCTTCAGGCAGCTTAGGACCCGCAACTGTCTCGTCTACCACGGAGGGGAATAAGGTTTGCCCAGGGTCGCCCAGTTTCAAAGCTGAGCTCACGTACTTATCCTCAGTGGTTTCCGATTACCTCAAGGAAACACACGGGAGGGACAGGGCCCTTCCATGGAGGCCCTTTTGGGCACAGGGACCTGTGCGTGGGATCTACTGGGTAAGTATGGCAGTACCTTAGGTAGGCCTCAGGGACCAAGGCTGTCGTCTGGCTCATGCCTTAGCTGTGTTAAGTGTGGAAAACGTGCTGGTCCTCAGGCTGGGCCCACAGCCTAGCTTTCGCTTCTGTGAGAGTGCTGTCCCGAGTCTCCTCCTGGAGCCAGTCGTCAGCACGGTGCCTTTTGGCACTGCAGTTCTCTTTCAGTCAGGGAGGCCGTGCGACTGGCAAAGGGAGTCTGCGCAGCACTGCCTTCGCGAGGCTCTTTGACGACTGGGGCACTCAACCCAGGCAAGCCAGAGAGCAGTACGTTGCCCTTGCTATGAATGTGAAGAGCTTTCTCCAGGGCCCTGTTGAGGCTGAGGTTCCTCAGAAGCCAGGAGCCGCCGTTCCGGCACGGAGAGAAGTCATCCTGCGAACTTGGCGAACGAGCTCCTATCCTGTGTGCCCCCAGGAGCGTCGCAGAGTTAAGGCACTCCGTGGTGGAGTATGGCCTCATGGAAACCACTGCACACCCAACTCCCCCGACGTGAAACACTGGAACTTACCTTGAGGCCTGAGGTCACCTTTCGTTCGGCCGGAGCTGAACTTGTGGTGCCGTGGGAGGAGTTCCTAGAAAGGGATCGCCAGCACGGTTTTCGTTTTGAGAGAACACGCAGCCTCGGCCCACAACGACAATCCTGCCGTGCAGAGACGTCGGGCCGCTAGTGCTGTTCAGGCAGCTTTGAAGCCAAGCGCAAGGCGCCTCCAAACGGGGAGAAAGCGTACTCTCCCCTCCGCGTCCCACGTTCAAGCTGAATGACGCAGCATGTTTCTCGGAAGGCTCTGCCGAGCTATCTAGTACAAGGGAGAGAGTGCCTGCCTCTGCTGAGAAAGGTTTTGACGTGGGGATTGCTGGACATGAGGAAGAGCGTTCCCCAGGCCGTGCAAAATTTAGGCGTTGGTGACTCTGGATGGTCCCAAGGGTCCAGAATTGTCCCTGGGAAAGCTGTCCTCTTTTTCTTTCTCCGGCTGGAAGTAAACAACTGGCAACCAACTGCCATACGCAGACGTCCTGGGGGAGCCCCCCGGTTTCATTTGGGACGCACGTGGGTGTCTCACAGAAGAGCCCAAATTCCTAATTGGGGGCACACCAGCATGGAACGTAAGGCTGTTTAGAACTGCGTACCCTGAGGCCGTTGGAAGGCCGTACAGACGAGAGCTTTCGAGCGAACAGGGCAGCGCTTCGCCATCATCGTTGCCCGTTCACGGAGCTTAATCAAACGAATGCCTTTACTTCCTGTGGCTCAAACGCAACAGAGGAGTTGGAAGGCATACAGTGCCCTTTGACAGTTGTTACGACGAACGTGAGTGCACAGTGTCTCGTGAAATAAATCCCTAGCACTGTTGAAGCATCCCGTTAACGCATGCTTCTTCGCTCCTATGGCACTCCGAGGTGGTACTGACGGGGGAAATCTAGACTTTTACTTGAGGCCGGGGGGGCTCACAATTCTTTTGTCGGCGAGCTCCACAGTGCTCTTGCTGAAGCTCCCAGCAAGGACCTGAGAGCAGCAGGCCTCACACGAGTACACTCGGACGGCTTCCGTCACGAGTAAACTCAGACCTCTTATGTGAGGCCTTCCGGCAGCAAAGAGAAGGTGGGCGCGAGGAGTGTGCTTCAGGCAGCTTAGGACCCGCAACTGTCTCGTCTACCACGGAGGGGAATAAGGTTTGCCCAGGGTCGCCCAGTTTCAAAGCTGAGCTCACGTACTTATCCTCAGTGGTTTCCGATTACCTGAAGGAAACACACGGGAGGAACAGGGCCCTTCCATGGAGGCCCTTTTGGGCACAGGGACCTCTGCGTGGGATCTACTGGGTAAGTATGGCAGTACCTTAGGTAGGCCTCAGTGACCAAGGCTGTCGTCTGGCTCATGCCTTAGCTGTGTTAAGTGTGGAAAACGTGCTGGTCCTCAGGCTGGGCCCACAGCCTAGCTTTCGCTTCTGTGAGAGTGCTGTCCCGAGTCTCCTCCTGGAGCCAGTCGTCAGCACGGTGCCTTTTGGCACTGCAGTTCTCTTTCACTCAGGGAGGGCGTGCGACTGGCAAAGGGAGTCTGCACAGCACTGCCTTCGCGAGGCTCTTTGACGACTGGGGCACTCAACCGAGGCAAGCCAGAGAGCAGTACGTTGCCCTTGCTATGAATGTGAAGAGCTTGCTCCAGGGCCCTGTTGAGGCTGAGGTTCCTCAGAAGCCAGGAGCCGCCGTTCCGGCACGGAGAGAAGTCATCCTGCGAACTTGGCCAACGAGCTCCTATCCTGTGTGCCCCCAGGAGCGTCGCAGAGTTAAGGCACTCCGTGGTGGAGTATGGCCTCATGGAAACCACTGCACACCCAACTCCCCCGACGTGAAACACTGGAACTTACCTTGAGGCCTGAGGTCACTTTTCGTTCGGCCGGAGCTGAACATGCGGTGCCGTGGGAGGAGTTCCTAGAAAGGGATCGCCAGCACGGTTTTCGTTTTGAGAGAACACGCAGCCTCGGCCCACAACGACAATCCTGCCGTGCAGAGACGTCGGGCCGCTAGTGCTGTTCAGGCAGCTTTGAAGCCAAGCGCAAGGCGCCTCCAAACGGGGAGAAAGCGTACTCTCCCCTCCGCGTCCCACGTTCAAGCTGAATGACGCAGCATGTTTCTCGGAAGGCTCTGCCGAGCTATCTAGTACAAGGGAGAGAGTGCCTGCCTCTGCTGAGAAAGGTTTTGACGTGGGGATTGCTGGACATGAGGAAGAGCGTTCCCCAGGCCGTGCAAAGTTTAGGCGTTGGTGACTCTGGATGGTCCCAAGGGTCCAGAATTGTCCCTGGGAAAGCTGTCCTCTTTTTCTTTCTCCGGCTGGAAGTAAACAACTGGCAACCAACTGCCGTACGCAGACGTCCTGGGGGAGCCCCCCGGTTTCATTTGGGACGCACGTGGGTGTCTCACAGAAGAGCCCAAATTCCTAATTGGGGGCACACCAGCATGGAACGTAAGGCTGTTTAGAACTGCGTACCCTGAGGCCGTTGGAAGGCCGTACAGACGAGAGCTTTCGAGCGAACAGGGCAGCGCTTCGCCATCATCGTTGCCCGTTCACGGAGCTTAATCAAACGAATGCCTTTACTTCCTGTGGCTCAAACGCAACAGAGGAGTTGGAAGGCATACAGTGCCCTTTGACAGTTGTTACGACGAACGTGAGTGCACAGTGTCTCGTGAAATAAATCCCTAGCACTGTTGAAGCATCCCGTTAACGCATGCTTCTTCGCTCCTATGGCACTCCGAGGTGGTACTGACGGGGGAAATCTAGACTTTTACTTGAGGCCGGGGGGGCTCACAATTCTTTTGTCGGCGAGCTCCACAGTGCTCTTGCTGAAGCTCCCAGCAAGGACCTGAGAGCAGCAGGCCTCACACGAGTACACTCGGACGGCTTCCGTCACGAGTAAACTCAGACCTCTTATGTGAGGCCTTCCGGCAGCAAAGAGAAGGTGGGCGCGAGGAGTGTGCTTCAGGCAGCTTAGGACCCGCAACTGTCTCGTCTACCACGGAGGGGAATAAGGTTTGCCCAGGGTCGCCCAGTTTCAAAGCTGAGCTCACGTACTTATCCTCAGTGGTTTCCGATTACCTGAAGGAAACACACGGGAGGAACAGGGCCCTTCCATGGAGGCCCTTCTGGGCACAGGGACCTCTGCGTGGGATCTACTGGGTAAGTATGGCAGTACCTTAGGTAGGCCTCAGGGACCAAGTCTGTCGTCTGGCTCATGCCTTAGCTGTGTTAAGTGTGGAAAACGTGCTGGTCCTCAGGCTGGGCCCACAGCCTAGCTTTCGCTTCTGTGAGAGTGCTGTCCCGAGTCTCCTCCTGGAGCCAGTCGTCAGCACGGTGCCTTTTGGCACTGCAGTTCTCTTTCAGTCAGGGAGGGCGTGCGACTGGCAAAGGGAGTCTGCGCAGTACTGCCTTCACGAGGTTCTTTGACGACTGGGGCACTCAACCCAGGCAAGCCAGAGAGCAGTACGTTGCCCTTGCTATGAATGTGAAGAGCTTTCTCCAGGGCCCTGTTGAGGCTGAGGTTCCTCAGAAGCCAGGAGCCGCCGTTCCGGCACGGAGAGAAGTCATCCTGCGAACTTGGCGAACGAGCTCCTATCCTGTGTGCCCCCAGGAGCGTCGCAGAGTTAAGGCACTCCGTGGTGGAGTATGGCCTCATGGAAACCACTGCACACCCAACTCCCCCGACGTGAAACACTGGAACTTACCTTGAGGCCTGAGGTCACCTTTCGTTCGGCCGGAGCTGAACATGTGGTGCCGTGGGAGGAGTTCCTAGAAAGGGATCGCCAGCACGGTTTTCGTTTTGAGAGAACACGCAGCCTCGGCCCACAACGACAATCCTGCCGTGCAGAGACGTCGGGCCGCTAGTGCTGTTCAGGCAGCTTTGAAGCCAAGCGCAAGGCGCCTCCAAACGGGGAGAAAGCGTACTCTCCCCTCCGCGTCCCACGTTCAAGCTGAATGACGCAGCATGTTTCTCGGAAGGCTCTGCCGAGCTATCTAGTACAAGGGAGAGAGTGCCTGCCTCTGCTGAGAAAGGTTTTGACGTGGGGATTGCTGGACATGAGGAAGAGCGTTCCCCAGGCCGTGCAAAGTTTAGGCGTTGGTGACTCTGGATGGTCCCAAGGGTCCAGAATTGTCCCTGGGAAAGCTGTCCTCTTTTTCTTTCTCCGGCTGGAAGTAAACAACTGGCAACCGACTGCCGTACGCAGACGTCCTGGGGGAGCCCCCCGGTTTCATTTGGGACGCACGTGGGTGTCTCACAGAAGAGCCCAAATTCCTAATTGGGGGCACACCAGCATGGAACGTAAGGCTGTTTACAACTGCGTAACCTGAGGCCGTTGGAAGGCCGTACAGACGAGAGCTTTCGAGCGAACAGGGCAGCGCTTCGCCATCATCGTTGCCCGTTCACGGAGCTTAATCAAACGAATGCCTTTACTTCCTGTGGCTCAAACGCAACAGAGGAGTTGGAAGGCATACAGTGCCCTTTGACAGTTGTTACGACGAACGTGAGTGCACAGTGTCTCGTGAAATAAATCCCTAGCACTGTTGAAGCATCCCGTTAACGCATGCTTCTTCGCTCCTATGGCACTCCGAGGTGGTACTGACGGGGGAAATCTAGACTTTTACTTGAGGCCGGGGGGGCTCACAATTCTTTTGTCGGCGAGCTCCACAGTGCTCTTGCTGAAGCTCCCAGCAAGGACCTGAGAGCAGCAGGCCTCACACGAGTACACTCGGACGGCTTCCGTCACGAGTAAACTCAGACCTCTTATGTGAGGCCTTCCGGCAGCAAAGAGAAGGTGGGCGCGAGGAGTGTGCTTCAGGCAGCTTAGGACCCGCAACTGTCTCGTCTACCACGGAGGGGAATAAGGTTTGCCCAGGGTCGCCCAGTTTCAAAGCTGAGCTCACGTAGTTATCCTCAGTGGTTTCCGATTACCTGAAGGAAACACACGGGAGGAACAGGGCCCTTCCATGGAGGCCCTTTTGGGCACAGGGACCTCTGCGTGGGATCTACTGGGTAAGTATGGCAGTACCTTAGGTAGGCCTCAGTGACCAAGGCTGTCGTCTGGCTCATGCCTTAGCTGTGTTAAGTGTGGAAAACGTGCTGGTCCTCAGGCTGGGCCCACAGCCTAGCTTTCGCTTCTGTGAGAGTGCTGTCCCGAGTCTCCTCCTGGAGCCAGTCGTCAGCACGGTGCCTTTTGGCACTGCAGTTCTCTTTCAGTCAGGGAGGCCGTGCGACTGGCAAAGGGAGTCTGCGCAGCACTGCCTTCGCGAGGCTCTTTGACGACTGGGGCACTCAACCCAGGCAAGCCAGAGAGCAGTATGTTGCCCTTGCTATGAATGTGAAGAGCTTTCTCCAGGGCCCTGTTGAGGCTGAGGTTCCTCAGAAGCCAGGAGCCGCCGTTCCGGCACGGAGAGAAGTCATCCTGCGAACTTGGCGAACGAGCTCCTATCCTGTGTGCCCCCAGGAGCGTCGCAGAGTTAAGGCACTCCGTGGTGGAGTATGGCCTCATGGAAACCACTGCACACCCAACTCCCCCGACGTGAAACACTGGAACTTACCTTGAGGCCTGAGGTCACCTTTCGTTCGGCCGGAGCTGAACATGCGGTGCCGTGGGAGGAGTTCCTAGACAGGGATCGCCAGCACGGTTTTCGTTTTGAGAGAACACGCAGCCTCGGCCCACAACGACAATCCTGCCGTGCAGAGACGTCGGGCCGCTAGTGCTGTTCAGGCAGCTTTGAAGCCAAGCGCAAGGCGCCTCCAAACGGGGAGAAAGCGTACTCTCCCCTCCGCGTCCCACGTTCAAGCTGAATGACGCAGCATGTTTCTCGGAAGGCTCTGCCGAGCTATCTAGTACAAGGGAGAGAGTGCCTGCCTCTGCTGAGAAAGGTTTTGACGTGGGGATTGCTGGACATGAGGAAGAGCGTTCCCCAGGCCGTGCAAAGTTTAGGCTTTGGTGACTCTGGATGGTCCCAAGGGTCCAGAATTGTCCCTGGGAAAGCTGTCCTCTTTTTCTTTCTCCGGCTGGAAGTAAACAGCTGGCAACCGACTGCCGTACGCAGACGTCCTGGGGGAGCCCCCCGGTTTCATTTGGGACGCACATGGGTGTCTCACAGAAGAGCCCAAATTCCTAATTGGGGGCACACCAGCATGGAACGTAAGGCTGTTTACAACTGCGTAACCTGAGGCCGTTGGAAGGCCGTACAGACGAGAGCTTTCGAGCGAACGGGGCAGCGCTTCGCCATCATCGTTGCCCGTTCATGGAGCTTAATCAAACGAATGCCTTTACTTCCTGTGGCTCAAGCGCAGCAGAGGAGTCGGAAGGCATACAGTGCCCTTTGACAGTTGTTACGACGAACGTGAGTGCACAGTGTCTCGTGAAATAAATCCCTAGCACTGTTGAAGCATCCCGTTAACGCATGCTTCTTCGCTCCTATGGCACTCCGAGGTGGTACTGACGGGGGAAATCTGGACTTTTACTTGAGGCCGGGGGGGCTCACAATTCTTTTGTCGGCGAGCTCCAGAGTGCTCTTGCTGAAGCTCCCAGCAAGGACCTGAGAGCAGCAGGCCTCACACGAGTACACTCGGACGGCTTCCGTCACGAGTAAACTCAGGCCTCTTATGTGAGGCCTTCCGGCAGCAAAGAGAAGGTGGGCGCGAGGAGTGTGCTTCAGGCAGCTTAGGACCCGCAACTGTCTCGTCTACCACGGAGGGGAATAAGGTTTGCCCAGGGTCGCCCAGTTTCAAAGCTGAGCTCACGTAGTTATCCTCAGTGGTTTCCGATTACCTGAAGGAAACACACGGGAGGAACAGGGCCCTTCCATGGAGGCCCTTTTGGGCACAGGGACCTCTGCGTGGGATCTACTGGGTAAGTATGGCAGTACCTTAGGTAGGCCTCAGTGACCAAGGCTGTCGTCTGGCTCATGCCTTAGCTGTGTTAAGTGTGGAAAACGTGCTGGTCCTCAGGCTGGGCCCACAGCCTAGCTTTCGCTTCTGTGAGAGTGCTGTCCCGAGTCTCCTCCTGGAGCCAGTCGTCAGCACGGTGCCTTTTGGCACTGCAGTTCTCTTTCAGTCAGGGAGGCCGTGCGACTGGCAAAGGGAGTCTGCGCAGCACTGCCTTCGCGAGGCTCTTTGACGACTGGGGCACTCAACCCAGGCAAGCCAGAGAGCAGTACGTTGCCCTTGCTATGAATGTGAAGAGCTTTCTCCAGGGCCCTGTTGAGGCTGAGGTTCCTCAGAAGCCAGGAGCCGCCGTTCCGGCACGGAGAGAAGTCATCCTGCGAACTTGGCGAACGAGCTCCTATCCTGTGTGCCCCCAGGAGCGTCGCAGAGTTAAGGCACTCCGTGGTGGAGTATGGCCTCATGGAAACCACTGCACACCCAACTCCCCCGACGTGAAACACTGGAACTTACCTTGAGGCCTGAGGTCACCTTTCGTTCGGCCGGAGCTGAACATGCGGTGCCGTGGGAGGAGTTCCTAGAGAGGGATCGCCAGCACGGTTTTCGTTTTGAGAGAACACGCAGCCTCGGCCCACAACGACAATCCTGCCGTGCAGAGACGTCGGGCCGCTAGTGCTGTTCAGGCAGCTTTGAAGCCAAGCGCAAGGCGCCTCCAAACGGGGAGAAAGCGTACTCTCCCCTCCGCGTCCCACGTTCAAGCTGAATGACGCAGCATGTTTCTCGGAAGGCTCTGCCGAGCTATCTAGTACAAGGGAGAGAGTGCCTGCCTCTGCTGAGAAAGGTTTTGACGTGGGGATTGCTGGACATGAGGAAGAGCGTTCCCCAGGCCGTGCAAAGTTTAGGCGTTGGTGACTCTGGATGGTCCCAAGGGTCCAGAATTGTCCCTGGGAAAGCTGTCCTCTTTTTCTTTCTCCGGCTGGAAGTAAACAACTGGCAACCGACTGCCGTACGCAGACGTCCTGGGGGAGCCCCCCGGTTTCATTTGGGACGCACGTGGGTGTCTCACAGAAGAGCCCAAATTCCTAATTGGGGGCACACCAGCATGGAACGTAAGGCTGTTTACAACTGCGTAACCTGAGGCCGTTGGAAGGCCGTACAGACGAGAGCTTTCGAGCGAACAGGGCAGCGCTTCGCCATCATCGTTGCCCGTTCACGGAGCTTAATCAAACGAATGCCTTTACTTCCTGTGGCTCAAACGCAACAGAGGAGTTGGAAGGCATACAGTGCCCTTTGACAGTTGTTACGACGAACGTGAGTGCACAGTGTCTCGTGAAATAAATCCCTAGCACTGTTGAAGCATCCCGTTAACGCATGCTTCTTCGCTCCTATGGCACTCCGAGGTGGTACTGACGGGGGAAATCTAGACTTTTACTTGAGGCCGGGGGGGCTCACAATTCTTTTGTCGGCGAGCTCCACAGTGCTCTTGCTGAAGCTCCCAGCAAGGACCTGAGAGCAGCAGGCCTCACACGAGTACACTCGGACGGCTTCCGTCACGAGTAAACTCAGACCTCTTATGTGAGGCCTTCCGGCAGCAAAGAGAAGGTGGGCGCGAGGAGTGTGCTTCAGGCAGCTTAGGACCCGCAACTGTCTCGTCTACCACGGAGGGGAATAAGGTTTGCCCAGGGTCGCCCAGTTTCAAAGCTGAGCTCACGTAGTTATCCTCAGTGGTTTCCGATTACCTGAAGGAAACACACGGGAGGAACAGGGCCCTTCCATGGAGGCCCTTTTGGGCACAGGGACCTCTGCGTGGGATCTACTGGGTAAGTATGGCAGTACCTTAGGTAGGCCTCAGTGACCAAGGCTGTCGTCTGGCTCATGCCTTAGCTGTGTTAAGTGTGGAAAACGTGCTGGTCCTCAGGCTGGGCCCACAGCCTAGCTTTCGCTTCTGTGAGAGTGCTGTCCCGAGTCTCCTCCTGGAGCCAGTCGTCAGCACGGTGCCTTTTGGCACTGCAGTTCTCTTTCAGTCAGGGAGGCCGTGCGACTGGCAAAGGGAGTCTGCGCAGCACTGCCTTCGCGAGGCTCTTTGACGACTGGGGCATTCAACCCAGGCAAGCCAGAGAGCAGTACGTTGCCCTTGCTATGAATGTGAAGAACTTTCTCCAGGGAACCTGTTGAGGCTGAGGTTCCTCAGAAGCCAGGAGCCGCCGTTCCGGCACGGAGAGAAGTCATCCTGCGAACTTGGCCAACGAGCTCCTATCCTGTGTGCCCCCAGGAGCGTCGCAGAGTTAAGGCACTCCGTGGTGGAGTATGGCCTCATGGAAACCACTGCACACCCAACTCCCCCGACGTGAAACACTGGAACTTACCTTGAGGCCTGAGGTCACCTTTCGTTCGGCCGGAGCTGAACATGCGGTGCCGTGGGAGGAGTTCCAAGAGAGGGATCGCCAGCACGGTTTACGTTTTGAGAGAACACGCAGCCTCGGCCCACAACGACAATCCTGCCGTGCAGAGACGTCGGGCCGCTAGTGCTGTTCAGGCAGCTTTGAAGCCAAGCGCAAGGCGCCTCCAAACGGGGAGAAAGCGTACTCTCCCCTCCGCGTCCCACGTTCAAGCTGAATGACGCAGCATGTTTCTCGGAAGGCTCTGCCGAGCTATCTAGTACAAGGGAGAGAGTGCCTGCCTCTGCTGAGAAAGGTTTTGACGTGGGGATTGCTGGACATGAGGAAGAGCGTTCCCCAGGCCGTGCAAAGTTTAGGCTTTGGTGACTCTGGATGGTCCCAAGGGTCCAGAATTGTCCCTGGGAAAGCTGTCCTCTTTTTCTTTCTCCGGCTGGAAGTAAACAGCTGGCAACCGACTGCCGTACGCAGACGTCCTGGGGGAGCCCCCCGGTTTCATTTGGGACGCACGTGGGTGTCTCACAGAAGAGCCCAAATTCCTAATTGGGGGCACACCAGCATGGAACGTAAGGTTGTTCAGAACTGCGTACCTTGAGGCCGTTGGAAGGCCGTACAGACGAGAGCTTTCGAGCGAACAGGGCAGCGCTTCGCCATCATCGTTGCCCGTTCACGGAGCTTAATCAAACGAATGCCTTTACTTCCTGTGGCTCAAGCGTAGCAGAGGAGTCGGAAGGCATACAGTGCCCTTTGACAGTTGTTACGACGAACGTGAGTGCACAGTGTCTCGTGAAATAAATCCCTAGCACTGTTGAAGCATCCCGTTAACGCATGCTTCTTCGCTCCTATGGCACTCCGAGGTGGTACTGACGGGGGAAATCTGGACTTTTACTTGAGGCCGGGGGGGCTCACAATTCTTTTGTCGGCGAGCTCCAGAGTGCTCTTGCTGAAGCTCCCAGCAAGGACCTGAGAGCAGCAGGCCTCACACGAGTACACTCGGACGGCTTCCGTCACGAGTAAACTCAGGCCTCTTATGTGAGGCCTTCCGGCAGCAAAGAGAAGGTGGGCGCGAGGAGTGTGCTTCAGGCAGCTTAGGACCCGCAACTGTCTCGTCTACCACGGAGGGGAATAAGGTTTGCCCAGGGTCGCCCAGTTTCAAAGCTGAGCTCACGTACTTATCCTCAGTGGTTTCCGATTACCTCAAGGAAACACACGGGAGGGACAGGGCCCTTCCATGGAGGCCCTTTTGGGCACAGGGACCTGTGCGTGGGATCTACTGGGTAAGTATGGCAGTACCTTAGGTAGGCCTCAGGGACCAAGGCTGTCGTCTGGCTCATGCCTTAGCTGTGTTAAGTGTGGAAAACGTGCTGGTCCTCAGGCTGGGCCCACAGCCTAGCTTTCGCTTCTGTGAGAGTGCTGTCCCGAGTCTCCTCCTGGAGCCAGTCGTCAGCACGGTGCCTTTTGGCACTGCAGTTCTCTTTCAGTCAGGGAGGCCGTGCGACTGGCAAAGGGAGTCTGCGCAGCACTGCCTTCGCGAGGCTCTTTGACGACTGGGGCACTCAACCCAGGCAAGCCAGAGAGCAGTACGTTGCCCTTGCTATGAATGTGAAGAGCTTTCTCCAGGGCCCTGTTGAGGCTGAGGTTCCTCAGAAGCCAGGAGCCGCCGTTCCGGCACGGAGAGAAGTCATCCTGCGAACTTGGCGAACGAGCTCCTATCCTGTGTGCCCCCAGGAGCGTCGCAGAGTTAAGGCACTCCGTGGTGGAGTATGGCCTCATGGAAACCACTGCACACCCAACTCCCCCGACGTGAAACACTGGAACTTACCTTGAGGCCTGAGGTCACCTTTCGTTCGGCCGGAGCTGAACATGTGGTGCCGTGGGAGGAGTTCCTAGAAAGGGATCGCCAGCACGGTTTTCGTTTTGAGAGAACACGCAGCCTCGGCCCACAACGACAATCCTGCCGTGCAGAGACGTCGGGCCGCTAGTGCTGTTCAGGCAGCTTTGAAGCCAAGCGCAAGGCGCCTCCAAACGGGGAGAAAGCGTACTCTCCCCTCCGCGTCCCACGTTCAAGCTGAATGACGCAGCATGTTTCTCGGAAGGCTCTGCCGAGCTATCTAGTACAAGGGAGAGAGTGCCTGCCTCTGCTGAGAAAGGTTTTGACGTGGGGATTGCTGGACATGAGGAAGAGCGTTCCCCAGGCCGTGCAAAGTTTAGGCGTTGGTGACTCTGGATGGTCCCAAGGGTCCAGAATTGTCCCTGGGAAAGCTGTCCTCTTTTTCTTTCTCCGGCTGGAAGTAAACAACTGGCAACCAACTGCCATACGCAGACGTCCTGGGGGAGCCCCCCGGTTTCATTTGGGACGCACGTGGGTGTCTCACAGAAGAGCCCAAATTCCTAATTGGGGGCACACCAGCATGGAACGTAAGGCTGTTTAGAACTGCGTACCCTGAGGCCGTTGGAAGGCCGTACAGACGAGAGCTTTCGAGCGAACAGGGCAGCGCTTCGCCATCATCGTTGCCCGTTCACGGAGCTTAATCAAACGAATGCCTTTACTTCCTGTGGCTCAAACGCAACAGAGGAGTTGGAAGGCATACAGTGCCCTTTGACAGTTGTTACGACGAACGTGAGTGCACAGTGTCTCGTGAAATAAATCCCTAGCACTGTTGAAGCATCCCGTTAACGCATGCTTCTTCGCTCCTATGGCACTCCGAGGTGGTACTGACGGGGGAAATCTAGACTTTTACTTGAGGCCGGGGGGGCTCACAATTCTTTTGTCGGCGAGCTCCACAGTGCTCTTGCTGAAGCTCCCAGCAAGGACCTGAGAGCAGCAGGCCTCACACGAGTACACTCGGACGGCTTCCGTCACGAGTAAACTCAGACCTCTTATGTGAGGCCTTCCGGCAGCAAAGAGAAGGTGGGCGCGAGGAGTGTGCTTCAGGCAGCTTAGGACCCGCAACTGTCTCGTCTACCACGGAGGGGAATAAGGTTTGCCCAGGGTCGCCCAGTTTCAAAGCTGAGCTCACGTACTTATCCTCAGTGGTTTCCGATTACCTCAAGGAAACACACGGGAGGAACAGGGTCCTTCCATGGAGGCCCTTCTGGGCACAGGGACCTCTGCGTGGGATCTACTGGGTAAGTATGGCAGTACCTTAGGTAGGCCTCAGGGACCAAGTCTGTCGTCTGGCTCATGCCTTAGCTGTGTTAAGTGTGGAAAACGTGCTGGTCCTCAGGCTGGGCCCACAGCCTAGCTTTCGCTTCTGTGAGAGTGCTGTCCCGAGTCTCCTCCTGGAGCCAGTCGTCAGCACGGTGCCTTTTGGCACTGCAGTTCTCTTTCAGTCAGGGAGGCCGTGCGACTGGCAAAGGGAGTCTGCGCAGCACTGCCTTCGCGAGGCTCTTTGACGACTGGGGCATTCAACCCAGGCAAGCCAGAGAGCAGTACGTTGCCCTTGCTATGAATGTGAAGAACTTTCTCCAGGGAACCTGTTGAGGCTGAGGTTCCTCAGAAGCCAGGAGCCGCCGTTCCGGCACGGAGAGAAGTCATCCTGCGAACTTGGCCAACGAGCTCCTATCCTGTGTGCCCCCAGGAGCGTCGCAGAGTTAAGGCACTCCGTGGTGGAGTATGGCCTCATGGAAACCACTGCACACCCAACTCCCCCGACGTGAAACACTGGAACTTACCTTGAGGCCTGAGGTCACCTTTCGTTCGGCCGGAGCTGAACATGCGGTGCCGTGGGAGGAGTTCCAAGAGAGGGATCGCCAGCACGGTTTACGTTTTGAGAGAACACGCAGCCTCGGCCCACAACGACAATCCTGCCGTGCAGAGACGTCGGGCCGCTAGTGCTGTTCAGGCAGCTTTGAAGCCAAGCGCAAGGCGCCTCCAAACGGGGAGAAAGCGTACTCTCCCCTCCGCGTCCCACGTTCAAGCTGAATGACGCAGCATGTTTCTCGGAAGGCTCTGCCGAGCTATCTAGTACAAGGGAGAGAGTGCCTGCCTCTGCTGAGAAAGGTTTTGACGTGGGGATTGCTGGACATGAGGAAGAGCGTTCCCCAGGCCGTGCAAAGTTTAGGCGTTGGTGACTCTGGATGGTCCCAAGGGTCCAGAATTGTCCCTGGGAAAGCTGTCCTCTTTTTCTTTCTCCGGCTGGAAGTAAACAGCTGGCAACCGACTGCCGTACGCAGACGTCCTGGGGGAGCCCCCCGGTTTCATTTGGGACGCACGTGGGTGTCTCACAGAAGAGCCCAAATTCCTAATTGGGGGCACACCAGCATGGAACGTAAGGTTGTTCAGAACTGCGTACCTTGAGGCCGTTGGAAGGCCGTACAGACGAGAGCTTTCGAGCGAACAGGGCAGCGCTTCGCCATCATCGTTGCCCGTTCACGGAGCTTAATCAAACGAATGCCTTTACTTCCTGTGGCTCAAGCGTAGCAGAGGAGTTGGAAGGCATACAGTGCCCTTTGACAGTTGTTACGACGAACGTGAGTGCACAGTGTCTCGTGAAATAAATCCCTAGCACTGTTGAAGCATCCCGTTAACGCATGCTTCTTCGCTCCTATGGCACTCCGAGGTGGTACTGACGGGGGAAATCTGGACTTTTACTTGAGGCCGGGGGGGCTCACAATTCTTTTGTCGGCGAGCTCCAGAGTGCTCTTGCTGAAGCTCCCAGCAAGGACCTGAGAGCAGCAGGCCTCACACGAGTACACTCGGACGGCTTCCGTCACGAGTAAACTCAGACCTCTTATGTGAGGCCTTCCGGCAGCAAAGAGAAGGTGGGCGCGAGGAGTGTGCTTCAGGCAGCTTAGGACCCGCAACTGTCTCGTCTACCACGGAGGGGAATAAGGTTTGCCCAGGGTCGCCCAGTTTCAAAGCTGAGCTCACGTACTTATCCTCAGTGGTTTCCGATTACCTCAAGGAAACACACGGGAGGAACAGGGTCCTTCCATGGAGGCCCTTCTGGGCACAGGGACCTCTGCGTGGGATCTACTGGGTAAGTATGGCAGTACCTTAGGTAGGCCTCAGGGACCAAGTCTGTCGTCTGGCTCATGCCTTAGCTGTGTTAAGTGTGGAAAACGTGCTGGTCCTCAGGCTGGGCCCACAGCCTAGCTTTCGCTTCTGTGAGAGTGCTGTCCCGAGTCTCCTCCTGGAGCCAGTCGTCAGCACGGTGCCTTTTGGCACTGCAGTTCTCTTTCAGTCAGGGAGGCCGTGCGACTGGCAAAGGGAGTCTGCGCAGCACTGCCTTCGCGAGGCTCTTTGACGACTGGGGCATTCAACCCAGGCAAGCCAGAGAGCAGTACGTTGCCCTTGCTATGAATGTGAAGAACTTTCTCCAGGGAACCTGTTGAGGCTGAGGTTCCTCAGAAGCCAGGAGCCGCCGTTCCGGCACGGAGAGAAGTCATCCTGCGAACTTGGCCAACGAGCTCCTATCCTGTGTGCCCCCAGGAGCGTCGCAGAGTTAAGGCACTCCGTGGTGGAGTATGGCCTCATGGAAACCACTGCACACCCAACTCCCCCGACGTGAAACACTGGAACTTACCTTGAGGCCTGAGGTCACCTTTCGTTCGGCCGGAGCTGAACATGCGGTGCCGTGGGAGGAGTTCCAAGAGAGGGATCGCCAGCACGGTTTACGTTTTGAGAGAACACGCAGCCTCGGCCCACAACGACAATCCTGCCGTGCAGAGACGTCGGGCCGCTAGTGCTGTTCAGGCAGCTTTGAAGCCAAGCGCAAGGCGCCTCCAAACGGGGAGAAAGCGTACTCTCCCCTCCGCGTCCCACGTTCAAGCTGAATGACGCAGCATGTTTCTCGGAAGGCTCTGCCGAGCTATCTAGTACAAGGGAGAGAGTGCCTGCCTCTGCTGAGAAAGGTTTTGACGTGGGGATTGCTGGACATGAGGAAGAGCGTTCCCCAGGCCGTGCAAAGTTTAGGCGTTGGTGACTCTGGATGGTCCCAAGGGTCCAGAATTGTCCCTGGGAAAGCTGTCCTCTTTTTCTTTCTCCGGCTGGAAGTAAACAACTGGCAACCGACTGCCGTACGCAGACGTCCTGGGGGAGCCCCCCGGTTTCATTTGGGACGCACGTGGGTGTCTCACAGAAGAGCCCAAATTCCTAATTGGGGGCACACCAGCATGGAACGTAAGGCTGTTTACAACTGCGTAACCTGAGGCCGTTGGAAGGCCGTACAGACGAGAGCTTTCGAGCGAACGGGGCAGCGCTTCGCCATCATCGTTGCCCGTTCACGGAGCTTAATCAAACGAATGCCTTTACTTCCTGTGGCTCAAACGCAACAGAGGAGTTGGAAGGCATACAGTGCCCTTTGACAGTTGTTACGACGAACGTGAGTGCACAGTGTCTCGTGAAATAAATCCCTAGCACTGTTGAAGCATCCCGTTAACGCATGCTTCTTCGCTCCTATGGCACTCCGAGGTGGTACTGACGGGGGAAATCTGGACTTTTACTTGAGGCCGGGGGGGCTCACAATTCTTTTGTCGGCGAGCTCCAGAGTGCTCTTGCTGAAGCTCCCAGCAAGGACCTGAGAGCAGCAGGCCTCACACGAGTACACTCGGACGGCTTCCGTCACGAGTAAACTCAGACCTCTTATGTGAGGCCTTCCGGCAGCAAAGAGAAGGTGGGCGCGAGGAGTGTGCTTCAGGCAGCTTAGGACCCGCAACTGTCTCGTCTACCACGGAGGGGAATAAGGTTTGCCCAGGGTCGCCCAGTTTCAAAGCTGAGCTCACGTACTTATCCTCAGTGGTTTCCGATTACCTCAAGGAAACACACGGGAGGGACAGGGCCCTTCCATGGAGGCCCTTTTGGGCACAGGGACCTGTGCGTGGGATCTACTGGGTAAGTATGGCAGTACCTTAGGTAGGCCTCAGGGACCAAGGCTGTCGTCTGGCTCATGCCTTAGCTGTGTTAAGTGTGGAAAACGTGCTGGTCCTCAGGCTGGGCCCACAGCCTAGCTTTCGCTTCTGTGAGAGTGCTGTCCCGAGTCTCCTCCTGGAGCCAGTCGTCAGCACGGTGCCTTTTGGCACTGCAGTTCTCTTTCAGTCAGGGAGGCCGTGCGACTGGCAAAGGGAGTCTGCGCAGCACTGCCTTCGCGAGGCTCTTTGACGACTGGGGCACTCAACCCAGGCAAGCCAGAGAGCAGTACGTTGCCCTTGCTATGAATGTGAAGAGCTTTCTCCAGGGCCCTGTTGAGGCTGAGGTTCCTCAGAAGCCAGGAGCCGCCGTTCCGGCACGGAGAGAAGTCATCCTGCGAACTTGGCCAACGAGCTCCTATCCTGTGTGCCCCCAGGAGCGTCGCAGAGTTAAGGCACTCCGTGGTGGAGTATGGCCTCATGGAAACCACTGCACACCCAACTCCCCCGACGTGAAACACTGGAACTTACCTTGAGGCCTGAGGTCACCTTTCGTTCGGCCGGAGCTGAACATGCGGTGCCGTGGGAGGAGTTCCTAGAAAGGGATCGCCAGCACGGTTTTCGTTTTGAGAGAACACGCAGCCTCGGCCCACAACGACAATCCTGCCGTGCAGAGACGTCGGGCCGCTAGTGCTGTTCAGGCAGCTTTGAAGCCAAGCGCAAGGCGCCTCCAAACGGGGAGAAAGCGTACTCTCCCCTCCGCGTCCCACGTTCAAGCTGAATGACGCAGCATGTTTCTCGGAAGGCTCTGCCGAGCTATCTAGTACAAGGGAGAGAGTGCCTGCCTCTGCTGAGAAAGGTTTTGACGTGGGGATTGCTGGACATGAGGAAGAGCGTTCCCCAGGCCGTGCAAAGTTTAGGCGTTGGTGACTCTGGATGGTCCCAAGGGTCCAGAATTGTCCCTGGGAAAGCTGTCCTCTTTTTCTTTCTCCGGCTGGAAGTAAACAACTGGCAACCAACTGCCGTACGCAGACGTCCTGGGGGAGCCCCCCGGTTTCATTTGGGACGCACGTGGGTGTCTCACAGAAGAGCCCAAATTCCTAATTGGGGGCACACCAGCATGGAACGTAAGGCTGTTTAGAACTGCGTACCCTGAGGCCGTTGGAAGGCCGTACAGACGAGAGCTTTCGAGCGAACAGGGCAGCGCTTCGCCATCATCGTTGCCCGTTCACGGAGCTTAATCAAACGAATGCCTTTACTTCCTGTGGCTCAAACGCAACAGAGGAGTTGGAAGGCATACAGTGCCCTTTGACAGTTGTTACGACGAACGTGAGTGCACAGTGTCTCGTGAAATAAATCCCTAGCACTGTTGAAGCATCCCGTTAACGCATGCTTCTTCGCTCCTATGGCACTCCGAGGTGGTACTGACGGGGGAAATCTAGACTTTTACTTGAGGCCGGGGGGGCTCACAATTCTTTTGTCGGCGAGCTCCACAGTGCTCTTGCTGAAGCTCCCAGCAAGGACCTGAGAGCAGCAGGCCTCACACGAGTACACTCGGACGGCTTCCGTCACGAGTAAACTCAGACCTCTTATGTGAGGCCTTCCGGCAGCAAAGAGAAGGTGGGCGCGAGGAGTGTGCTTCAGGCAGCTTAGGACCCGCAACTGTCTCGTCTACCACGGAGGGGAATAAGGTTTGCCCAGGGTCGCCCAGTTTCAAAGCTGAGCTCACGTACTTATCCTCAGTGGTTTCCGATTACCTCAAGGAAACACACGGGAGGAACAGGGTCCTTCCATGGAGGCCCTTCTGGGCACAGGGACCTCTGCGTGGGATCTACTGGGTAAGTATGGCAGTACCTTAGGTAGGCCTCAGGGACCAAGTCTGTCGTCTGGCTCATGCCTTAGCTGTGTTAAGTGTGGAAAACGTGCTGGTCCTCAGGCTGGGCCCACAGCCTAGCTTTCGCTTCTGTGAGAGTGCTGTCCCGAGTCTCCTCCTGGAGCCAGTCGTCAGCACGGTGCCTTTTGGCACTGCAGTTCTCTTTCAGTCAGGGAGGCCGTGCGACTGGCAAAGGGAGTCTGCGCAGCACTGCCTTCGCGAGGCTCTTTGACGACTGGGGCATTCAACCCAGGCAAGCCAGAGAGCAGTA
Organism: Grampus griseus; assembly: GCF_964374135.1. Taxonomy (NCBI): domain Eukaryota; kingdom Metazoa; phylum Chordata; class Mammalia; order Artiodactyla; family Delphinidae; genus Grampus; species Grampus griseus. The sequence continues at coordinate 115,918 of NW_028133214.1, read as the reverse complement.
CGTTGCCCTTGCTATGAATGTGAAGAACTTTCTCCAGGGAACCTGTTGAGGCTGAGGTTCCTCAGAAGCCAGGAGCCGCCGTTCCGGCACGGAGAGAAGTCATCCTGCGAACTTGGCCAACGAGCTCCTATCCTGTGTGCCCCCAGGAGCGTCGCAGAGTTAAGGCACTCCGTGGTGGAGTATGGCCTCATGGAAACCACTGCACACCCAACTCCCCCGACGTGAAACACTGGAACTTACCTTGAGGCCTGAGGTCACCTTTCGTTCGGCCGGAGCTGAACATGCGGTGCCGTGGGAGGAGTTCCAAGAGAGGGATCGCCAGCACGGTTTACGTTTTGAGAGAACACGCAGCCTCGGCCCACAACGACAATCCTGCCGTGCAGAGACGTCGGGCCGCTAGTGCTGTTCAGGCAGCTTTGAAGCCAAGCGCAAGGCGCCTCCAAACGGGGAGAAAGCGTACTCTCCCCTCCGCGTCCCACGTTCAAGCTGAATGACGCAGCATGTTTCTCGGAAGGCTCTGCCGAGCTATCTAGTACAAGGGAGAGAGTGCCTGCCTCTGCTGAGAAAGGTTTTGACGTGGGGATTGCTGGACATGAGGAAGAGCGTTCCCCAGGCCGTGCAAAGTTTAGGCGTTGGTGACTCTGGATGGTCCCAAGGGTCCAGAATTGTCCCTGGGAAAGCTGTCCTCTTTTTCTTTCTCCGGCTGGAAGTAAACAACTGGCAACCGACTGCCGTACGCAGACGTCCTGGGGGAGCCCCCCGGTTTCATTTGGGACGCACGTGGGTGTCTCACAGAAGAGCCCAAATTCCTAATTGGGGGCACACCAGCATGGAACGTAAGGCTGTTTACAACTGCGTAACCTGAGGCCGTTGGAAGGCCGTACAGACGAGAGCTTTCGAGCGAACAGGGCAGCGCTTCGCCATCATCGTTGCCCGTTCACGGAGCTTAATCAAACGAATGCCTTTACTTCCTGTGGCTCAAACGCAACAGAGGAGTTGGAAGGCATACAGTGCCCTTTGACAGTTGTTACGACGAACGTGAGTGCACAGTGTCTCGTGAAATAAATCCCTAGCACTGTTGAAGCATCCCGTTAACGCATGCTTCTTCGCTCCTATGGCACTCCGAGGTGGTACTGACGGGGGAAATCTAGACTTTTACTTGAGGCCGGGGGGGCTCACAATTCTTTTGTCGGCGAGCTCCACAGTGCTCTTGCTGAAGCTCCCAGCAAGGACCTGAGAGCAGCAGGCCTCACACGAGTACACTCGGACGGCTTCCGTCACGAGTAAACTCAGACCTCTTATGTGAGGCCTTCCGGCAGCAAAGAGAAGGTGGGCGCGAGGAGTGTGCTTCAGGCAGCTTAGGACCCGCAACTGTCTCGTCTACCACGGAGTGGAATAAGGTTTGCCCAGGGTCGCCCAGTTTCAAAGCTGAGCTCACGTACTTATCCTCAGTGGTTTCCGATTACCTGAAGGAAACACACGGGAGGAACAGGGCCCTTCCATGGAGGCCCTTTTGGGCACAGGGACCTCTGCGTGGGATCTACTGGGTAAGTATGGCAGTACCTTAGGTAGGCCTCAGTGACCAAGGCTGTCGTCTGGCTCATGCCTTAGCTGTGTTAAGTGTGGAAAACGTGCTGGTCCTCAGGCTGGGCCCACAGCCTAGCTTTCGCTTCTGTGAGAGTGCTGTCCCGAGTCTCCTCCTGGAGCCAGTCGTCAGCACGGTGCCTTTTGGCACTGCAGTTCTCTTTCAGTCAGGGAGGCCGTGCGACTGGCAAAGGGAGTCTGCGCAGCACTGCCTTCGCGAGGCTCTTTGACGACTGGGGCATTCAACCCAGGCAAGCCAGAGAGCAGTACGTTGCCCTTGCTATGAATGTGAAGAACTTTCTCCAGGGAACCTGTTGAGGCTGAGGTTCCTCAGAAGCCAGGAGCCGCCGTTCCGGCACGGAGAGAAGTCATCCTGCGAACCTGGCCAACGAGCTCCTATCCTGTGTGCCCCCAGGAGCGTCGCAGAGTTAAGGCACTCCGTGGTGGAGTATGGCCTCATGGAAACCACTGCACACCCAACTCCCCCGACGTGAAACACTGGAACTTACCTTGAGGCCTGAGGTCACCTTTCGTTCGGCCGGAGCTGAACATGCGGTGCCGTGGGAGGAGTTCCAAGAGAGGGATCGCCAGCACGGTTTACGTTTTGAGAGAACACGCAGCCTCGGCCCACAACGACAATCCTGCCGTGCAGAGACGTCGGGCCGCTAGTGCTGTTCAGGCAGCTTTGAAGCCAAGCGCAAGGCGCCTCCAAACGGGGAGAAAGCGTACTCTCCCCTCCGCGTCCCACGTTCAAGCTGAATGACGCAGCATGTTTCTCGGAAGGCTCTGCCGAGCTATCTAGTACAAGGGAGAGAGTGCCTGCCTCTGCTGAGAAAGGTTTTGACGTGGGGATTGCTGGACATGAGGAAGAGCGTTCCCCAGGCCGTGCAAAGTTTAGGCTTTGGTGACTCTGGATGGTCCCAAGGGTCCAGAATTGTCCCTGGGAAAGCTGTCCTCTTTTTCTTTCTCCGGCTGGAAGTAAACAGCTGGCAACCGACTGCCGTACGCAGACGTCCTGGGGGAGCCCCCCGGTTTCATTTGGGACGCACGTGGGTGTCTCACAGAAGAGCCCAAATTCCTAATTGGGGGCACACCAGCATGGAACGTAAGGTTGTTCAGAACTGCGTACCTTGAGGCCGTTGGAAGGCCGTACAGACGAGAGCTTTCGAGCGAACAGGGCAGCGCTTCGCCATCATCGTTGCCCGTTCACGGAGCTTAATCAAACGAATGCCTTTACTTCCTGTGGCTCAAGCGTAGCAGAGGAGTTGGAAGGCATACAGTGCCCTTTGACAGTTGTTACGACGAACGTGAGTGCACAGTGTCTCGTGAAATAAATCCCTAGCACTGTTGAAGCATCCCGTTAACGCATGCTTCTTCGCTCCTATGGCACTCCGAGGTGGTACTGACGGGGGAAATCTGGACTTTTACTTGAGGCCGGGGGGGCTCACAATTCTTTTGTCGGCGAGCTCCAGAGTGCTCTTGCTGAAGCTCCCAGCAAGGACCTGAGAGCAGCAGGCCTCACACGAGTACACTCGGACGGCTTCCGTCACGAGTAAACTCAGACCTCTTATGTGAGGCCTTCCGGCAGCAAAGAGAAGGTGGGCGCGAGGAGTGTGCTTCAGGCAGCTTAGGACCCGCAACTGTCTCGTCTACCACGGAGGGGAATAAGGTTTGCCCAGGGTCGCCCAGTTTCAAAGCTGAGCTCACGTAGTTATCCTCAGTGGTTTCCGATTACCTGAAGGAAACACACGGGAGGAACAGGGCCCTTCCATGGAGGCCCTTTTGGGCACAGGGACCTCTGCGTGGGATCTACTGTGTAAGTATGGCAGTACCTTAGGTAGGCCTCAGTGACCAAGGCTGTCGTCTGGCTCATGCCTTAGCTGTGTTAAGTGTGGAAAACGTGCTGGTCCTCAGGCTGGGCCCACAGCCTAGCTTTCGCTTCTGTGAGAGTGCTGTCCCGAGTCTCCTCCTGGAGCCAGTCGTCAGCACGGTGCCTTTTGGCACTGCAGTTCTCTTTCAGTCAGGGAGGCCGTGCGACTGGCAAAGGGAGTCTGCGCAGCACTGCCTTCGCGAGGCTCTTTGACGACTGGGGCATTCAACCCAGGCAAGCCAGAGAGCAGTACGTTGCCCTTGCTATGAATGTGAAGAACTTTCTCCAGGGAACCTGTTGAGGCTGAGGTTCCTCAGAAGCCAGGAGCCGCCGTTCCGGCACGGAGAGAAGTCATCCTGCGAACTTGGCCAACGAGCTCCTATCCTGTGTGCCCCCAGGAGCGTCGCAGAGTTAAGGCACTCCGTGGTGGAGTATGGCCTCATGGAAACCACTGCACACCCAACTCCCCCGACGTGAAACACTGGAACTTACCTTGAGGCCTGAGGTCACCTTTCGTTCGGCCGGAGCTGAACATGCGGTGCCGTGGGAGGAGTTCCAAGAGAGGGATCGCCAGCACGGTTTACGTTTTGAGAGAACACGCAGCCTCGGCCCACAACGACAATCCTGCCGTGCAGAGACGTCGGGCCGCTAGTGCTGTTCAGGCAGCTTTGAAGCCAAGCGCAAGGCGCCTCCAAACGGGGAGAAAGCGTACTCTCCCCTCCGCGTCCCACGTTCAAGCTGAATGACGCAGCATGTTTCTCGGAAGGCTCTGCCGAGCTATCTAGTACAAGGGAGAGAGTGCCTGCCTCTGCTGAGAAAGGTTTTGACGTGGGGATTGCTGGACATGAGGAAGAGCGTTCCCCAGGCCGTGCAAAGTTTAGGCTTTGGTGACTCTGGATGGTCCCAAGGGTCCAGAATTGTCCCTGGGAAAGCTGTCCTCTTTTTCTTTCTCCGGCTGGAAGTAAACAGCTGGCAACCGACTGCCGTACGCAGACGTCCTGGGGGAGCCCCCCGGTTTCATTTGGGACGCACGTGGGTGTCTCACAGAAGAGCCCAAATTCCTAATTGGGGGCACACCAGCATGGAACGTAAGGTTGTTCAGAACTGCGTACCTTGAGGCCGTTGGAAGGCCGTACAGACGAGAGCTTTCGAGCGAACAGGGCAGCGCTTCGCCATCATCGTTGCCCGTTCACGGAGCTTAATCAAACGAATGCCTTTACTTCCTGTGGCTCAAGCGTAGCAGAGGAGTTGGAAGGCATACAGTGCCCTTTGACAGTTGTTACGACGAACGTGAGTGCACAGTGTCTCGTGAAATAAATCCCTAGCACTGTTGAAGCATCCCGTTAACGCATGCTTCTTCGCTCCTATGGCACTCCGAGGTGGTACTGACGGGGGAAATCTGGACTTTTACTTGAGGCCGGGGGGGCTCACAATTCTTTTGTCGGCGAGCTCCAGAGTGCTCTTGCTGAAGCTCCCAGCAAGGACCTGAGAGCAGCAGGCCTCACACGAGTACACTCGGACGGCTTCCGTCACGAGTAAACTCAGACCTCTTATGTGAGGCCTTCCGGCAGCAAAGAGAAGGTGGGCGCGAGGAGTGTGCTTCAGGCAGCTTAGGACCCGCAACTGTCTCGTCTACCACGGAGGGGAATAAGGTTTGCCCAGGGTCGCCCAGTTTCAAAGCTGAGCTCACGTACTTATCCTCAGTGGTTTCCGATTACCTCAAGGAAACACACGGGAGGGACAGGGCCCTTCCATGGAGGCCCTTTTGGGCACAGGGACCTGTGCGTGGGATCTACTGGGTAAGTATGGCAGTACCTTAGGTAGGCCTCAGGGACCAAGTCTGTCGTCTGGCTCATGCCTTAGCTGTGTTAAGTGTGGAAAACGTGCTGGTCCTCAGGCTGGGCCCACAGCCTAGCTTTCGCTTCTGTGAGAGTGCTGTCCCGAGTCTCCTCCTGGAGCCAGTCGTCAGCACGGTGCCTTTTGGCACTGCAGTTCTCTTTCAGTCAGGGAGGGCGTGCGACTGGCAAAGGGAGTCTGCGCAGCACTGCCTTCGCGAGGCTCTTTGACGACTGGGGCACTCAACCCAGGCAAGCCAGAGAGCAGTACGTTGCCCTTGCTATGAATGTGAAGAGCTTTCTCCAGGGCCCTGTTGAGGCTGAGGTTCCTCAGAAGCCAGGAGCCGCCGTTCCGGCACGGAGAGAAGTCATCCTGCGAACTTGGCCAACGAGCTCCTATCCTGTGTGCCCCCAGGAGCGTCGCAGAGTTAAGGCACTCCGTGGTGGAGTATGGCCTCATGGAAACCACTGCACACCCAACTCCCCCGACGTGAAACACTGGAACTTACCTTGAGGCCTGAGGTCACCTTTCGTTCGGCCGGAGCTGAACATGTGGTGCCGTGGGAGGAGTTCCTAGAAAGGGATCGCCAGCACGGTTTTCGTTTTGAGAGAACACGCAGCCTCGGCCCACAACGACAATCCTGCCGTGCAGAGACGTCGGGCCGCTAGTGCTGTTCAGGCAGCTTTGAAGCCAAGCGCAAGGCGCCTCCAAACGGGGAGAAAGCGTACTCTCCCCTCCGCGTCCCACGTTCAAGCTGAATGACGCAGCATGTTTCTCGGAAGGCTCTGCCGAGCTATCTAGTACAAGGGAGAGAGTGCCTGCCTCTGCTGAGAAAGGTTTTGACGTGGGGATTGCTGGACATGAGGAAGAGCGTTCCCCAGGCCGTGCAAAGTTTAGGCTTTGGTGACTCTGGATGGTCCCAAGGGTCCAGAATTGTCCCTGGGAAAGCTGTCCTCTTTTTCTTTCTCCGGCTGGAAGTAAACAGCTGGCAACCGACTGCCGTACGCAGACGTCCTGGGGGAGCCCCCCGGTTTCATTTGGGACGCACGTGGGTGTCTCACAGAAGAGCCCAAATTCCTAATTGGGGGCACACCAGCATGGAACGTAAGGCTGTTTACAACTGCGTAACCTGAGGCCGTTGGAAGGCCGTACAGACGAGAGCTTTCGAGCGAACAGGGCAGCGCTTCGCCATCATCGTTGCCCGTTCACGGAGCTTAATCAAACGAATGCCTTTACTTCCTGTGGCTCAAGCGTAGCAGAGGAGTCGGAAGGCATACAGTGCCCTTTGACAGTTGTTACGACGAACGTGAGTGCACAGTGTCTCGTGAAATAAATCCCTAGCACTGTTGAAGCATCCCGTTAACGCATGCTTCTTCGCTCCTATGGCACTCCGAGGTGGTACTGACGGGGGAAATCTGGACTTTTACTTGAGGCCGGGGGGGCTCACAATTCTTTTGTCGGCGAGCTCCAGAGTGCTCTTGCTGAAGCTCCCAGCAAGGACCTGAGAGCAGCAGGCCTCACACGAGTACACTCGGACGGCTTCCGTCACGAGTAAACTCAGACCTCTTATGTGAGGCCTTCCGGCAGCAAAGAGAAGGTGGGCGCGAGGAGTGTGCTTCAGGCAGCTTAGGACCCGCAACTGTCTCGTCTACCACGGAGGGGAATAAGGTTTGCCCAGGGTCGCCCAGTTTCAAAGCTGAGCTCACGTACTTATCCTCAGTGGTTTCCGATTACCTCAAGGAAACACACGGGAGGGACAGGGCCCTTCCATGGAGGCCCTTTTGGGCACAGGGACCTGTGCGTGGGATCTACTGGGTAAGTATGGCAGTACCTTAGGTAGGCCTCAGGGACCAAGGCTGTCGTCTGGCTCATGCCTTAGCTGTGTTAAGTGTGGAAAACGTGCTGGTCCTCAGGCTGGGCCCACAGCCTAGCTTTCGCTTCTGTGAGAGTGCTGTCCCGAGTCTCCTCCTGGAGCCAGTCGTCAGCACGGTGCCTTTTGGCACTGCAGTTCTCTTTCAGTCAGGGAGGCCGTGCGACTGGCAAAGGGAGTCTGCGCAGCACTGCCTTCGCGAGGCTCTTTGACGACTGGGGCACTCAACCCAGGCAAGCCAGAGAGCAGTACGTTGCCCTTGCTATGAATGTGAAGAGCTTTCTCCAGGGCCCTGTTGAGGCTGAGGTTCCTCAGAAGCCAGGAGCCGCCGTTCCGGCACGGAGAGAAGTCATCCTGCGAACTTGGCGAACGAGCTCCTATCCTGTGTGCCCCCAGGAGCGTCGCAGAGTTAAGGCACTCCGTGGTGGAGTATGGCCTCATGGAAACCACTGCACACCCAACTCCCCCGACGTGAAACACTGGAACTTACCTTGAGGCCTGAGGTCACCTTTCGTTCGGCCGGAGCTGAACATGTGGTGCCGTGGGAGGAGTTCCTAGAAAGGGATCGCCAGCACGGTTTTCGTTTTGAGAGAACACGCAGCCTCGGCCCACAACGACAATCCTGCCGTGCAGAGACGTCGGGCCGCTAGTGCTGTTCAGGCAGCTTTGAAGCCAAGCGCAAGGCGCCTCCAAACGGGGAGAAAGCGTACTCTCCCCTCCGCGTCCCACGTTCAAGCTGAATGACGCAGCATGTTTCTCGGAAGGCTCTGCCGAGCTATCTAGTACAAGGGAGAGAGTGCCTGCCTCTGCTGAGAAAGGTTTTGACGTGGGGATTGCTGGACATGAGGAAGAGCGTTCCCCAGGCCGTGCAAAGTTTAGGCGTTGGTGACTCTGGATGGTCCCAAGGGTCCAGAATTGTCCCTGGGAAAGCTGTCCTCTTTTTCTTTCTCCGGCTGGAAGTAAACAACTGGCAACCAACTGCCATACGCAGACGTCCTGGGGGAGCCCCCCGGTTTCATTTGGGACGCACGTGGGTGTCTCACAGAAGAGCCCAAATTCCTAATTGGGGGCACACCAGCATGGAACGTAAGGCTGTTTAGAACTGCGTACCCTGAGGCCGTTGGAAGGCCGTACAGACGAGAGCTTTCGAGCGAACAGGGCAGCGCTTCGCCATCATCGTTGCCCGTTCACGGAGCTTAATCAAACGAATGCCTTTACTTCCTGTGGCTCAAACGCAACAGAGGAGTTGGAAGGCATACAGTGCCCTTTGACAGTTGTTACGACGAACGTGAGTGCACAGTGTCTCGTGAAATAAATCCCTAGCACTGTTGAAGCATCCCGTTAACGCATGCTTCTTCGCTCCTATGGCACTCCGAGGTGGTACTGACGGGGGAAATCTAGACTTTTACTTGAGGCCGGGGGGGCTCACAATTCTTTTGTCGGCGAGCTCCACAGTGCTCTTGCTGAAGCTCCCAGCAAGGACCTGAGAGCAGCAGGCCTCACACGAGTACACTCGGACGGCTTCCGTCACGAGTAAACTCAGACCTCTTATGTGAGGCCTTCCGGCAGCAAAGAGAAGGTGGGCGCGAGGAGTGTGCTTCAGGCAGCTTAGGACCCGCAACTGTCTCGTCTACCACGGAGGGGAATAAGGTTTGCCCAGGGTCGCCCAGTTTCAAAGCTGAGCTCACGTAGTTATCCTCAGTGGTTTCCGATTACCTGAAGGAAACACACGGGAGGAACAGGGCCCTTCCATGGAGGCCCTTTTGGGCACAGGGACCTCTGCGTGGGATCTACTGTGTAAGTATGGCAGTACCTTAGGTAGGCCTCAGTGACCAAGGCTGTCGTCTGGCTCATGCCTTAGCTGTGTTAAGTGTGGAAAACGTGCTGGTCCTCAGGCTGGGCCCACAGCCTAGCTTTCGCTTCTGTGAGAGTGCTGTCCCGAGTCTCCTCCTGGAGCCAGTCGTCAGCACGGTGCCTTTTGGCACTGCAGTTCTCTTTCACTCAGGGAGGGCGTGCGACTGGCAAAGGGAGTCTGCACAGCACTGCCTTCGCGAGGCTCTTTGACGACTGGGGCACTCAACCGAGGCAAGCCAGAGAGCAGTACGTTGCCCTTGCTATGAATGTGAAGAGCTTGCTCCAGGGCCCTGTTGAGGCTGAGGTTCCTCAGAAGCCAGGAGCCGCCGTTCCGGCACGGAGAGAAGTCATCCTGCGAACTTGGCCAACGAGCTCCTATCCTGTGTGCCCCCAGGAGCGTCGCAGAGTTAAGGCACTCCGTGGTGGAGTATGGCCTCATGGAAACCACTGCACACCCAACTCCCCCGACGTGAAACACTGGAACTTACCTTGAGGCCTGAGGTCACTTTTCGTTCGGCCGGAGCTGAACATGCGGTGCCGTGGGAGGAGTTCCTAGAAAGGGATCGCCAGCACGGTTTTCGTTTTGAGAGAACACGCAGCCTCGGCCCACAACGACAATCCTGCCGTGCAGAGACGTCGGGCCGCTAGTGCTGTTCAGGCAGCTTTGAAGCCAAGCGCAAGGCGCCTCCAAACGGGGAGAAAGCGTACTCTCCCCTCCGCGTCCCACGTTCAAGCTGAATGACGCAGCATGTTTCTCGGAAGGCTCTGCCGAGCTATCTAGTACAAGGGAGAGAGTGCCTGCCTCTGCTGAGAAAGGTTTTGACGTGGGGATTGCTGGACATGAGGAAGAGCGTTCCCCAGGCCGTGCAAAGTTTAGGCGTTGGTGACTCTGGATGGTCCCAAGGGTCCAGAATTGTCCCTGGGAAAGCTGTCCTCTTTTTCTTTCTCCGGCTGGAAGTAAACAACTGGCAACCAACTGCCGTACGCAGACGTCCTGGGGGAGCCCCCCGGTTTCATTTGGGACGCACGTGGGTGTCTCACAGAAGAGCCCAAATTCCTAATTGGGGGCACACCAGCATGGAACGTAAGGCTGTTTAGAACTGCGTACCCTGAGGCCGTTGGCAGGCCGTACAGACGAGAGCTTTCGAGCGAACAGGGCAGCGCTTCGCCATCATCGTTGCCCGTTCACGGAGCTTAATCAAACGAATGCCTTTACTTCCTGTGGCTCAAACGCAACAGAGGAGTTGGAAGGCATACAGTGCCCTTTGACAGTTGTTACGACGAACGTGAGTGCACAGTGTCTCGTGAAATAAATCCCTAGCACTGTTGAAGCATCCCGTTAACGCATGCTTCTTCGCTCCTATGGCACTCCGAGGTGGTACTGACGGGGGAAATCTAGACTTTTACTTGAGGCCGGGGGGGCTCACAATTCTTTTGTCGGCGAGCTCCACAGTGCTCTTGCTGAAGCTCCCAGCAAGGACCTGAGAGCAGCAGGCCTCACACGAGTACACTCGGACGGCTTCCGTCACGAGTAAACTCAGACCTCTTATGTGAGGCCTTCCGGCAGCAAAGAGAAGGTGGGCGCGAGGAGTGTGCTTCAGGCAGCTTAGGACCCGCAACTGTCTCGTCTACCACGGAGGGGAATAAGGTTTGCCCAGGGTCGCCCAGTTTCAAAGCTGAGCTCACGTACTTATCCTCAGTGGTTTCCGATTACCTCAAGGAAACACACGGGAGGAACAGGGTCCTTCCATGGAGGCCCTTCTGGGCACAGGGACCTCTGCGTGGGATCTACTGGGTAAGTATGGCAGTACCTTAGGTAGGCCTCAGGGACCAAGTCTGTCGTCTGGCTCATGCCTTAGCTGTGTTAAGTGTGGAAAACGTGCTGGTCCTCAGGCTGGGCCCACAGCCTAGCTTTCGCTTCTGTGAGAGTGCTGTCCCGAGTCTCCTCCTGGAGCCAGTCGTCAGCACGGTGCCTTTTGGCACTGCAGTTCTCTTTCAGTCAGGGAGGCCGTGCGACTGGCAAAGGGAGTCTGCGCAGCACTGCCTTCGCGAGGCTCTTTGACGACTGGGGCATTCAACCCAGGCAAGCCAGAGAGCAGTACGTTGCCCTTGCTATGAATGTGAAGAACTTTCTCCAGGGAACCTGTTGAGGCTGAGGTTCCTCAGAAGCCAGGAGCCGCCGTTCCGGCACGGAGAGAAGTCATCCTGCGAACTTGGCCAACGAGCTCCTATCCTGTGTGCCCCCAGGAGCGTCGCAGAGTTAAGGCACTCCGTGGTGGAGTATGGCCTCATGGAAACCACTGCACACCCAACTCCCCCGACGTGAAACACTGGAACTTACCTTGAGGCCTGAGGTCACCTTTCGTTCGGCCGGAGCTGAACATGCGGTGCCGTGGGAGGAGTTCCAAGAGAGGGATCGCCAGCACGGTTTACGTTTTGAGAGAACACGCAGCCTCGGCCCACAACGACAATCCTGCCGTGCAGAGACGTCGGGCCGCTAGTGCTGTTCAGGCAGCTTTGAAGCCAAGCGCAAGGCGCCTCCAAACGGGGAGAAAGCGTACTCTCCCCTCCGCGTCCCACGTTCAAGCTGAATGACGCAGCATGTTTCTCGGAAGGCTCTGCCGAGCTATCTAGTACAAGGGAGAGAGTGCCTGCCTCTGCTGAGAAAGGTTTTGACGTGGGGATTGCTGGACATGAGGAAGAGCGTTCCCCAGGCCGTGCAAAGTTTAGGCGTTGGTGACTCTGGATGGTCCCAAGGGTCCAGAATTGTCCCTGGGAAAGCTGTCCTCTTTTTCTTTCTCCGGCTGGAAGTAAACAACTGGCAACCGACTGCCGTACGCAGACGTCCTGGGGGAGCCCCCCGGTTTCATTTGGGACGCACGTGGGTGTCTCACAGAAGAGCCCAAATTCCTAATTGGGGGCACACCAGCATGGAACGTAAGGCTGTTTACAACTGCGTAACCTGAGGCCGTTGGAAGGCCGTACAGACGAGAGCTTTCGAGCGAACAGGGCAGCGCTTCGCCATCATCGTTGCCCGTTCACGGAGCTTAATCAAACGAATGCCTTTACTTCCTGTGGCTCAAACGCAACAGAGGAGTTGGAAGGCATACATTGCCCTTTGACAGTTGTTACGACGAACGTGAGTGCACAGTGTCTCGTGAAATAAATCCCTAGCACTGTTGAAGCATCCCGTTAACGCATGCTTCTTCGCTCCTATGGCACTCCGAGGTGGTACTGACGGGGGAAATCTAGACTTTTACTTGAGGCCGGGGGGGCTCACAATTCTTTTGTCGGCGAGCTCCACAGTGCTCTTGCTGAAGCTCCCAGCAAGGACCTGAGAGCAGCAGGCCTCACACGAGTACACTCGGACGGCTTCCGTCACGAGTAAACTCAGACCTCTTATGTGAGGCCTTCCGGCAGCAAAGAGAAGGTGGGCGCGAGGAGTGTGCTTCAGGCAGCTTAGGACCCGCAACTGTCTCGTCTACCACGGAGGGGAATAAGGTTTGCCCAGGGTCGCCCAGTTTCAAAGCTGAGCTCACGTAGTTATCCTCAGTGGTTTCCGATTACCTGAAGGAAACACACGGGAGGAACAGGGCCCTTCCATGGAGGCCCTTTTGGGCACAGGGACCTCTGCGTGGGATCTACTGGGTAAGTATGGCAGTACCTTAGGTAGGCCTCAGTGACCAAGGCTGTCGTCTGGCTCATGCCTTAGCTGTGTTAAGTGTGGAAAACGTGCTGGTCCTCAGGCTGGGCCCACAGCCTAGCTTTCGCTTCTGTGAGAGTGCTGTCCCGAGTCTCCTCCTGGAGCCAGTCGTCAGCACGGTGCCTTTTGGCACTGCAGTTCTCTTTCAGTCAGGGAGGCCGTGCGACTGGCAAAGGGAGTCTGCGCAGCACTGCCTTCGCGAGGCTCTTTGACGACTGGGGCATTCAACCCAGGCAAGCCAGAGAGCAGTACGTTGCCCTTGCTATGAATGTGAAGAACTTTCTCCAGGGAACCTGTTGAGGCTGAGGTTCCTCAGAAGCCAGGAGCCGCCGTTCCGGCACGGAGAGAAGTCATCCTGCGAACCTGGCCAACGAGCTCCTATCCTGTGTGCCCCCAGGAGCGTCGCAGAGTTAAGGCACTCCGTGGTGGAGTATGGCCTCATGGAAACCACTGCACACCCAACTCCCCCGACGTGAAACACTGGAACTTACCTTGAGGCCTGAGGTCACCTTTCGTTCGGCCGGAGCTGAACATGCGGTGCCGTGGGAGGAGTTCCAAGAGAGGGATCGCCAGCACGGTTTACGTTTTGAGAGAACACGCAGCCTCGGCCCACAACGACAATCCTGCCGTGCAGAGACGTCGGGCCGCTAGTGCTGTTCAGGCAGCTTTGAAGCCAAGCGCAAGGCGCCTCCAAACGGGGAGAAAGCGTACTCTCCCCTCCGCGTCCCACGTTCAAGCTGAATGACGCAGCATGTTTCTCGGAAGGCTCTGCCGAGCTATCTAGTACAAGGGAGAGAGTGCCTGCCTCTGCTGAGAAAGGTTTTGACGTGGGGATTGCTGGACATGAGGAAGAGCGTTCCCCAGGCCGTGCAAAGTTTAGGCTTTGGTGACTCTGGATGGTCCCAAGGGTCCAGAATTGTCCCTGGGAAAGCTGTCCTCTTTTTCTTTCTCCGGCTGGAAGTAAACAGCTGGCAACCGACTGCCGTACGCAGACGTCCTGGGGGAGCCCCCCGGTTTCATTTGGGACGCACGTGGGTGTCTCACAGAAGAGCCCAAATTCCTAATTGGGGGCACACCAGCATGGAACGTAAGGTTGTTCAGAACTGCGTACCTTGAGGCCGTTGGAAGGCCGTACAGACGAGAGCTTTCGAGCGAACAGGGCAGCGCTTCGCCATCATCGTTGCCCGTTCACGGAGCTTAATCAAACGAATGCCTTTACTTCCTGTGGCTCAAGCGTAGCAGAGGAGTTGGAAGGCATACAGTGCCCTTTGACAGTTGTTACGACGAACGTGAGTGCACAGTGTCTCGTGAAATAAATCCCTAGCACTGTTGAAGCATCCCGTTAACGCATGCCTCTTCGCTCCTATGGCACTCCGAGGTGGTACTGACGGGGGAAATCTGGACTTTTACTTGAGGCCGGGGGGGCTCACAATTCTTTTGTCGGCGAGCTCCAGAGTGCTCTTGCTGAAGCTCCCAGCAAGGACCTGAGAGCAGCAGGCCTCACACGAGTACACTCGGATGGCTTCCGTCACGAGTAAACTCAGACCTCTTATGTGAGGCCTTCCGGCAGCAAAGAGAAGGTGGGCGCGAGGAGTGTGCTTCAGGCAGCTTAGGACCCGCAACTGTCTCGTCTACCACGGAGGGGAATAAGGTTTGCCCAGGGTCGCCCAGTTTCAAAGCTGAGCTCACGTACTTATCCTCAGTGGTTTCCGATTACCTCAAGGAAACACACGGGAGGGACAGGGCCCTTCCATGGAGGCCCTTTTGGGCACAGGGACCTGTGCGTGGGATCTACTGGGTAAGTATGGCAGTACCTTAGGTAGGCCTCAGGGACCAAGGCTGTCGTCTGGCTCATGCCTTAGCTGTGTTAAGTGTGGAAAACGTGCTGGTCCTCAGGCTGGGCCCACAGCCTAGCTTTCGCTTCTGTGAGAGTGCTGTCCCGAGTCTCCTCCTGGAGCCAGTCGTCAGCACGGTGCCTTTTGGCACTGCAGTTCTCTTTCAGTCAGGGAGGCCGTGCGACTGGCAAAGGGAGTCTGCGCAGCACTGCCTTCGCGAGGCTCTTTGACGACTGGGGCACTCAACCCAGGCAAGCCAGAGAGCAGTACGTTGCCCTTGCTATGAATGTGAAGAGCTTTCTCCAGGGCCCTGTTGAGGCTGAGGTTCCTCAGAAGCCAGGAGCCGCCGTTCCGGCACGGAGAGAAGTCATCCTGCGAACTTGGCGAACGAGCTCCTATCCTGTGTGCCCCCAGGAGCGTCGCAGAGTTAAGGCACTCCGTGGTGGAGTATGGCCTCATGGAAACCACTGCACACCCAACTCCCCCGACGTGAAACACTGGAACTTACCTTGAGGCCTGAGGTCACCTTTCGTTCGGCCGGAGCTGAACATGTGGTGCCGTGGGAGGAGTTCCTAGAAAGGGATCGCCAGCACGGTTTTCGTTTTGAGAGAACACGCAGCCTCGGCCCACAACGACAATCCTGCCGTGCAGAGACGTCGGGCCGCTAGTGCTGTTCAGGCAGCTTTGAAGCCAAGCGCAAGGCGCCTCCAAACGGGGAGAAAGCGTACTCTCCCCTCCGCGTCCCACGTTCAAGCTGAATGACGCAGCATGTTTCTCGGAAGGCTCTGCCGAGCTATCTAGTACAAGGGAGAGAGTGCCTGCCTCTGCTGAGAAAGGTTTTGACGTGGGGATTGCTGGACATGAGGAAGAGCGTTCCCCAGGCCGTGCAAAGTTTAGGCTTTGGTGACTCTGGATGGTCCCAAGGGTCCAGAATTGTCCCTGGGAAAGCTGTCCTCTTTTTCTTTCTCCGGCTGGAAGTAAACAGCTGGCAACCGACTGCCGTACGCAGACGTCCTGGGGGAGCCCCCCGGTTTCATTTGGGACGCACGTGGGTGTCTCACAGAAGAGCCCAAATTCCTAATTGGGGGCACACCAGCATGGAACGTAAGGTTGTTCAGAACTGCGTACCTTGAGGCCGTTGGAAGGCCGTACAGACGAGAGCTTTCGAGCGAACAGGGCAGCGCTTCGCCATCATCGTTGCCCGTTCACGGAGCTTAATCAAACGAATGCCTTTACTTCCTGTGGCTCAAGCGTAGCAGAGGAGTCGAAGGCATACAGTGCCCTTTGACAGTTGTTACGACGAACGTGAGTGCACAGTGTCTCGTGAAATAAATCCCTAGCACTGTTGAAGCATCCCGTTAACGCATGCTTCTTCGCTCCTATGGCACTCCGAGGTGGTACTGACGGGGGAAATCTGGACTTTTACTTGAGGCCGGGGGGGCTCACAATTCTTTTGTCGGCGAGCTCCAGAGTGCTCTTGCTGAAGCTCCCAGCAAGGACCTGAGAGCAGCAGGCCTCACACGAGTACACTCGGACGGCTTCCGTCACGAGTAAACTCAGACCTCTTATGTGAGGCCTTCCGGCAGCAAAGAGAAGGTGGGCGCGAGGAGTGTGCTTCAGGCAGCTTAGGACCCGCAACTGTCTCGTCTACCACGGAGGGGAATAAGGTTTGCCCAGGGTCGCCCAGTTTCAAAGCTGAGCTCACGTACTTATCCTCAGTGGTTTCCGATTACCTCAAGGAAACACACGGGAGGGACAGGGCCCTTCCATGGAGGCCCTTTTGGGCACAGGGACCTGTGCGTGGGATCTACTGGGTAAGTATGGCAGTACCTTAGGTAGGCCTCAGGGACCAAGGCTGTCGTCTGGCTCATGCCTTAGCTGTGTTAAGTGTGGAAAACGTGCTGGTCCTCAGGCTGGGCCCACAGCCTAGCTTTCGCTTCTGTGAGAGTGCTGTCCCGAGTCTCCTCCTGGAGCCAGTCGTCAGCACGGTGCCTTTTGGCACTGCAGTTCTCTTTCAGTCAGGGAGGCCGTGCGACTGGCAAAGGGAGTCTGCGCAGCACTGCCTTCGCGAGGCTCTTTGACGACTGGGGCACTCAACCCAGGCAAGCCAGAGAGCAGTACGTTGCCCTTGCTATGAATGTGAAGAGCTTTCTCCAGGGCCCTGTTGAGGCTGAGGTTCCTCAGAAGCCAGGAGCCGCCGTTCCGGCACGGAGAGAAGTCATCCTGCGAACTTGGCGAACGAGCTCCTATCCTGTGTGCCCCCAGGAGCGTCGCAGAGTTAAGGCACTCCGTGGTGGAGTATGGCCTCATGGAAACCACTGCACACCCAACTCCCCCGACGTGAAACACTGGAACTTACCTTGAGGCCTGAGGTCACCTTTCGTTCGGCCGGAGCTGAACATGTGGTGCCGTGGGAGGAGTTCCTAGAAAGGGATCGCCAGCACGGTTTTCGTTTTGAGAGAACACGCAGCCTCGGCCCACAACGACAATCCTGCCGTGCAGAGACGTCGGGCCGCTAGTGCTGTTCAGGCAGCTTTGAAGCCAAGCGCAAGGCGCCTCCAAACGGGGAGAAAGCGTACTCTCCCCTCCGCGTCCCACGTTCAAGCTGAATGACGCAGCATGTTTCTCGGAAGGCTCTGCCGAGCTATTTAGTACAAGGGAGAGAGTGCCTGCCTCTGCTGAGAAAGGTTTTGACGTGGGGATTGCTGGACATGAGGAAGAGCGTTCCCCAGGCCGTGCAAAGTTTAGGCGTTGGTGACTCTGGATGGTCCCAAGGGTCCAGAATTGTCCCTGGGAAAGCTGTCCTCTTTTTCTTTCTCCGGCTGGAAGTAAACAACTGGCAACCAACTGCCATACGCAGACGTCCTGGGGGAGCCCCCCGGTTTCATTTGGGACGCACGTGGGTGTCTCACAGAAGAGCCCAAATTCCTAATTGGGGGCACACCAGCATGGAACGTAAGGCTGTTTAGAACTGCGTACCCTGAGGCCGTTGGAAGGCCGTACAGACGAGAGCTTTCGAGCGAACAGGGCAGCGCTTCGCCATCATCGTTGCCCGTTCACGGAGCTTAATCAAACGAATGCCTTTACTTCCTGTGGCTCAAACGCAACAGAGGAGTTGGAAGGCATACAGTGCCCTTTGACAGTTGTTACGACGAACGTGAGTGCACAGTGTCTCGTGAAATAAATCCCTAGCACTGTTGAAGCATCCCGTTAACGCATGCTTCTTCGCTCCTATGGCACTCCGAGGTGGTACTGACGGGGGAAATCTAGACTTTTACTTGAGGCCGGGGGGGCTCACAATTCTTTTGTCGGCGAGCTCCACAGTGCTCTTGCTGAAGCTCCCAGCAAGGACCTGAGAGCAGCAGGCCTCACACGAGTACACTCGGACGGCTTCCGTCACGAGTAAACTCAGACCTCTTATGTGAGGCCTTCCGGCAGCAAAGAGAAGGTGGGCGCGAGGAGTGTGCTTCAGGCAGCTTAGGACCCGCAACTGTCTCGTCTACCACGGAGGGGAATAAGGTTTGCCCAGGGTCGCCCAGTTTCAAAGCTGAGCTCACGTAGTTATCCTCAGTGGTTTCCGATTACCTGAAGGAAACACACGGGAGGAACAGGACCCTTCCATGGAGGCCCTTTTGGGCACAGGGACCTCTGCGTGGGATCTACTGTGTAAGTATGGCAGTACCTTAGGTAGGCCTCAGTGACCAAGGCTGTCGTCTGGCTCATGCCTTAGCTGTGTTAAGTGTGGAAAACGTGCTGGTCCTCAGGCTGGGCCCACAGCCTAGCTTTCGCTTCTGTGAGAGTGCTGTCCCGAGTCTCCTCCTGGAGCCAGTCGTCAGCACGGTGCCTTTTGGCACTGCAGTTCTCTTTCAGTCAGGGAGGGCGTGCGACTGGCAAAGGGAGTCTGCACAGCACTGCCTTCGCGAGGCTCTTTGACGACTGGGGCACTCAACCGAGGCAAGCCAGAGAGCAGTACGTTGCCCTTGCTATGAATGTGAAGAGCTTGCTCCAGGGCCCTGTTGAGGCTGAGGTTCCTCAGAAGCCAGGAGCCGCCGTTCCGGCACGGAGAGAAGTCATCCTGCGAACTTGGCCAACGAGCTCCTATCCTGTGTGCCCCCAGGAGCGTCGCAGAGTTAAGGCACTCCGTGGTGGAGTATGGCCTCATGGAAACCACTGCACACCCAACTCCCCCGACGTGAAACACTGGAACTTACCTTGAGGCCTGAGGTCACTTTTCGTTCGGCCGGAGCTGAACATGCGGTGCCGTGGGAGGAGTTCCTAGAAAGGGATCGCCAGCACGGTTTTCGTTTTGAGAGAACACGCAGCCTCGGCCCACAACGACAATCCTGCCGTGCAGAGACGTCGGGCCGCTAGTGCTGTTCAGGCAGCTTTGAAGCCAAGCGCAAGGCGCCTCCAAACGGGGAGAAAGCGTACTCTCCCCTCCGCGTCCCACGTTCAAGCTGAATGACGCAGCATGTTTCTCGGAAGGCTCTGCCGAGCTATCTAGTACAAGGGAGAGAGTGCCTGCCTCTGCTGAGAAAGGTTTTGACGTGGGGATTGCTGGACATGAGGAAGAGCGTTCCCCAGGCCGTGCAAAGTTTAGGCGTTGGTGACTCTGGATGGTCCCAAGGGTCCAGAATTGTCCCTGGGAAAGCTGTCCTCTTTTTCTTTCTCCGGCTGGAAGTAAACAACTGGCAACCAACTGCCGTACGCAGACGTCCTGGGGGAGCCCCCCGGTTTCATTTGGGACGCACGTGGGTGTCTCACAGAAGAGCCCAAATTCCTAATTGGGGGCACACCAGCATGGAACGTAAGGCTGTTTAGAACTGCGTACCCTGAGGCCGTTGGAAGGCCGTACAGACGAGAGCTTTCGAGCGAACAGGGCAGCGCTTCGCCATCATCGTTGCCCGTTCACGGAGCTTAATCAAACGAATGCCTTTACTTCCTGTGGCTCAAACGCAACAGAGGAGTTGGAAGGCATACAGTGCCCTTTGACAGTTGTTACGACGAACGTGAGTGCACAGTGTCTCGTGAAATAAATGCCTAGCACTGTTGAAGCATCCCGTTAACGCATGCTTCTTCGCTCCTATGGCACTCCGAGGTGGTACTGACGGGGGAAATCTAGACTTTTACTTGAGGCCGGGGGGGCTCACAATTCTTTTGTCGGCGAGCTCCACAGTGCTCTTGCTGAAGCTCCCAGCAAGGACCTGAGAGCAGCAGGCCTCACACGAGTACACTCGGACGGCTTCCGTCACGAGTAAACTCAGACCTCTTATGTGAGGCCTTCCGGCAGCAAAGAGAAGGTGGGCGCGAGGAGTGTGCTTCAGGCAGCTTAGGACCCGCAACTGTCTCGTCTACCACGGAGGGGAATAAGGTTTGCCCAGGGTCGCCCAGTTTCAAAGCTGAGCTCACGTAGTTATCCTCAGTGGTTTCCGATTACCTCAAGGAAACACACGGGAGGAACAGGGCCCTTCCATGGAGGCCCTTTTGGGCACAGGGACCTCTGCGTGGGATCTACTGGGTAAGTATGGCAGTACC
Organism: Grampus griseus; assembly: GCF_964374135.1. NCBI lineage: Eukaryota > Metazoa > Chordata > Mammalia > Artiodactyla > Delphinidae > Grampus > Grampus griseus. The sequence continues at coordinate 95,831 of NW_028133214.1, read as the reverse complement.
TTAGGTAGGCCTCAGTGACCAAGGCTGTCGTCTGGCTCATGCCTTAGCTGTGTTAAGTGTGGAAAACGTGCTGGTCCTCAGGCTGGGCCCACAGCCTAGCTTTCGCTTCTGTGAGAGTGCTGTCCCGAGTCTCCTCCTGGAGCCAGTCGTCAGCACGGTGCCTTTTGGCACTGCAGTTCTCTTTCAGTCAGGGAGGCCGTGCGACTGGCAAAGGGAGTCTGCGCAGCACTGCCTTCGCGAGGCTCTTTGACGACTGGGGCACTCAACCCAGGCAAGCCAGAGAGCAGTATGTTGCCCTTGCTATGAATGTGAAGAGCTTTCTCCAGGGCCCTGTTGAGGCTGAGGTTCCTCAGAAGCCAGGAGCCGCCGTTCCGGCACGGAGAGAAGTCATCCTGCGAACTTGGCGAACGAGCTCCTATCCTGTGTGCCCCCAGGAGCGTCGCAGAGTTAAGGCACTCCGTGGTGGAGTATGGCCTCATGGAAACCACTGCACACCCAACTCCCCCGACGTGAAACACTGGAACTTACCTTGAGGCCTGAGGTCACCTTTCGTTCGGCCGGAGCTGAACATGCGGTGCCGTGGGAGGAGTTCCTAGACAGGGATCGCCAGCACGGTTTTCGTTTTGAGAGAACACGCAGCCTCGGCCCACAACGACAATCCTGCCGTGCAGAGACGTCGGGCCGCTAGTGCTGTTCAGGCAGCTTTGAAGCCAAGCGCAAGGCGCCTCCAAACGGGGAGAAAGCGTACTCTCCCCTCCGCGTCCCACGTTCAAGCTGAATGACGCAGCATGTTTCTCGGAAGGCTCTGCCGAGCTATCTAGTACAAGGGAGAGAGTGCCTGCCTCTGCTGAGAAAGGTTTTGACGTGGGGATTGCTGGACATGAGGAAGAGCGTTCCCCAGGCCGTGCAAAGTTTAGGCTTTGGTGACTCTGGATGGTCCCAAGGGTCCAGAATTGTCCCTGGGAAAGCTGTCCTCTTTTTCTTTCTCCGGCTGGAAGTAAACAGCTGGCAACCGACTGCCGTACGCAGACGTCCTGGGGGAGCCCCCCGGTTTCATTTGGGACGCACATGGGTGTCTCACAGAAGAGCCCAAATTCCTAATTGGGGGCACACCAGCATGGAACGTAAGGCTGTTTACAACTGCGTAACCTGAGGCCGTTGGAAGGCCGTACAGACGAGAGCTTTCGAGCGAACGGGGCAGCGCTTCGCCATCATCGTTGCCCGTTCACGGAGCTTAATCAAACGAATGCCTTTACTTCCTGTGGCTCAAGCGCAGCAGAGGAGTCGGAAGGCATACAGTGCCCTTTGACAGTTGTTACGACGAACGTGAGTGCACAGTGTCTCGTGAAATAAATCCCTAGCACTGTTGAAGCATCCCGTTAACGCATGCTTCTTCGCTCCTATGGCACTCCGAGGTGGTACTGACGGGGGAAATCTGGACTTTTACTTGAGGCCGGGGGGGCTCACAATTCTTTTGTCGGCGAGCTCCAGAGTGCTCTTGCTGAAGCTCCCAGCAAGGACCTGAGAGCAGCAGGCCTCACACGAGTACACTCGGACGGCTTCCGTCACGAGTAAACTCAGGCCTCTTATGTGAGGCCTTCCGGCAGCAAAGAGAAGGTGGGCGCGAGGAGTGTGCTTCAGGCAGCTTAGGACCCGCAACTGTCTCGTCTACCACGGAGGGGAATAAGGTTTGCCCAGGGTCGCCCAGTTTCAAAGCTGAGCTCACGTAGTTATCCTCAGTGGTTTCCGATTACCTGAAGGAAACACACGGGAGGAACAGGGCCCTTCCATGGAGGCCCTTTTGGGCACAGGGACCTCTGCGTGGGATCTACTGGGTAAGTATGGCAGTACCTTAGGTAGGCCTCAGTGACCAAGGCTGTCGTCTGGCTCATGCCTTAGCTGTGTTAAGTGTGGAAAACGTGCTGGTCCTCAGGCTGGGCCCACAGCCTAGCTTTCGCTTCTGTGAGAGTGCTGTCCCGAGTCTCCTCCTGGAGCCAGTCGTCAGCACGGTGCCTTTTGGCACTGCAGTTCTCTTTCAGTCAGGGAGGCCGTGCGACTGGCAAAGGGAGTCTGCGCAGCACTGCCTTCACGAGGCTCTTTGACGACTGGGGCACTCAACCCAGGCAAGCCAGAGAGCAGTATGTTGCCCTTGCTATGAATGTGAAGAGCTTTCTCCAGGGCCCTGTTGAGGCTGAGGTTCCTCAGAAGCCAGGAGCCGCCGTTCCGGCACGGAGAGAAGTCATCCTGCGAACTTGGCGAACGAGCTCCTATCCTGTGTGCCCCCAGGAGCGTCGCAGAGTTAAGGCACTCCGTGGTGGAGTATGGCCTCATGGAAACCACTGCACACCCAACTCCCCCGACGTGAAACACTGGAACTTACCTTGAGGCCTGAGGTCACCTTTCGTTCGGCCGGAGCTGAACATGTGGTGCCGTGGGAGGAGTTCCTAGACAGGGATCGCCAGCACGGTTTTCGTTTTGAGAGAACACGCAGCCTCGGCCCACAACGACAATCCTGCCGTGCAGAGACGTCGGGCCGCTAGTGCTGTTCAGGCAGCTTTGAAGCCAAGCGCAAGGCGCCTCCAAACGGGGAGAAAGCGTACTCTCCCCTCCGCGTCCCACGTTCAAGCTGAATGACGCAGCATGTTTCTCGGAAGGCTCTGCCGAGCTATCTAGTACAAGGGAGAGAGTGCCTGCCTCTGCTGAGAAAGGTTTTGACGTGGGGATTGCTGGACATGAGGAAGAGCGTTCCCCAGGCCGTGCAAAGTTTAGGCTTTGGTGACTCTGGATGGTCCCAAGGGTCCAGAATTGTCCCTGGGAAAGCTGTCCTCTTTTTCTTTCTCCGGCTGGAAGTAAACAGCTGGCAACCGACTGCCGTACGCAGACGTCCTGGGGGAGCCCCCCGGTTTCATTTGGGACGCACGTGGGTGTCTCACAGAAGAGCCCAAATTCCTACTTGGGGGCACACCAGCATGGAACGTAAGGTTGTTTAGAACTGCGTACCCTGAGGCCGTTGGAAGGCCGTACAGACGAGAGCTTTCGAGCGAACGGGGCAGCGCTTCGCCATCATCGTTGCCCGTTCACGGAGCTTAATCAAACGAATGCCTTTACTTCCTGTGGCTCAAGCGCAGCAGAGGAGTTGGAAGGCATACAGTGCCCTTTGACAGTTGTTACGACGAACGTGAGTGCACAGTGTCTCGTGAAATAAATCCCTAGCACTGTTGAAGCATCCCGTTAACGCATGCTTCTTCGCTCCTATGGCACTCCGAGGTGGTACTGACGGGGGAAATCTGGACTTTTACTTGAGGCCGGGGGGGCTCACAATTCTTTTGTCGGCGAGCTCCACAGTGCTCTTGCTGAAGCTCCCAGCAAGGACCTGAGAGCAGCAGGCCTCACACGAGTACACTCGGACGGCTTCCGTCACGAGTAAACTCAGACCTCTTATGTGAGGCCTTCCGGCAGCAAAGAGAAGGTGGGCGCGAGGAGTGTGCTTCAGGCAGCTTAGGACCCGCAACTGTCTCGTCTACCACGGAGGGGAATAAGGTTTGCCCAGGGTCGCCCAGTTTCAAAGCTGAGCTCACGTACTTATCCTCAGTGGTTTCCGATTACCTGAAGGAAACACACGGGAGGAACAGGGTCCTTCCATGGAGGCCCTTCTGGGCACAGGGACCTCTTCGTGGGATCTACTGGGTAAGTATGGCAGTACCTTAGGTAGGCCTCAGGGACCAAGGCTGTCGTCTGGCTCATGCCTTAGCTGTGTTAAGTGTGGAAAACGTGCTGGTCCTCAGGCTGGGCCCACAGCCTAGCTTTCGCTTCTGTGAGAGTGCTGTCCCGAGTCTCCTCCTGGAGCCAGTCGTCAGCACGGTGCCTTTTGGCACTGCAGTTCTCTTTCAGTCAGGGAGGGCGTGCGACTGGCAAAGGGAGTCTGCGCAGCACTGCCTTCGCGAGGCTCTTTGACGACTGGGGCACTCAACCGAGGCAAGCCAGAGAGCAGTACGTTGCCCTTGCTATGAATGTGAAGAGCTTTCTCCAGGGCCCTGTTGAGGCTGAGGTTCCTCAGAAGCCAGGAGCCGCCGTTCCGGCACGGAGAGAAGTCATCCTGCGAACTTGGCGAACGAGCTCCTATCCTGTGTGCCCCCAGGAGCGTCGCAGAGTTAAGGCACTCCGTGGTGGAGTATGGCCTCATGGAAACCACTGCACACCCAACTCCCCCGACGTGAAACACTGGAACTTACCTTGAGGCCTGAGGTCACCTTTCGTTCGGCCGGAGCTGAACATGCGGTGCCGTGGGAGGAGTTCCTAGAGAGGGATCGCCAGCACGGTTTTCGTTTTGAGAGAACACGCAGCCTCGGCCCACAACGACAATCCTGCCGTGCAGAGACGTCGGGCCGCTAGTGCTGTTCAGGCAGCTTTGAAGCCAAGCACAAGGCGCCTCCAAACGGGGAGAAAGCGTACTCTCCCCTCCGCGTCCCACGTTCAAGCTGAATGACGCAGCATGTTTCTCGGAAGGCTCTGCCGAGCTATCTAGTACAAGGGAGAGAGTGCCTGCCTCTGCTGAGAAAGGTTTTGACGTGGGGATTGCTGGACATGAGGAAGAGCGTTCCCCAGGCCGTGCAAAGTTTAGGCTTTGGTGACTCTGGATGGTCCCAAGGGTCCAGAATTGTCCCTGGGAAAGCTGTCCTCTTTTTCTTTCTCTGGCTGGAAGTAAACAGCTGGCAACCGACTGCCGTACGCAGACGTCCTGGGGGAGCCCCCCGGTTTCATTTGGGACGCACGTGGGTGTCTCACAGAAGAGCCCAAATTCCTAATTGGGGGCACACCAGCATGGAACGTAAGGCTGTTTACAACTGCGTAACCTGAGGCCGTTGGAAGGCCGTACAGACGAGAGCTTTCGAGCGAACGGGGCAGCGCTTCGCCATCATCGTTGCCCGTTCACGGAGCTTAATCAAACGAATGCCTTTACTTCCTGTGGCTCAAGCGCAGCAGAGGAGTCGGAAGGCATACAGTGCCCTTTGACAGTTGTTACGACGAACGTGAGTGCACAGTGTCTCGTGAAATAAATCCCTAGCACTGTTGAAGCATCCCGTTAACGCATGCTTCTTCGCTCCTATGGCACTCCGAGGTGGTACTGACGGGGGAAATCTGGACTTTTACTTGAGGCCGGGGGGGCTCACAATTCTTTTGTCGGCGAGCTCCAGAGTGCTCTTGCTGAAGCTCCCAGCAAGGACCTGAGAGCAGCAGGCCTCACACGAGTACACTCGGACGGCTTCCGTCACGAGTAAACTCAGGCCTCTTATGTGAGGCCTTCCGGCAGCAAAGAGAAGGTGGGCGCGAGGAGTGTGCTTCAGGCAGCTTAGGACCCGCAACTGTCTCGTCTACCACGGAGGGGAATAAGGTTTGCCCAGGGTCGCCCAGTTTCAAAGCTGAGCTCACGTAGTTATCCTCAGTGGTTTCCGATTACCTGAAGGAAACACACGGGAGGAACAGGGCCCTTCCATGGAGGCCCTTTTGGGCACAGGGACCTCTGCGTGGGATCTACTGGGTAAGTATGGCAGTACCTTAGGTAGGCCTCAGTGACCAAGGCTGTCGTCTGGCTCATGCCTTAGCTGTGTTAAGTGTGGAAAACGTGCTGGTCCTCAGGCTGGGCCCACAGCCTAGCTTTCGCTTCTGTGAGAGTGCTGTCCCGAGTCTCCTCCTGGAGCCAGTCGTCAGCACGGTGCCTTTTGGCACTGCAGTTCTCTTTCAGTCAGGGAGGCCGTGCGACTGGCAAAGGGAGTCTGCGCAGCACTGCCTTCACGAGGCTCTTTGACGACTGGGGCACTCAACCCAGGCAAGCCAGAGAGCAGTACGTTGCCCTTGCTATGAATGTGAAGAGCTTTCTCCAGGGCCCTGTTGAGGCTGAGGTTCCTCAGAAGCCAGGAGCCGCCGTTCCGGCACGGAGAGAAGTCATCCTGCGAACTTGGCGAACGAGCTCCTATCCTGTGTGCCCCCAGGAGCGTCGCAGAGTTAAGGCACTCCGTGGTGGAGTATGGCCTCATGGAAACCACTGCACACCCAACTCCCCCGACGTGAAACACTGGAACTTACCTTGAGGCCTGAGGTCACCTTTCGTTCGGCCGGAGCTGAACATGTGGTGCCGTGGGAGGAGTTCCTAGACAGGGATCGCCAGCACGGTTTTCGTTTTGAGAGAACACGCAGCCTCGGCCCACAACGACAATCCTGCCGTGCAGAGACGTCGGGCCGCTAGTGCTGTTCAGGCAGCTTTGAAGCCAAGCGCAAGGCGCCTCCAAACGGGGAGAAAGCGTACTCTCCCCTCCGCGTCCCACGTTCAAGCTGAATGACGCAGCATGTTTCTCGGAAGGCTCTGCCGAGCTATCTAGTACAAGGGAGAGAGTGCCTGCCTCTGCTGAGAAAGGTTTTGACGTGGGGATTGCTGGACATGAGGAAGAGCGTTCCCCAGGCCGTGCAAAGTTTAGGCTTTGGTGACTCTGGATGGTCCCAAGGGTCCAGAATTGTCCCTGGGAAAGCTGTCCTCTTTTTCTTTCTCCGGCTGGAAGTAAACAGCTGGCAACCGACTGCCGTACGCAGACGTCCTGGGGGAGCCCCCCGGTTTCATTTGGGACGCACGTGGGTGTCTCACAGAAGAGCCCAAATTCCTACTTGGGGGCACACCAGCATGGAATGTAAGGTTGTTTAGAACCGCGTACCCTGAGGCCGTTGGAAGGCCGTACAGACGAGAGCTTTCGAGCGAACGGGGCAGCGCTTCGCCATCATCGTTGCCCGTTCACGGAGCTTAATCAAACGAATGCCTTTACTTCCTGTGGCTCAAGCGCAGCAGAGGAGTTGGAAGGCATACAGTGCCCTTTGACAGTTGTTACGATGAATGTGAGTGCACAGTGTCTCGTGAAATAAATCCCTAGCACTGTTGAAGCATCCCGTTAACGCATGCTTCTTCGCTCCTATGGCACTCCGAGGTGGTACTGACGGGGGAAATCTGGACTTTTACTTGAGGCCGGGGGGGCTCACAATTCTTTTGTCGGCGAGCTCCAGAGTGCTCTTGCTGAAGCTCCCAGCAAGGACCTGAGAGCAGCAGGCCTCACACGAGTACACTCGGACGGCTTCCGTCACGAGTAAACTCAGACCTCTTATGTGAGGCCTTCCGGCAGCAAAGAGAAGGTGGGCGCGAGGAGTGTGCTTCAGGCAGCTTAGGACCCGCAACTGTCTCGTCTACCACGGAGGGGAATAAGGTTTGCCCAGGGTCGCCCAGTTTCAAAGCTGAGCTCACGTAGTTATCCTCAGTGGTTTCCGATTACCTGAAGGAAACACACGGGAGGAACAGGGTCCTTCCATGGAGGCCCTTCTGGGCACAGGGACCTCTGCGTGGGATCTACTGGGTAAGTATGGCAGTACCTTAGGTAGGCCTCAGGGACCAAGTCTGTCGTCTGGCTCATGCCTTAGCTGTGTTAAGTGTGGAAAACGTGCTGGTCCTCAGGCTGGGCCCACAGCCTAGCTTTCGCTTCTGTGAGAGTGCTGTCCCGAGTCTCCTCCTGGAGCCAGTCGTCAGCACGGTGCCTTTTGGCACTGCAGTTCTCTTTCAGTCAGGGAGGCCGTGCGACTGGCAAAGGGAGTCTGCGCAGCACTGCCTTCGCGAGGTTCTTTAACGACTGGGGCACTCAACCCAGGCAAGCCAGAGAGCAGTATGTTGCCCTTGCTATGAATGTGAAGAGCTTTCTCCAGGGCCCTGTTGAGGCTGAGGTTCCTCAGAAGCCAGGAGCCGCCGTTCCGGCACGGAGAAAAGTCATCCTGCGAACTTGGCGAACGAGCTCCTATCCTGTGTGCCCCCAGGAGCGTCGCAGAGTTAAGGCACTCCGTGGTGGAGTATGGCCTCATGGAAACCACTGCACACCCAACTCCCCCGACGTGAAACACTGGAACTTACCTTGAGGCCTGAGGTCACCTTTCGTTCGGCCGGAGCTGAACATGCGGTGCCGTGGGAGGAGTTCCTAGAGAGGGATCGCCAGCACGGTTTTCGTTTTGAGAGAACACGCAGCCTCGGCCCACAACGACAATCCTGCCGTGCAGAGACGTCGGGCCGCTAGTGCTGTTCAGGCAGCTTTGAAGCCAAGCGCAAGGCGCCTCCAAACGGGGAGAAAGCGTACTCTCCCCTCCGCGTCCCACGTTCAAGCTGAATGACGCAGCATGTTTCTCGGAAGGCTCTGCCGAGCTATCTAGTACAAGGGAGAGAGTGCCTGCCTCTGCTGAGAAAGGTTTTGACGTGGAGATTGCTGGACATGAGGAAGAGCGTTCCCCAGGCCGTGCAAAGTTTAGGCTTTGGTGACTCTGGATGGTCCCAAGGGTCCAGAATTGTCCCTGGGAAAGCTGTCCTCTTTCTTTCTCCGGCTGGAAGTAAACAGCTGGCAACCGACTGCCGTACGCAGACGTCCTGGGGGAGCCCCCCGGTTTCATTTGGGACGCACGTGGGTGTCTCACAGAAGAGCCCAAATTCCTACTTGGGGGCACACCAGCATGGAACGTAAGGCTGTTTACAACTGCGTAACCTGAGGCCGTTGGAAGGCCGTACAGACGAGAGCTTTCGAGCGAACGGGGCAGCGCTTCGCCATCATCGTTGCCCGTTCACGGAGCTTAATCAAACGAATGCCTTTACTTCCTGTGGCTCAAGCGCAGCAGAGGAGTTGGAAGGCATACAGTGCCCTTTGACAGTTGTTACGACGAACGTGAGTGCACAGTGTCTCGTGAAATAAATCCCTAGCACTGTTGAAGCATCCCGTTAACGCATGCTTCTTCGCTCCTATGGCACTCCGAGGTGGTACTGACGGGGGAAATCTGGACTTTTACTTGAGGCCGGGGGGGCTCACAATTCTTTTGTCGGCGAGCTCCAGAGTGCTCTTGCTGAAGCTCCCAGCAAGGACCTGAGAGCAGCAGGCCTCACACGAGTACACTCGGACGGCTTCCGTCACGAGTAAACTCAGACCTCTTATGTGAGGCCTTCCGGCAGCAAAGAGAAGGTGGGCGCGAGGAGTGTGCTTCAGGCAGCTTAGGACCCGCAACTGTCTCGTCTACCACGGAGGGGAATAAGGTTTGCCCAGGGTCGCCCAGTTTCAAAGCTGAGCTCACGTAGTTATCCTCAGTGGTTTCCGATTACCTGAAGGAAACACACGGGAGGAACAGGGCCCTTCCATGGAGGCCCTTTTGGGCACAGGGACCTCTGCGTGGGATCTACTGGGTAAGTATGGCAGTACCTTAGGTAGGCCTCAGGGACCAAGGCTGTCGTCTGGCTCATGCCTTAGCTGTGTTAAGTGTGGAAAACGTGCTGGTCCTCAGGCTGGGCCCACAGCCTAGCTTTCGCTTCTGTGAGAGTGCTGTCCCGAGTCTCCTCCTGGAGCCAGTCGTCAGCACGGTGCCTTTTGGCACTGCAGTTCTCTTTCAGTCAGGGAGGCCGTGCGACTGGCAAAGGGAGTCTGCGCAGCACTGCCTTCGCGAGGCTCTTTGACGACTGGGGCACTCAACCCAGGCAAGCCAGAGAGCAGTACGTTGCCCTTGCTATGAATGTGAAGAGCTTTCTCCAGGGCCCTGTTGAGGCTGAGGTTCCTCAGAAGCCAGGAGCCGCCGTTCCGGCACGGAGAGAAGTCATCCTGCGAACTTGGCGAACGAGCTCCTATCCTGTGTGCCCCCAGGAGCGTCGCAGAGTTAAGGCACTCCGTGGTGGAGTATGGCCTCATGGAAACCACTGCACACCCAACTCCCCCGACGTGAAACACTGGAACTTACCTTGAGGCCTGAGGTCACCTTTCGTTCGGCCGGAGCTGAACATGCGGTGCCGTGGGAGGAGTTCCTAGAGAGGGATCGCCAGCACGGTTTTCGTTTTGAGAGAACACGCAGCCTCGGCCCACAACGACAATCCTGCCGTGCAGAGACGTCGGGCCGCTAGTGCTGTTCAGGCAGCTTTGAAGCCAAGCGCAAGGCGCCTCCAAACGGGGAGAAAGCGTACTCTCCCCTCCGCGTCCCACGTTCAAGCTGAATGACGCAGCATGTTTCTCGGAAGGCTCTGCCGAGCTATCTAGTACAAGGGAGAGCGTGCCTGCCTCTGCTGAGAAAGGTTTTGACGTGGGGATTGCTGGACATGAGGAAGAGCGTTCCCCAGGCCGTGCAAAGTTTAGGCTTTGGTGACTCTGGATGGTCCCAAGGATCCAGAATTGTCCCTGGGAAAGCTGTCCTCTTTTTCTTTCTCCGGCTGGAAGTAAACAGCTGGCAACCGACTGCCGTACGCAGACGTCCTGGGGGAGCCCCCCGGTTTCATTTGGGACGCACGTGGGTGTCTCACAGAAGAGCCCAAATTCCTAATTGGGGGCACACCAGCATGGAACGTAAGGTTGTTCAGAACTGCGTACCTTGAGGCCGTTGGAAGGCCGTACAGACGAGAGCTTTCGAGCGAACAGGGCAGCGCTTCGCCATCATCGTTGCCCGTTCACGGAGCTTAATCAAACGAATGCCTTTACTTCCTGTGGCTCAAGCGTAGCAGAGGAGTTGGAAGGCATACAGTGCCCTTTGACAGTTGTTACGACGAACGTGAGTGCACAGTGTCTCGTGAAATAAATCCCTAGCACTGTTGAAGCATCCCGTTAACGCATGCTTCTTCGCTCCTATGGCACTCCGAGGTGGTACTGACGGGGGAAATCTGGACTTTTACTTGAGGCCGGGGGGGCTCACAATTCTTTTGTCGGCGAGCTCCAGAGTGCTCTTGCTGAAGCTCCCAGCAAGGACCTGAGAGCAGCAGGCCTCACACGAGTACACTCGGACGGCTTCCGTCACGAGTAAACTCAGACCTCTTATGTGAGGCCTTCCGGCAGCAAAGAGAAGGTGGGCGCGAGGAGTGTGCTTCAGGCAGCTTAGGACCCGCAACTGTCTCGTCTACCACGGAGGGGAATAAGGTTTGCCCAGGGTCGCCCAGTTTCAAAGCTGAGCTCACGTAGTTATCCTCAGTGGTTTCCGATTACCTGAAGGAAACACACGGGAGGGACAGGGCCCTTCCATGGAGGCCCTTTTGGGCACAGGGACCTCTGCGTGGGATCTACTGGGTAAGTATGGCAGTACCTTAGGTAGGCCTCAGGGACCAAGGCTGTCGTCTGGCTCATGCCTTAGCTGTGTTAAGTGTGGAAAACGTGCTGGTCCTCAGGCTGGGCCCACAGCCTAGCTTTCGCTTCTGTGAGAGTGCTGTCCCGAGTCTCCTCCTGGAGCCAGTCGTCAGCACGGTGCCTTTTGGCACTGCAGTTCTCTTTCAGTCAGGGAGGCCGTGCGACTGGCAAAGGGAGTCTGCGCAGCACTGCCTTCGCGAGGCTCTTTGACGACTGGGGCACTCAACCGAGGCAAGCCAGAGAGCAGTACGTTGCCCTTGCTATGAATGTGAAGAGCTTTCTCCAGGGCCCTGTTGAGGCTGAGGTTCCTCAGAAGCCAGGAGCCGCCGTTCCGGCACGGAGAGAAGTCATCCTGCGAACTTGGCGAACGAGCTCCTATCCTGTGTGCCCCCAGGAGCGTCGCAGAGTTAAGGCACTCCGTGGTGGAGTATGGCCTCATGGAAACCACTGCACACCCAACTCCCCCGACGTGAAACACTGGAACTTACCTTGAGGCCTGAGGTCACCTTTCGTTCGGCCGGAGCTGAACATGCGGTGCCGTGGGAGGAGTTCCTAGAGAGGGATCGCCAGCACGGTTTTCGTTTTGAGAGAACACGCAGCCTCGGCCCACAACGACAATCCTGCCGTGCAGAGACGTCGGGCCGCTAGTGCTGTTCAGGCAGCTTTGAAGCCAAGCGCAAGGCGCCTCCAAACGGGGAGAAAGCGTACTCTCCCCTCCGCGTCCCACGTTGAAGCTGAATGACGCAGCATGTCTCTCGGAAGGCTCTGCCGAGCTATCTAGTACAAGGGAGAGAGTGCCTGCCTCTGCTGAGAAAGGTTTTGACGTGGGGATTGCTGGACATGAGGAAGAGCGTTCCCCAGGCCGTGCAAAGTTTAGGCTTTGGTGACTCTGGATGGTCCCAAGGATCCAGAATTGTCCCTGGGAAAGCTGTCCTCTTTTTCTTTCTCCGGCTGGAAGTAAACAGCTGGCAACCGACTGCCGTACGCAGACGTCCTGGGGGAGCCCCCCGGTTTCATTTGGGACGCACGTGGGTGTCTCACAGAAGAGCCCAAATTCCTAATTGGGGGCACACCAGCATGGAACGTAAGGTTGTTCAGAACTGCGTACCTTGAGGCCGTTGGAAGGCCGTACAGACGAGAGCTTTCGAGCGAACAGGGCAGCGCTTCGCCATCATCGTTGCCCGTTCACGGAGCTTAATCAAACGAATGCCTTTACTTCCTGTGGCTCAAGCGTAGCAGAGGAGTTGGAAGGCATACAGTGCCCTTTGACAGTTGTTACGACGAACGTGAGTGCACAGTGTCTCGTGAAATAAATCCCTAGAACTGTTGAAGCATCCCGTTAACGCATGCTTCTTCGCTCCTATGGCACTCCGAGGTGGTACTGACGGGGGAAATCTGGACTTTTACTTGAGGCCGGGGGGGCTCACAATTCTTTTGTCGGCGAGCTCCAGAGTGCTCTTGCTGAAGCTCCCAGCAAGGACCTGAGAGCAGCAGGCCTCACACGAGTACACTCGGACGGCTTCCGTCACGAGTAAACTCAGACCTCTTATGTGAGGCCTTCCGGCAGCAAAGAGAAGGTGGGCGCGAGGAGTGTGCTTCAGGCAGCTTAGGACCCGCAACTGTCTCGTCTACCACGGAGGGGAATAAGGTTTGCCCAGGGTCGCCCAGTTTCAAAGCTGAGCTCACGTAGTTATCCTCAGTGGTTTCCGATTACCTCAAGGAAACACACGGGAGGGACAGGGCCCTTCCATGGAGGCCCTTTTGGGCACAGGGACCTCTGCGTGGGATCTACTGGGTAAGTATGGCAGTACCTCAGGGAGGCCTCAGGGACCAAGGCTCTCTGGCTCACGCCTAGCTGTGCAAAGAAGTGTGGCAAACGTACGTACTGCTCCTCAGGCTGGGCCCACAGCCTAGCTTTCGCTTCTCTGAGAGTGCTGTCCCGAGTCTCCTCCTGGAGCCAGTCGTCAGCACGGTGCCTTTTGGCACTGCAGTTCTCTTTCAGTCAAGGAGGCCGTTCGACTGACGGGCAAAGGGAGTCCGCCCAGCGCTGCTTTCGCCAGTCTCTCTGACGACTGGGCCACTCAACCTAGGCAACCCAGAGAGGAGTACACTGCCCTTGCTATGAATGTGAAGAGCTGTCTCCAGGGGCCTGCTTAGGCGAAGGTTCCTCAGAAGCCAGGAGCCGCCGTTCCGGCACGGAGAGAGGTCATCGTGCGAAACTGGTGAATGGGCTCCTATCCTGTGTGCCCCCGGGAGCGTCGCAGGGTTAAGGCACTCCGTGGTGGAGGACGGCCTCGTTGGAGACCCCTGCACACCAAACTCCCCTGACGTGAAACCCTGGAACTTCACCTTGAGGCCTGAGGTCGCCTTCCACTTGGCCGGAGCTGAACCTGGGGTGCCGTGGGAGGAGTTCCTAGAAAGGGATTGCCAGCACGGTTTTCGCTTTGGGAGAACACGCAGCCTCGGCCCACAACGACAGTCCTGCCGTGCAGAGACGTCGGGCCGCCAGTGCTGTTCAGGCAGCTTTGAAGCCAAGCGCAAGGCGCCTCCAAACGGGGAGAAAGCGTACTCTCCCCTCCGCGTCCCACGTTCAAGCTGAATGACGCAGCATGTTTCTCGGAAGGCTCTGCCGAGCTATCTAGTACGAGGGAGAGAGCGCCTGCCTCTGCTGAGAAAGGTTTTGACGTGGGGATGGCTGGACAGGCGGAAGAGCGTTCCCCAGGCCCTGCAAAGTTTAGGCCTTGGTGATTCCGGATGGTCCCAAGGGTCCAGAGTTGTCCCTGGGAAAGCTGTCCTTTTCCCTCCTTTTCCGGCTGGAAGTACACCTCCGGCATCCGACTGCCGTTCGGAGACGTCCTGGGGGAGACGCCCTGCTTTCACTTGGGACGCACACTGGTGTTTCTCAGAAGAGCCCAAATTCCTCCCTGCGGGTGGGGGGGGGGGTTGGCACACCAGCATGGAATGTAAGGCTGTTCAGAACTGCGTACCTTGAGGCCGTGTGAAGGCCGTACGAACGAGAGCTTTCGAGCGAACAGGGCAGCGCTTCGCCATCATCGTTGCACATTCACGGAGCTGAATCAAACGAACGCATTTACTTCCTGTGGCTCGAACACAGCCGAGGAGTTGGAAGGCATACAGTGTGCCCTTTGACGGTTGTTACAACGAACGTGAGTGCACAGTGTCTCGTGAAATACCTTCCACGGTCGAAGCATTCCGTTAAGGCATGCCCCTCCGCTCCCTCTGGCGCTCCGAGGTGTTACTAACGGGGGAAATCTGGACTTTTGCTTGAGGCCGGGGTGGGGCGGGGGGACTCACAATTCTTCTGCCGGCGAGCTCCAGAGCGCTCCTGCTGAAGCTCCCAGCAAGGAACTGAGAGCAGCAGGCCTCACACGAGTACACTCAGACTTCTTCTGTCACGAGTCGACTCAGACTTCTCATGTGAGGCCTTCCGGCAGCAAAGAGAAGGTGCGCGCGAGGAGTGTGCTTCAGGCAGCTCAGGACCCGCCACTCTCTCGTCTGCCACGGAGGGGAATAAGGTTTGGCCAGGGTCGCCCAGCTTCATACCTGAGCTCATACGGGTATCCTCAGCGGTTTCTGATTACCTCAAGGAAACACAACGGGAGGAACAGGGCCCTTCCGTGGAGGCCCTTGTGGGCACAGGGACCTCTGCGTGGGATCTACTGGGTAAGTATGGCAGTACCTCAGGGAGGCCTCAGGGACCAAGGCTCTCTGGCTCACGCCTAGCTGTGCAAAGAAGTGTGACAAACGTACGTACTGCTCCTCAGGCTGGGCCCACAGCCTAGCTTTCGCTTCTCTGAGAGTGCTGTCCCGAGTCTCCTCCTGGAGCCAGTCGTCAGCACGGTGCCTTTTGGCACTGCAGTTCTCTTTCAGTCAAGGAGGCCGTTCGACTGACGGGCAAAGGGAGTCCGCCCAGCGCTGCTTTCGCCAGTCTCTCTGACGACTGGGCCACTCAACCTAGGCAACCCAGCGAGGAGTACACTGCCCTTGCTATGAATGTGAAGAGCTGTCTCCAGGGGCCTGCTTAGGCGAAGGTTCCTCAGAAGCCAGGAGCCGCCGTTCCGGCACGGAGAGAGGTCATCGTGCGAAACTGGTGAATGGGCTCCTATCCTGTGTGCCCCCGGGAGCGTCGCAGGGTTAAGGCACTCCGTGGTGGAGGACGGCCTCGTTGGAGACCCCTGCACACCAAACTCCCCTGACGTGAAACCCTGGAACTTCACCTTGAGGCCTGAGGTCGCCTTCCACTTGGCCGGAGCTGAACCTGGGGTGCCGTGGGAGGAGTTCCTAGAAAGGGATTGCCAGCACGGTTTTCGCTTTGGGAGAACACGCAGCCTCGGCCCACAACGACAGTCCTGCCGTGCAGAGACGTCGGGCCGCCAGTGCTGTTCAGGCAGCTTTGAAGCCAAGCGCAAGGCGCCTCCAAACGGGGAGAAAGCGTACTCTCCCCTCCGCGTCCCACGTTCAAGCTGAATGACGCAGCATGTTTCTCGGAAGGCTCTGCCGAGCTATCTAGTACGAGGGAGAGAGCGCCTGCCTCTGCTGAGAAAGGTTTTGACGTGGGGATGGCTGGACAGGCGGAAGAGCGTTCCCCAGGCCCTGCAAAGTTTAGGCCTTGGTGATTCCGGATGGTCCCAAGGGTCCAGAGTTGTCCCTGGGAAAGCTGTCCTTTTCCCTCCTTTTCCGGCTGGAAGTACACCTCCGGCATCCGACTGCCGTTCGGAGACGTCCTGGGGGAGACGCCCTGCTTTCACTTGGGACGCACACTGGTGTTTCTCAGAAGAGCCCAAATTCCTCCCTGCGGGTGGGGGGGGGGGTTGGCACACCAGCATGGAATGTAAGGCTGTTCAGAACTGCGTACCTTGAGGCCGTGTGAAGGCCGTACGAACGAGAGCTTTCGAGCGAACAGGGCAGCGCTTCGCCATCATCGTTGCACATTCACGGAGCTGAATCAAACGAACGCATTTACTTCCTGTGGCTCGAACACAGCCGAGGAGTTGGAAGGCATACAGTGTGCCCTTTGACGGTTGTTACAACGAACGTGAGTGCACAGTGTCTCGTGAAATACCTTCCACGGTCGAAGCATTCCGTTAAGGCATGCCCCTCCGCTCCCTCTGGCGCTCCGAGGTGTTACTAACGGGGGAAATCTGGACTTTTGCTTGAGGCCGGGGTGGGGCGGGGGGACTCACAATTCTTCTGCCGGCGAGCTCCAGAGCGCTCCTGCTGAAGCTCCCAGCAAGGAACTGAGAGCAGCAGGCCTCACACGAGTACACTCAGACTTCTTCTGTCACGAGTCGACTCAGACTTCTCATGTGAGGCCTTCCGGCAGCAAAGAGAAGGTGCGCGCGAGGAGTGTGCTTCAGGCAGCTCAGGACCCGCCACTCTCTCGTCTGCCACGGAGGGGAATAAGGTTTGGCCAGGGTCGCCCAGCTTCATACATGAGCTCATACGGGTATCCTCAGCGGTTTCTGATTACCTCAAGGAAACACAACGGGAGGAACAGGGCCCTTCCGTGGAGGCCCTTGTGGGCACAGGGACCTCTGCGTGGGATCTACTGGGTAAGTATGGCAGTACCTCAGGGAGGCCTCAGGGACCAAGGCTCTCTGGCTCACGCCTAGCTGTGCAAAGAAGTGTGACAAACGTACGTACTGCTCCTCAGGCTGGGCCCACAGCCTAGCTTTCGCTTCTCTGAGAGTGCTGTCCCGAGTCTCCTCCTGGAGCCAGTCGTCAGCACGGTGCCTTTTGGCACTGCAGTTCTCTTTCAGTCAAGGAGGCCGTTCGACTGACGGGCAAAGGGAGTCCGCCCAGCGCTGCTTTCGCCAGTCTCTCTGACGACTGGGCCACTCAACCTAGGCAACCCAGCGAGGAGTACACTGCCCTTGCTATGAATGTGAAGAGCTGTCTCCAGGGGCCTGCTTAGGCGAAGGTTCCTCAGAAGCCAGGAGCCGCCGTTCCGGCACGGAGAGAGGTCATCGTGCGAAACTGGTGAATGGGCTCCTATCCTGTGTGCCCCCGGGAGCGTCGCAGGGTTAAGGCACTCCGTGGTGGAGGACGGCCTCGTTGGAGACCCCTGCACACCAAACTCCCCTGACGTGAAACCCTGGAACTTCACCTTGAGGCCTGAGGTCGCCTTCCACTTGGCCGGAGCTGAACCTGGGGTGCCGTGGGAGGAGTTCCTAGAAAGGGATTGCCAGCACGGTTTTCGCTTTGGGAGAACACGCAGCCTCGGCCCACAACGACAGTCCTGCCGTGCAGAGACGTCGGGCCGCCAGTGCTGTTCAGGCAGCTTTGAAGCCAAGCGCAAGGCGCCTCCAAACGGGGAGAAAGCGTACTCTCCCCTCCGCGTCCCACGTTCAAGCTGAATGACGCAGCATGTTTCTCGGAAGGCTCTGCCGAGCTATCTAGTACGAGGGAGAGAGCGCCTGCCTCTGCTGAGAAAGGTTTTGACGTGGGGATGGCTGGACAGGCGGAAGAGCGTTCCCCAGGCCCTGCAAAGTTTAGGCCTTGGTGATTCCGGATGGTCCCAAGGGTCCAGAGTTGTCCCTGGGAAAGCTGTCCTTTTCCCTCCTTTTCCGGCTGGAAGTACACCTCCGGCATCCGACTGCCGTTCGGAGACGTCCTGGGGGAGACGCCCTGCTTTCACTTGGGACGCACACTGGTGTTTCTCAGAAGAGCCCAAATTCCTCCCTGCGGGTGGGGGGGGGGTTGGCACACCAGCATGGAATGTAAGGCTGTTCAGAACTGCGTACCTTGAGGCCGTGTGAAGGCCGTACGAACGAGAGCTTTCGAGCGAACAGGGCAGCGCTTCGCCATCATCGTTGCACATTCACGGAGCTGAATCAAACGAACGCATTTACTTCCTGTGGCTCGAACACAGCCGAGGAGTTGGAAGGCATACAGTGTGCCCTTTGACGGTTGTTACAACGAACGTGAGTGCACAGTGTCTCGTGAAATACCTTCCACGGTCGAAGCATTCCGTTAAGGCATGCCCCTCCGCTCCCTCTGGCGCTCCGAGGTGTTACTAACGGGGGAAATCTGGACTTTTGCTTGAGGCCGGGGTGGGGCGGGGGGACTCACAATTCTTCTGCCGGCGAGCTCCAGAGCGCTCCTGCTGAAGCTCCCAGCAAGGAACTGAGAGCAGCAGGCCTCACACGAGTACACTCAGACTTCTTCTGTCACGAGTCGACTCAGACTTCTCATGTGAGGCCTTCCGGCAGCAAAGAGAAGGTGCGCGCGAGGAGTGTGCTTCAGGCAGCTCAGGACCCGCCACTCTCTCGTCTGCCACGGAGGGGAATAAGGTTTGGCCAGGGTCGCCCAGCTTCATACCTGAGCTCATACGGGTATCCTCAGCGGTTTCTGATTACCTCAAGGAAACACAACGGGAGGAACAGGGCCCTTCCGTGGAGGCCCTTGTGGGCACAGGGACCTCTGCGTGGGATCTACTGGGTAAGTATGGCAGTACCTCAGGGAGGCCTCAGGGACCAAGGCTCTCTGGCTCACGCCTAGCTGTGCAAAGAAGTGTGACAAACGTACGTACTGCTCCTCAGGCTGGGCCCACAGCCTAGCTTTCGCTTCTCTGAGAGTGCTGTCCCGAGTCTCCTCCTGGAGCCAGTCGTCAGCACGGTGCCTTTTGGCACTGCAGTTCTCTTTCAGTCAAGGAGGCCGTTCGACTGACGGGCAAAGGGAGTCCGCCCAGCGCTGCTTTCGCCAGTCTCTCTGACGACTGGGCCACTCAACCTAGGCAACCCAGCGAGGAGTACACTGCCCTTGCTATGAATGTGAAGAGCTGTCTCCAGGGGCCTGCTTAGGCGAAGGTTCCTCAGAAGCCAGGAGCCGCCGTTCCGGCACGGAGAGAGGTCATCGTGCGAAACTGGTGAATGGGCTCCTATCCTGTGTGCCCCCGGGAGCGTCGCAGGGTTAAGGCACTCCGTGGTGGAGGACGGCCTCGTTGGAGACCCCTGCACACCCAACTCCCCCGACGTGAAACCCTGGAACTTCACCTTGAGGCCTGAGGTCGCCTTCCACTTGGCCGGAGCTGAACCTGGGGTGCCGTGGGAGGAGTTCCTAGAAAGGGATTGCCAGCACGGTTTTCGCTTTGGGAGAACACGCAGCCTCGGCCCACAACGACAGTCCTGCCGTGCAGAGACGTCGGGCCGCTAGTGCTGTTCAGGCAGCTTTGAAGCCAAGCGCAAGGCGCCTCCAAACGGGGAGAAAGCGTACTCTCCCCTCCGCGTCCCACGTTCAAGCTGAATGACGCAGCATGTTTCTCGGAAGGCTCTGCCGAGCTATCTAGTACGAGGGAGAGAGCGCCTGCCTCTGCTGAGAAAGGTTTTGACGTGGGGATGGCTGGACAGGCGGAAGAGCGTTCCCCAGGCCCTGCAAAGTTTAGGCCTTGGTGATTCCGGATGGTCCCAAGGGTCCAGAGTTGTCCCTGGGAAAGCTGTCCTTTTCCCTCCTTTTCCGGCTGGAAGTACACCTCCGGCATCCGACTGCCGTTCGGAGACGTCCTGGGGGAGACGCCCTGCTTTCACTTGGGACGCACACTGGTGTTTCTCAGAAGAGCCCAAATTCCTCCCTGCGGGTGGGGGGGGGGGGGTTGGCACACCAGCATGGAATGTAAGGCTGTTCAGAACTGCGTACCTTGAGGCCGTGTGAAGGCCGTACGAACGAGAGCTTTCGAGCGAACAGGGCAGCGCTTCGCCATCATCGTTGCAC
Source organism: Grampus griseus (assembly GCF_964374135.1). NCBI lineage: Eukaryota > Metazoa > Chordata > Mammalia > Artiodactyla > Delphinidae > Grampus > Grampus griseus. The sequence goes on along the minus strand of NW_028133214.1, from coordinate 75,951 downwards.
ATTCACGGAGCTGAATCAAACGAACGCATTTACTTCCTGTGGCTCGAACACAGCCGAGGAGTTGGAAGGCATACAGTGTGCCCTTTGACGGTTGTTACAACGAACGTGAGTGCACAGTGTCTCGTGAAATACCTTCCACGGTCGAAGCATTCCGTTAAGGCATGCCCCTCCGCTCCCTCTGGCGCTCCGAGGTGTTACTAACGGGGGAAATCTGGACTTTTGCTTGAGGCCGGGGTGGGGCGGGGGGACTCACAATTCTTCTGCCGGCGAGCTCCAGAGCGCTCCTGCTGAAGCTCCCAGCAAGGAACTGAGAGCAGCAGGCCTCACACGAGTACACTCAGACTTCTTCTGTCACGAGTCGACTCAGACTTCTCATGTGAGGCCTTCCGGCAGCAAAGAGAAGGTGCGCGCGAGGAGTGTGCTTCAGGCAGCTCAGGACCCGCCACTCTCTCGTCTGCCACGGAGGGGAATAAGGTTTGGCCAGGGTCGCCCAGCTTCATACCTCAGCTCATACGGGTATCCTCAGCGGTTTCTGATTACCTCAAGGAAACACAACGGGAGGAACAGGGCCCTTCCGTGGAGGCCCTTGTGGGCACAGGGACCTCTGCGTGGGATCTACTGGGTAAGTATGGCAGTACCTCAGGGAGGCCTCAGGGACCAAGGCTCTCTGGCTCACGCCTAGCTGTGCAAAGAAGTGTGGCAAACGTACGTACTGCTCCTCAGGCTGGGCCCACAGCCTAGCTTTCGCTTCTCTGAGAGTGCTGTCCCGAGTCTCCTCCTGGAGCCAGTCGTCAGCACGGTGCCTTTTGGCACTGCAGTTCTCTTTCAGTCAAGGAGGCCGTTCGACTGACGGGCAAAGGGAGTCCGCCCAGCGCTGCTTTCGCCAGTCTCTCTGACGACTGGGCCACTCAACCTAGGCAACCCAGAGAGGAGTACACTGCCCTTGCTATGAATGTGAAGAGCTGTCTCCAGGGGCCTGCTTAGGCGAAGGTTCCTCAGAAGCCAGGAGCCGCCGTTCCGGCACGGAGAGAGGTCATCGTGCGAAACTGGTGAATGGGCTCCTATCCTGTGTGCCCCCGGGAGCGTCGCAGGGTTAAGGCACTCCGTGGTGGAGGACGGCCTCGTTGGAGACCCCTGCACACCCAACTCCCCCGACGTGAAACCCTGGAACTTCACCTTGAGGCCTGAGGTCGCCTTCCACTTGGCCGGAGCTGAACCTGGGGTGCCGTGGGAGGAGTTCCTAGAAAGGGATTGCCAGCACGGTTTTCGCTTTGGGAGAACACGCAGCCTCGGCCCACAACGACAGTCCTGCCGTGCAGAGACGTCGGGCCGCCAGTGCTGTTCAGGCAGCTTTGAAGCCAAGCGCAAGGCGCCTCCAAACGGGGAGAAAGCGTACTCTCCCCTCCGCGTCCCACGTTCAAGCTGAATGACGCAGCATGTTTCTCGGAAGGCTCTGCCGAGCTATCTAGTACGAGGGAGAGAGCGCCTGCCTCTGCTGAGAAAGGTTTTGACGTGGGGATGGCTGGACAGGCGGAAGAGCGTTCCCCAGGCCCTGCAAAGTTTAGGCCTTGGTGATTCCGGATGGTCCCAAGGGTCCAGAGTTGTCCCTGGGAAAGCTGTCCTTTTCCCTCCTTTTCCGGCTGGAAGTACACCTCCGGCATCCGACTGCCGTTCGGAGACGTCCTGGGGGAGACGCCCTGCTTTCACTTGGGACGCACACTGGTGTTTCTCAGAAGAGCCCAAATTCCTCCCTGCGGGTGGGGGGGGGTTGGCACACCAGCATGGAATGTAAGGCTGTTCAGAACTGCGTACCTTGAGGCCGTGTGAAGGCCGTACGAACGAGAGCTTTCGAGCGAACAGGGCAGCGCTTCGCCATCATCGTTGCACATTCACGGAGCTGAATCAAACGAACGCATTTACTTCCTGTGGCTCGAACACAGCCGAGGAGTTGGAAGGCATACAGTGTGCCCTTTGACGGTTGTTACAACGAACGTGAGTGCACAGTGTCTCGTGAAATACCTTCCACGGTCGAAGCATTCCGTTAAGGCATGCCCCTCCGCTCCCTCTGGCGCTCCGAGGTGTTACTAACGGGGGAAATCTGGACTTTTGCTTGAGGCCGGGGTGGGGCGGGGGGACTCACAATTCTTCTGCCGGCGAGCTCCAGAGCGCTCCTGCTGAAGCTCCCAGCAAGGAACTGAGAGCAGCAGGCCTCACACGAGTACACTCAGACTTCTTCTGTCACGAGTCGACTCAGACTTCTCATGTGAGGCCTTCCGGCAGCAAAGAGAAGGTGCGCGCGAGGAGTGTGCTTCAGGCAGCTCAGGACCCGCCACTCTCTCGTCTGCCACGGAGGGGAATAAGGTTTGGCCAGGGTCGCCCAGCTTCATACCTGAGCTCATACGGGTATCCTCAGCGGTTTCTGATTACCTCAAGGAAACACAACGGGAGGAACAGGGCCCTTCCGTGGAGGCCCTTGTGGGCACAGGGACCTCTGCGTGGGATCTACTGGGTAAGTATGGCAGTACCTCAGGGAGGCCTCAGGGACCAAGGCTCTCTGGCTCACGCCTAGCTGTGCAAAGAAGTGTGGCAAACGTACGTACTGCTCCTCAGGCTGGGCCCACAGCCTAGCTTTCGCTTCTCTGAGAGTGCTGTCCCGAGTCTCCTCCTGGAGCCAGTCGTCAGCACGGTGCCTTTTGGCACTGCAGTTCTCTTTCAGTCAAGGAGGCCGTTCGACTGACGGGCAAAGGGAGTCCGCCCAGCGCTGCTTTCGCCAGTCTCTCTGACGACTGGGCCACTCAACCTAGGCAACCCAGCGAGGAGTACACTGCCCTTGCTATGAATGTGAAGAGCTGTCTCCAGGGGCCTGCTTAGGCGAAGGTTCCTCAGAAGCCAGGAGCCGCCGTTCCGGCACGGAGAGAGGTCATCGTGCGAAACTGGTGAATGGGCTCCTATCCTGTGTGCCCCCGGGAGCGTCGCAGGGTTAAGGCACTCCGTGGTGGAGGACGGCCTCGTTGGAGACCCCTGCACACCAAACTCCCCCGACGTGAAACCCTGGAACTTCACCTTGAGGCCTGAGGTCGCCTTCCACTTGGCCGGAGCTGAACCTGGGGTGCCGTGGGAGGAGTTCCTAGAAAGGGATTGCCAGCACGGTTTTCGCTTTGGGAGAACACGCAGCCTCGGCCCACAACGACAGTCCTGCCGTGCAGAGACGTCGGGCCGCCAGTGCTGTTCAGGCAGCTTTGAAGCCAAGCGCAAGGCGCCTCCAAACGGGGAGAAAGCGTACTCTCCCCTCCGCGTCCCACGTTCAAGCTGAATGACGCAGCATGTTTCTCGGAAGGCTCTGCCGAGCTATCTAGTACGAGGGAGAGAGCGCCTGCCTCTGCTGAGAAAGGTTTTGACGTGGGGATGGCTGGACAGGCGGAAGAGCGTTCCCCAGGCCCTGCAAAGTTTAGGCCTTGGTGATTCCGGATGGTCCCAAGGGTCCAGAGTTGTCCCTGGGAAAGCTGTCCTTTTCCCTCCTTTTCCGGCTGGAAGTACACCTCCGGCATCCGACTGCCGTTCGGAGACGTCCTGGGGGAGACGCCCTGCTTTCACTTGGGACGCACACTGGTGTTTCTCAGAAGAGCCCAAATTCCTCCCTGCGGGTGGGGGGGGTTGGCACACCAGCATGGAATGTAAGGCTGTTCAGAACTGCGTACCTTGAGGCCGTGAGAAGGCCGTACGAACGAGAGCTTTCGAGCGAACAGGGCAGCGCTTCGCCATCATCGTTGCACATTCACGGAGCTGAATCAAACGAACGCATTTACTTCCTGTGGCTCGAACACAGCCGAGGAGTTGGAAGGCATACAGTGTGCCCTTTGACGGTTGTTACAACGAACGTGAGTGCACAGTGTCTCGTGAAATACCTTCCACGGTCGAAGCATTCCGTTAAGGCATGCCCCTCCGCTCCCTCTGGCGCTCCGAGGTGTTACTAACGGGGGAAATCTGGACTTTTGCTTGAGGCCGGGGTGGGGCGGGGGGACTCACAATTCTTCTGCCGGCGAGCTCCAGAGCGCTCCTGCTGAAGCTCCCAGCAAGGAACTGAGAGCAGCAGGCCTCACACGAGTACACTCAGACTTCTTCTGTCACGAGTCGACTCAGACTTCTCATGTGAGGCCTTCCGGCAGCAAAGAGAAGGTGCGCGCGAGGAGTGTGCTTCAGGCAGCTCAGGACCCGCCACTCTCTCGTCTGCCACGGAGGGGAATAAGGTTTGGCCAGGGTCGCCCAGCTTCATACCTGAGCTCATACGGGTATCCTCAGCGGTTTCTGATTACCTCAAGGAAACACAACGGGAGGAACAGGGCCCTTCCGTGGAGGCCCTTGTGGGCACAGGGACCTCTGCGTGGGATCTACTGGGTAAGTATGGCAGTACCTCAGGGAGGCCTCAGGGACCAAGGCTCTCTGGCTCACGCCTAGCTGTGCAAAGAAGTGTGGCAAACGTACGTACTGCTCCTCAGGCTGGGCCCACAGCCTAGCTTTCGCTTCTCTGAGAGTGCTGTCCCGAGTCTCCTCCTGGAGCCAGTTGTCAGCACGGTGCCTTTTGGCACTGCAGTTCTCTTTCAGTCAAGGAGGCCGTTCGACTGACGGGCAAAGGGAGTCCGCCCAGCGCTGCTTTCGCCAGTCTCTCTGACGACTGGGCCACTCAACCTAGGCAACCCAGCGAGGAGTACACTGCCCTTGCTATGAATGTGAAGAGCTGTCTCCAGGGGCCTGCTTAGGCGAAGGTTCCTCAGAAGCCAGGAGCCGCCGTTCCGGCACGGAGAGAGGTCATCGTGCGAAACTGGTGAATGGGCTCCTATCCTGTGTGCCCCCGGGAGCGTCGCAGGGTTAAGGCACTCCGTGGTGGAGGACGGCCTCGTTGGAGACCCCTGCACACCCAACTCCCCCGACGTGAAACACTGGAACTTCACCTTGAGGCCTGAGGTCGCCTTCCACTTGGCCGGAGCTGAACCTGGGGTGCCGTGGGAGGAGTTCCTAGAAAGGGATTGCCAGCACGGTTTTCGCTTTGGGAGAACACGCAGCCTCGGCCCACAACGACAGTCCTGCCGTGCAGAGACGTCGGGCCGCTAGTGCTGTTCAGGCAGCCTTGAAGCCAAGCGCAAGGCGCCTCCAAACGGGGAGAAAGCGTACTCTCCCCTCCGCGTCCCACGTTCAAGCTGAATGACGCAGCATGTTTCTCGGAAGGCTCTGCCGAGCTATCTAGTACGAGGGAGAGAGCGCCTGCCTCTGCTGAGAAAGGTTTTGACGTGGGGATGGCTGGACAGGCGGAAGAGCGTTCCCCAGGCCCTGCAAAGTTTAGGCCTTGGTGATTCCGGATGGTCCCAAGGGTCCAGAGTTGTCCCTGGGAAAGCTGTCCTTTTCCCTCCTTTTCCGGCTGGAAGTACACCTCCGGCATCCGACTGCCGTTCGGAGACGTCCTGGGGGAGACGCCCTGCTTTCACTTGGGACGCACACTGGTGTTTCTCAGAAGAGCCCAAATTCCTCCCTGCGGGTGGGGGGGGGTTGGCACACCAGCATGGAATGTAAGGCTGTTCAGAACTGCGTACCTTGAGGCCGTGTGAAGGCCGTACGAACGAGAGCTTTCGAGCGAACAGGGCAGCGCTTCGCCATCATCGTTGCACATTCACGGAGCTGAATCAAACGAACGCATTTACTTCCTGTGGCTCGAACACAGCCGAGGAGTTGGAAGGCATACAGTGTGCCCTTTGACGGTTGTTACAACGAACGTGAGTGCACAGTGTCTCGTGAAATACCTTCCACGGTCGAAGCATTCCGTTAAGGCATGCCCCTCCGCTCCCTCTGGCGCTCCGAGGTGTTACTAACGGGGGAAATCTGGACTTTTGCTTGAGGCCGGGGTGGGGCGGGGGGACTCACAATTCTTCTGCCGGCGAGCTCCAGAGCGCTCCTGCTGAAGCTCCCAGCAAGGAACTGAGAGCAGCAGGCCTCACACGAGTACACTCAGACTTCTGTCACGAGTCGACTCAGACTTCTCATGTGAGGCCTTCCGGCAGCAAAGAGAAGGTGCGCGCGAGGAGTGTGCTTCAGGCAGCTCAGGACCCGCCACTCTCTCGTCTGCCACGGAGGGGAATAAGGTTTGGCCAGGGTCGCCCAGCTTCATACCTCAGCTCATACGGGTATCCTCAGCGGTTTCTGATTACCTCAAGGAAACACAACGGGAGGAACAGGGCCCTTCCGTGGAGGCCCTTGTGGGCACAGGGACCTCTGCGTGGGATCTACTGGGTAAGTATGGCAGTACCTCAGGGAGGCCTCAGGGACCAAGGCTCTCTGGCTCACGCCTAGCTGTGCAAAGAAGTGTGACAAACGTACGTACTGCTCCTCAGGCTGGGCCCACAGCCTAGCTTTCGCTTCTCTGAGAGTGCTGTCCCGAGTCTCCTCCTGGAGCCAGTCGTCAGCACGGTGCCTTTTGGCACTGCAGTTCTCTTTCAGTCAAGGAGGCCGTTCGACTGACGGGCAAAGGGAGTCCGCCCAGCGCTGCTTTCGCCAGTCTCTCTGACGACTGGGCCACTCAACCTAGGCAACCCAGCGAGGAGTACACTGCCCTTGCTATGAATGTGAAGAGCTGTCTCCAGGGGCCTGCTTAGGCGAAGGTTCCTCAGAAGCCAGGAGCCGCCGTTCCGGCACGGAGAGAGGTCATCGTGCGAAACTGGTGAATGGGCTCCTATCCTGTGTGCCCCCGGGAGCGTCGCAGGGTTAAGGCACTCCGTGGTGGAGGACGGCCTCGTTGGAGACCCCTGCACACCCAACTCCCCCGACGTGAAACCCTGGAACTTCACCTTGAGGCCTGAGGTCGCCTTCCACTTGGCCGGAGCTGAACCTGGGGTGCCGTGGGAGGAGTTCCTAGAAAGGGATTGCCAGCACGGTTTTCGCTTTGGGAGAACACGCAGCCTCGGCCCACAACGACAGTCCTGCCGTGCAGAGACGTCGGGCCGCTAGTGCTGTTCAGGCAGCTTTGAAGCCAAGCGCAAGGCGCCTCCAAACGGGGAGAAAGCGTACTCTCCCCTCCGCGTCCCACGTTCAAGCTGAATGACGCAGCATGTTTCTCGGAAGGCTCTGCCGAGCTATCTAGTACGAGGGAGAGAGCGCCTGCCTCTGCTGAGAAAGGTTTTGACGTGGGGATGGCTGGACAGGCGGAAGAGCGTTCCCCAGGCCCTGCAAAGTTTAGGCCTTGGTGATTCCGGATGGTCCCAAGGGTCCAGAGTTGTCCCTGGGAAAGCTGTCCTTTTCCCTCCTTTTCCGGCTGGAAGTACACCTCCGGCATCCGACTGCCGTTCGGAGACGTCCTGGGGGAGACGCCCTGCTTTCACTTGGGACGCACACTGGTGTTTCTCAGAAGAGCCCAAATTCCTCCCTGCGGGTGGGGGGGGGGGGGTTGGCACACCAGCATGGAATGTAAGGCTGTTCAGAACTGCGTACCTTGAGGCCGTGTGAAGGCCGTACGAACGAGAGCTTTCGAGCGAACAGGGCAGCGCTTCGCCATCATCGTTGCACATTCACGGAGCTGAATCAAACGAACGCATTTACTTCCTGTGGCTCGAACACAGCCGAGGAGTTGGAAGGCATACAGTGTGCCCTTTGACGGTTGTTACAACGAACGTGAGTGCACAGTGTCTCGTGAAATACCTTCCACGGTCGAAGCATTCCGTTAAGGCATGCCCCTCCGCTCCCTCTGGCGCTCCGAGGTGTTACTAACGGGGGAAATCTGGACTTTTGCTTGAGGCCGGGGTGGGGCGGGGGGACTCACAATTCTTCTGCCGGCGAGCTCCAGAGCGCTCCTGCTGAAGCTCCCAGCAAGGAACTGAGAGCAGCAGGCCTCACACGAGTACACTCAGACTTCTGTCACGAGTCGACTCAGACTTCTCATGTGAGGCCTTCCGGCAGCAAAGAGAAGGTGCGCGCGAGGAGTGTGCTTCAGGCAGCTCAGGACCCGCCACTCTCTCGTCTGCCACGGAGGGGAATAAGGTTTGGCCAGGGTCGCCCAGCTTCATACCTCAGCTCATACGGGTATCCTCAGCGGTTTCTGATTACCTCAAGGAAACACAACGGGAGGAACAGGGCCCTTCCGTGGAGGCCCTTGTGGGCACAGGGACCTCTGCGTGGGATCTACTGGGTAAGTATGGCAGTACCTCAGGGAGGCCTCAGGGACCAAGGCTCTCTGGCTCACGCCTAGCTGTGCAAAGAAGTGTGACAAACGTACGTACTGCTCCTCAGGCTGGGCCCACAGCCTAGCTTTCGCTTCTCTGAGAGTGCTGTCCCGAGTCTCCTCCTGGAGCCAGTCGTCAGCACGGTGCCTTTTGGCACTGCAGTTCTCTTTCAGTCAAGGAGGCCGTTCGACTGACGGGCAAAGGGAGTCCGCCCAGCGCTGCTTTCGCCAGTCTCTCTGACGACTGGGCCACTCAACCTAGGCAACCCAGCGAGGAGTACACTGCCCTTGCTATGAATGTGAAGAGCTGTCTCCAGGGGCCTGCTTAGGCGAAGGTTCCTCAGAAGCCAGGAGCCGCCGTTCCGGCACGGAGAGAGGTCATCGTGCGAAACTGGTGAATGGGCTCCTATCCTGTGTGCCCCCGGGAGCGTCGCAGGGTTAAGGCACTCCGTGGTGGAGGACGGCCTCGTTGGAGACCCCTGCACACCCAACTCCCCCGACGTGAAACCCTGGAACTTCACCTTGAGGCCTGAGGTCGCCTTCCACTTGGCCGGAGCTGAACCTGGGGTGCCGTGGGAGGAGTTCCTAGAAAGGGATTGCCAGCACGGTTTTCGCTTTGGGAGAACACGCAGCCTCGGCCCACAACGACAGTCCTGCCGTGCAGAGACGTCGGGCCGCTAGTGCTGTTCAGGCAGCTTTGAAGCCAAGCGCAAGGCGCCTCCAAACGGGGAGAAAGCGTACTCTCCCCTCCGCGTCCCACGTTCAAGCTGAATGACGCAGCATGTTTCTCGGAAGGCTCTGCCGAGCTATCTAGTACGAGGGAGAGAGCGCCTGCCTCTGCTGAGAAAGGTTTTGACGTGGGGATGGCTGGACAGGCGGAAGAGCGTTCCCCAGGCCCTGCAAAGTTTAGGCCTTGGTGATTCCGGATGGTCCCAAGGGTCCAGAGTTGTCCCTGGGAAAGCTGTCCTTTTCCCTCCTTTTCCGGCTGGAAGTACACCTCCGGCATCCGACTGCCGTTCGGAGACGTCCTGGGGGAGACGCCCTGCTTTCACTTGGGACGCACACTGGTGTTTCTCAGAAGAGCCCAAATTCCTCCCTGCGGGTGGGGGGGGGGGGTTGGCACACCAGCATGGAATGTAAGGCTGTTCAGAACTGCGTACCTTGAGGCCGTGTGAAGGCCGTACGAACGAGAGCTTTCGAGCGAACAGGGCAGCGCTTCGCCATCATCGTTGCACATTCACGGAGCTGAATCAAACGAACGCATTTACTTCCTGTGGCTCGAACACAGCCGAGGAGTTGGAAGGCATACAGTGTGCCCTTTGACGGTTGTTACAACGAACGTGAGTGCACAGTGTCTCGTGAAATACCTTCCACGGTCGAAGCATTCCGTTAAGGCATGCCCCTCCGCTCCCTCTGGCGCTCCGAGGTGTTACTAACGGGGGAAATCTGGACTTTTGCTTGAGGCCGGGGTGGGGCGGGGGGACTCACAATTCTTCTGCCGGCGAGCTCCAGAGCGCTCCTGCTGAAGCTCCCAGCAAGGAACTGAGAGCAGCAGGCCTCACACGAGTACACTCAGACTTCTGTCACGAGTCGACTCAGACTTCTCATGTGAGGCCTTCCGGCAGCAAAGAGAAGGTGCGCGCGAGGAGTGTGCTTCAGGCAGCTCAGGACCCGCCACTCTCTCGTCTGCCACGGAGGGGAATAAGGTTTGGCCAGGGTCGCCCAGCTTCATACCTCAGCTCATACGGGTATCCTCAGCGGTTTCTGATTACCTCAAGGAAACACAACGGGAGGAACAGGGCCCTTCCGTGGAGGCCCTTGTGGGCACAGGGACCTCTGCGTGGGATCTACTGGGTAAGTATGGCAGTACCTCAGGGAGGCCTCAGGGACCAAGGCTCTCTGGCTCACGCCTAGCTGTGCAAAGAAGTGTGACAAACGTACGTACTGCTCCTCAGGCTGGGCCCACAGCCTAGCTTTCGCTTCTCTGAGAGTGCTGTCCCGAGTCTCCTCCTGGAGCCAGTCGTCAGCACGGTGCCTTTTGGCACTGCAGTTCTCTTTCAGTCAAGGAGGCCGTTCGACTGACGGGCAAAGGGAGTCCGCCCAGCGCTGCTTTCGCCAGTCTCTCTGACGACTGGGCCACTCAACCTAGGCAACCCAGCGAGGAGTACACTGCCCTTGCTATGAATGTGAAGAGCTGTCTCCAGGGGCCTGCTTAGGCGAAGGTTCCTCAGAAGCCAGGAGCCGCCGTTCCGGCACGGAGAGAGGTCATCGTGCGAAACTGGTGAATGGGCTCCTATCCTGTGTGCCCCCGGGAGCGTCGCAGGGTTAAGGCACTCCGTGGTGGAGGACGGCCTCGTTGGAGACCCCTGCACACCCAACTCCCCCGACGTGAAACCCTGGAACTTCACCTTGAGGCCTGAGGTCGCCTTCCACTTGGCCGGAGCTGAACCTGGGGTGCCGTGGGAGGAGTTCCTAGAAAGGGATTGCCAGCACGGTTTTCGCTTTGGGAGAACACGCAGCCTCGGCCCACAACGACAGTCCTGCCGTGCAGAGACGTCGGGCCGCTAGTGCTGTTCAGGCAGCTTTGAAGCCAAGCGCAAGGCGCCTCCAAACGGGGAGAAAGCGTACTCTCCCCTCCGCGTCCCACGTTCAAGCTGAATGACGCAGCATGTTTCTCGGAAGGCTCTGCCGAGCTATCTAGTACGAGGGAGAGAGCGCCTGCCTCTGCTGAGAAAGGTTTTGACGTGGGGATGGCTGGACAGGCGGAAGAGCGTTCCCCAGGCCCTGCAAAGTTTAGGCCTTGGTGATTCCGGATGGTCCCAAGGGTCCAGAGTTGTCCCTGGGAAAGCTGTCCTTTTCCCTCCTTTTCCGGCTGGAAGTACACCTCCGGCATCCGACTGCCGTTCGGAGACGTCCTGGGGGAGACGCCCTGCTTTCACTTGGGACGCACACTGGTGTTTCTCAGAAGAGCCCAAATTCCTCCCTGCGGGTGGGGGGGGGGGGGTTGGCACACCAGCATGGAATGTAAGGCTGTTCAGAACTGCGTACCTTGAGGCCGTGTGAAGGCCGTACGAACGAGAGCTTTCGAGCGAACAGGGCAGCGCTTCGCCATCATCGTTGCACATTCACGGAGCTGAATCAAACGAACGCATTTACTTCCTGTGGCTCGAACACAGCCGAGGAGTTGGAAGGCATACAGTGTGCCCTTTGACGGTTGTTACAACGAACGTGAGTGCACAGTGTCTCGTGAAATACCTTCCACGGTCGAAGCATTCCGTTAAGGCATGCCCCTCCGCTCCCTCTGGCGCTCCGAGGTGTTACTAACGGGGGAAATCTGGACTTTTGCTTGAGGCCGGGGTGGGGCGGGGGGACTCACAATTCTTCTGCCGGCGAGCTCCAGAGCGCTCCTGCTGAAGCTCCCAGCAAGGAACTGAGAGCAGCAGGCCTCACACGAGTACACTCAGACTTCTGTCACGAGTCGACTCAGACTTCTCATGTGAGGCCTTCCGGCAGCAAAGAGAAGGTGCGCGCGAGGAGTGTGCTTCAGGCAGCTCAGGACCCGCCACTCTCTCGTCTGCCACGGAGGGGAATAAGGTTTGGCCAGGGTCGCCCAGCTTCATACCTGAGCTCATACGGGTATCCTCAGCGGTTTCTGATTACCTCAAGGAAACACAACGGGAGGAACAGGGCCCTTCCATGGAGGCCCTTGTGGGCACAGGGACCTCTGCGTGGGATCTACTGGGTAAGTATGGCAGTACCTCAGGGAGGCCTCAGGGACCAAGGCTCTCTGGCTCACGCCTAGCTGTGCAAACAAGTGTGGCAAACGTACGTACTGCTCCTCAGGCTGGGCCCACAGCCTAGCTTTCGCTTCTCTGAGAGTGCTGTCCCGAGTCTCCTCCTGGAGCCAGTCGTCAGCACGGTGCCTTTTGGCACTGCAGTTCTCTTTCAGTCAAGGAGGCCGTTCGACTGACGGGCAAAGGGAGTCCGCCCAGCGCTGCTTTCGCCAGTCTCTCTGACGACTGGGCCACTCAACCTAGGCAACCCAGCGAGGAGTACACTGCCCTTGCTATGAATGTGAAGAGCTGTCTCCAGGGGCCTGCTTAGGCGAAGGTTCCTCAGAAGCCAGGAGCCGCCGTTCCGGCACGGAGAGAGGTCATCGTGCGAAACTGGTGAATGGGCTCCTATCCTGTGTGCCCCCGGGAGCGTCGCAGGGTTAAGGCACTCCGTGGTGGAGGACGGCCTCGTTGGAGACCCCTGCACACCAAACTCCCCTGACGTGAAACCCTGGAACTTCACCTTGAGGCCTGAGGTCGCCTTCCACTTGGCCGGAGCTGAACCTGGGGTGCCGTGGGAGGAGTTCCTAGAAAGGGATTGCCAGCACGGTTTTCGCTTTGGGAGAACACGCAGCCTCGGCCCACAACGACAGTCCTGCCGTGCAGAGACGTCGGGCCGCCAGTGCTGTTCAGGCAGCTTTGAAGCCAAGCGCAAGGCGCCTCCAAACGGGGAGAAAGCGTACTCTCCCCTCCGCGTCCCACGTTCAAGCTGAATGACGCAGCATGTTTCTCGGAAGGCTCTGCCGAGCTATCTAGTACGAGGGAGAGAGCGCCTGCCTCTGCTGAGAAAGGTTTTGACGTGGGGATGGCTGGACAGGCGGAAGAGCGTTCCCCAGGCCCTGCAAAGTTTAGGCCTTGGTGATTCCGGATGGTCCCAAGGGTCCAGAGTTGTCCCTGGGAAAGCTGTCCTTTTCCCTCCTTTTCCGGCTGGAAGTACACCTCCGGCATCCGACTGCCGTTCGGAGACGTCCTGGGGGAGACGCCCTGCTTTCACTTGGGACGCACACTGGTGTTTCTCAGAAGAGCCCAAATTCCTCCCTGCGGGTGGGGGGGGGGTTGGCACACCAGCATGGAATGTAAGGCTGTTCAGAACTGCGTACCTTGAGGCCGTGTGAAGGCCGTACGAACGAGAGCTTTCGAGCGAACAGGGCAGCGCTTCGCCATCATCGTTGCACATTCACGGAGCTGAATCAAACGAACGCATTTACTTCCTGTGGCTCGAACACAGCCGAGGAGTTGGAAGGCATACAGTGTGCCCTTTGACGGTTGTTACAACGAACGTGAGTGCACAGTGTCTCGTGAAATACCTTCCACGGTCGAAGCATTCCGTTAAGGCATGCCCCTCCGCTCCCTCTGGCGCTCCGAGGTGTTACTAACGGGGGAAATCTGGACTTTTGCTTGAGGCCGGGGTGGGGCGGGGGGACTCACAATTCTTCTGCCGGCGAGCTCCAGAGCGCTCCTGCTGAAGCTCCCAGCAAGGAACTGAGAGCAGCAGGCCTCACACGAGTACACTCAGACTTCTTCTGTCACGAGTCGACTCAGACTTCTCATGTGAGGCCTTCCGGCAGCAAAGAGAAGGTGCGCGCGAGGAGTGTGCTTCAGGCAGCTCAGGACCCGCCACTCTCTCGTCTGCCACGGAGGGGAATAAGGTTTGGCCAGGGTCGCCCAGCTTCATACCTGAGCTCATACGGGTATCCTCAGCGGTTTCTGATTACCTCAAGGAAACACAACGGGAGGAACAGGGCCCTTCCGTGGAGGCCCTTGTGGGCACAGGGACCTCTGCGTGGGATCTACTGGGTAAGTATGGCAGTACCTCAGGGAGGCCTCAGGGACCAAGGCTCTCTGGCTCACGCCTAGCTGTGCAAAGAAGTGTGACAAACGTACGTACTGCTCCTCAGGCTGGGCCCACAGCCTAGCTTTCGCTTCTCTGAGAGTGCTGTCCCGAGTCTCCTCCTGGAGCCAGTCGTCAGCACGGTGCCTTTTGGCACTGCAGTTCTCTTTCAGTCAAGGAGGCCGTTCGACTGACGGGCAAAGGGAGTCCGCCCAGCGCTGCTTTCGCCAGTCTCTCTGACGACTGGGCCACTCAACCTAGGCAACCCAGCGAGGAGTACACTGCCCTTGCTATGAATGTGAAGAGCTGTCTCCAGGGGCCTGCTTAGGCGAAGGTTCCTCAGAAGCCAGGAGCCGCCGTTCCGGCACGGAGAGAGGTCATCGTGCGAAACTGGTGAATGGGCTCCTATCCTGTGTGCCCCCGGGAGCGTCGCAGGGTTAAGGCACTCCGTGGTGGAGGACGGCCTCGTTGGAGACCCCTGCACACCCAACTCCCCCGACGTGAAACCCTGGAACTTCACCTTGAGGCCTGAGGTCGCCTTCCACTTGGCCGGAGCTGAACCTGGGGTGCCGTGGGAGGAGTTCCTAGAAAGGGATTGCCAGCACGGTTTTCGCTTTGGGAGAACACGCAGCCTCGGCCCACAACGACAGTCCTGCCGTGCAGAGACGTCGGGCCGCTAGTGCTGTTCAGGCAGCTTTGAAGCCAAGCGCAAGGCGCCTCCAAACGGGGAGAAAGCGTACTCTCCCCTCCGCGTCCCACGTTCAAGCTGAATGACGCAGCATGTTTCTCGGAAGGCTCTGCCGAGCTATCTAGTACGAGGGAGAGAGCGCCTGCCTCTGCTGAGAAAGGTTTTGACGTGGGGATGGCTGGACAGGCGGAAGAGCGTTCCCCAGGCCCTGCAAAGTTTAGGCCTTGGTGATTCCGGATGGTCCCAAGGGTCCAGAGTTGTCCCTGGGAAAGCTGTCCTTTTCCCTCCTTTTCCGGCTGGAAGTACACCTCCGGCATCCGACTGCCGTTCGGAGACGTCCTGGGGGAGACGCCCTGCTTTCACTTGGGACGCACACTGGTGTTTCTCAGAAGAGCCCAAATTCCTCCCTGCGGGTGGGGGGGGGGGGTTGGCACACCAGCATGGAATGTAAGGCTGTTCAGAACTGCGTACCTTGAGGCCGTGTGAAGGCCGTACGAACGAGAGCTTTCGAGCGAACAGGGCAGCGCTTCGCCATCATCGTTGCACATTCACGGAGCTGAATCAAACGAACGCATTTACTTCCTGTGGCTCGAACACAGCCGAGGAGTTGGAAGGCATACAGTGTGCCCTTTGACGGTTGTTACAACGAACGTGAGTGCACAGTGTCTCGTGAAATACCTTCCACGGTCGAAGCATTCCGTTAAGGCATGCCCCTCCGCTCCCTCTGGCGCTCCGAGGTGTTACTAACGGGGGAAATCTGGACTTTTGCTTGAGGCCGGGGTGGGGCGGGGGGACTCACAATTCTTCTGCCGGCGAGCTCCAGAGCGCTCCTGCTGAAGCTCCCAGCAAGGAACTGAGAGCAGCAGGCCTCACACGAGTACACTCAGACTTCTTCTGTCACGAGTCGACTCAGACTTCTCATGTGAGGCCTTCCGGCAGCAAAGAGAAGGTGCGCGCGAGGAGTGTGCTTCAGGCAGCTCAGGACCCGCCACTCTCTCGTCTGCCACGGAGGGGAATAAGGTTTGGCCAGGGTCGCCCAGCTTCATACCTGAGCTCATACGGGTATCCTCAGCGGTTTCTGATTACCTCAAGGAAACACAACGGGAGGAACAGGGCCCTTCCGTGGAGGCCCTTGTGGGCACAGGGACCTCTGCGTGGGATCTACTGGGTAAGTATGGCAGTACCTCAGGGAGGCCTCAGGGACCAAGGCTCTCTGGCTCACGCCTAGCTGTGCAAAGAAGTGTGGCAAACGTACGTACTGCTCCTCAGGCTGGGCCCACAGCCTAGCTTTCGCTTCTCTGAGAGTGCTGTCCCGAGTCTCCTCCTGGAGCCAGTCGTCAGCACGGTGCCTTTTGGCACTGCAGTTCTCTTTCAGTCAAGGAGGCCGTTCGACTGACGGGCAAAGGGAGTCCGCCCAGCGCTGCTTTCGCCAGTCTCTCTGACGACTGGGCCACTCAACCTAGGCAACCCAGCGAGGAGTACACTGCCCTTGCTATGAATGTGAAGAGCTGTCTCCAGGGGCCTGCTTAGGCGAAGGTTCCTCAGAAGCCAGGAGCCGCCGTTCCGGCACGGAGAGAGGTCATCGTGCGAAACTGGTGAATGGGCTCCTATCCTGTGTGCCCCCGGGAGCGTCGCAGGGTTAAGGCACTCCGTGGTGGAGGACGGCCTCGTTGGAGACCCCTGCACACCCAACTCCCCCGACGTGAAACCCTGGAACTTCACCTTGAGGCCTGAGGTCGCCTTCCACTTGGCCGGAGCTGAACCTGGGGTGCCGTGGGAGGAGTTCCTAGAAAGGGATTGCCAGCACGGTTTTCGCTTTGGGAGAACACGCAGCCTCGGCCCACAACGACAGTCCTGCCGTGCAGAGACGTCGGGCCGCCAGTGCTGTTCAGGCAGCTTTGAAGCCAAGCGCAAGGCGCCTCCAAACGGGGAGAAAGCGTACTCTCCCCTCCGCGTCCCACGTTCAAGCTGAATGACGCAGCATGTTTCTCGGAAGGCTCTGCCGAGCTATCTAGTACGAGGGAGAGAGCGCCTGCCTCTGCTGAGAAAGGTTTTGACGTGGGGATGGCTGGACAGGCGGAAGAGCGTTCCCCAGGCCCTGCAAAGTTTAGGCCTTGGTGATTCCGGATGGTCCCAAGGGTCCAGAGTTGTCCCTGGGAAAGCTGTCCTTTTCCCTCCTTTTCCGGCTGGAAGTACACCTCCGGCATCCGACTGCCGTTCGGAGACGTCCTGGGGGAGACGCCCTGCTTTCACTTGGGACGCACACTGGTGTTTCTCAGAAGAGCCCAAATTCCTCCCTGCGGGTGGGGGGGGGTTGGCACACCAGCATGGAATGTAAGGCTGTTCAGAACTGCGTACCTTGAGGCCGTGTGAAGGCCGTACGAACGAGAGCTTTCGAGCGAACAGGGCAGCGCTTCGCCATCATCGTTGCACATTCACGGAGCTGAATCAAACGAACGCATTTACTTCCTGTGGCTCGAACACAGCCGAGGAGTTGGAAGGCATACAGTGTGCCCTTTGACGGTTGTTACAACGAACGTGAGTGCACAGTGTCTCGTGAAATACCTTCCACGGTCGAAGCATTCCGTTAAGGCATGCCCCTCCGCTCCCTCTGGCGCTCCGAGGTGTTACTAACGGGGGAAATCTGGACTTTTGCTTGAGGCCGGGGTGGGGCGGGGGGACTCACAATTCTTCTGCCGGCGAGCTCCAGAGCGCTCCTGCTGAAGCTCCCAGCAAGGAACTGAGAGCAGCAGGCCTCACACGAGTACACTCAGACTTCTTCTGTCACGAGTCGACTCAGACTTCTCATGTGAGGCCTTCCGGCAGCAAAGAGAAGGTGCGCGCGAGGAGTGTGCTTCAGGCAGCTCAGGACCCGCCACTCTCTCGTCTGCCACGGAGGGGAATAAGGTTTGGCCAGGGTCGCCCAGCTTCATACCTGAGCTCATACGGGTATCCTCAGCGGTTTCTGATTACCTCAAGGAAACACAACGGGAGGAACAGGGCCCTTCCGTGGAGGCCCTTGTGGGCACAGGGACCTCTGCGTGGGATCTACTGGGTAAGTATGGCAGTACCTCAGGGAGGCCTCAGGGACCAAGGCTCTCTGGCTCACGCCTAGCTGTGCAAAGAAGTGTGGCAAACGTACGTACTGCTCCTCAGGCTGGGCCCACAGCCTAGCTTTCGCTTCTCTGAGAGTGCTGTCCCGAGTCTCCTCCTGGAGCCAGTCGTCAGCACGGTGCCTTTTGGCACTGCAGTTCTCTTTCAGTCAAGGAGGCCGTTCGACTGACGGGCAAAGGGAGTCCGCCCAGCGCTGCTTTCGCCAGTCTCTCTGACGACTGGGCCACTCAACCTAGGCAACCCAGCGAGGAGTACACTGCCCTTGCTATGAATGTGAAGAGCTGTCTCCAGGGGCCTGCTTAGGCGAAGGTTCCTCAGAAGCCAGGAGCCGCCGTTCCGGCACGGAGAGAGGTCATCGTGCGAAACTGGTGAATGGGCTCCTATCCTGTGTGCCCCCGGGAGCGTCGCAGGGTTAAGGCACTCCGTGGTGGAGGACGGCCTCGTTGGAGACCCCTGCACACCCAACTCCCCCGACGTGAAACCCTGGAACTTCACCTTGAGGCCTGAGGTCGCCTTCCACTTGGCCGGAGCTGAACCTGGGGTGCCGTGGGAGGAGTTCCTAGAAAGGGATTGCCAGCACGGTTTTCGCTTTGGGAGAACACGCAGCCTCGGCCCACAACGACAGTCCTGCCGTGCAGAGACGTCGGGCCGCCAGTGCTGTTCAGGCAGCTTTGAAGCCAAGCGCAAGGCGCCTCCAAACGGGGAGAAAGCGTACTCTCCCCTCCGCGTCCCACGTTCAAGCTGAATGACGCAGCATGTTTCTCGGAAGGCTCTGCCGAGCTATCTAGTACGAGGGAGAGAGCGCCTGCCTCTGCTGAGAAAGGTTTTGACGTGGGGATGGCTGGACAGGCGGAAGAGCGTTCCCCAGGCCCTGCAAAGTTTAGGCCTTGGTGATTCCGGATGGTCCCAAGGGTCCAGAGTTGTCCCTGGGAAAGCTGTCCTTTTCCCTCCTTTTCCGGCTGGAAGTACACCTCCGGCATCCGACTGCCGTTCGGAGACGTCCTGGGGGAGACGCCCTGCTTTCACTTGGGACGCACACTGGTGTTTCTCAGAAGAGCCCAAATTCCTCCCTGCGGGTGGGGGGGGTTGGCACACCAGCATGGAATGTAAGGCTGTTCAGAACTGCGTACCTTGAGGCCGTGAGAAGGCCGTACGAACGAGAGCTTTCGAGCGAACAGGGCAGCGCTTCGCCATCATCGTTGCACATTCACGGAGCTGAATCAAACGAACGCATTTACTTCCTGTGGCTCGAACACAGCCGAGGAGTTGGAAGGCATACAGTGTGCCCTTTGACGGTTGTTACAACGAACGTGAGTGCACAGTGTCTCGTGAAATACCTTCCACGGTCGAAGCATTCCGTTAAGGCATGCCCCTCCGCTCCCTCTGGCGCTCCGAGGTGTTACTAACGGGGGAAATCTGGACTTTTGCTTGAGGCCGGGGTGGGGCGGGGGGACTCACAATTCTTCTGCCGGCGAGCTCCAGAGCGCTCCTGCTGAAGCTCCCAGCAAGGAACTGAGAGCAGCAGGCCTCACACGAGTACACTCAGACTTCTTCTGTCACGAGTCGACTCAGACTTCTCATGTGAGGCCTTCCGGCAGCAAAGAGAAGGTGCGCGCGAGGAGTGTGCTTCAGGCAGCTCAGGACCCGCCACTCTCTCGTCTGCCACGGAGGGGAATAAGGTTTGGCCAGGGTCGCCCAGCTTCATACCTCAGCTCATACGGGTATCCTCAGCGGTTTCTGATTACCTCAAGGAAACACAACGGGAGGAACAGGGCCCTTCCGTGGAGGCCCTTGTGGGCACAGGGACCTCTGCGTGGGATCTACTGGGTAAGTATGGCAGTACCTCAGGGAGGCCTCAGGGACCAAGGCTCTCTGGCTCACGCCTAGCTGTGCAAAGAAGTGTGGCAAACGTACGTACTGCTCCTCAGGCTGGGCCCACAGCCTAGCTTTCGCTTCTCTGAGAGTGCTGTCCCGAGTCTCCTCCTGGAGCCAGTTGTCAGCACGGTGCCTTTTGGCACTGCAGTTCTCTTTCAGTCAAGGAGGCCGTTCGACTGACGGGCAAAGGGAGTCCGCCCAGCGCTGCTTTCGCCAGTCTCTCTGACGACTGGGCCACTCAACCTAGGCAACCCAGCGAGGAGTACACTGCCCTTGCTATGAATGTGAAGAGCTGTCTCCAGGGGCCTGCTTAGGCGAAGGTTCCTCAGAAGCCAGGAGCCGCCGTTCCGGCACGGAGAGAGGTCATCGTGCGAAACTGGTGAATGGGCTCCTATCCTGTGTGCCCCCGGGAGCGTCGCAGGGTTAAGGCACTCCGTGGTGGAGGACGGCCTCGTTGGAGACCCCTGCACACCCAACTCCCCCGACGTGAAACACTGGAACTTCACCTTGAGGCCTGAGGTCGCCTTCCACTTGGCCGGAGCTGAACCTGGGGTGCCGTGGGAGGAGTTCCTAGAAAGGGATTGCCAGCACGGTTTTCGCTTTGGGAGAACACGCAGCCTCGGCCCACAACGACAGTCCTGCCGTGCAGAGACGTCGGGCCGCTAGTGCTGTTCAGGCAGCCTTGAAGCCAAGCGCAAGGCGCCTCCAAACGGGGAGAAAGCGTACTCTCCCCTCCGCGTCCCACGTTCAAGCTGAATGACGCAGCATGTTTCTCGGAAGGCTCTGCCGAGCTATCTAGTACGAGGGAGAGAGCGCCTGCCTCTGCTGAGAAAGGTTTTGACGTGGGGATGGCTGGACAGGCGGAAGAGCGTTCCCCAGGCCCTGCAAAGTTTAGGCCTTGGTGATTCCGGATGGTCCCAAGGGTCCAGAGTTGTCCCTGGGAAAGCTGTCCTTTTCCCTCCTTTTCCGGCTGGAAGTACACCTCCGGCATCCGACTGCCGTTCGGAGACGTCCTGGGGGAGACGCCCTGCTTTCACTTGGGACGCACACTGGTGTTTCTCAGAAGAGCCCAAATTCCTCCCTGCGGGTGGGGGGGGGTTGGCACACCAGCATGGAATGTAAGGCTGTTCAGAACTGCGTACCTTGAGGCCGTGTGAAGGCCGTACGAACGAGAGCTTTCGAGCGAACAGGGCAGCGCTTCGCCATCATCGTTGCACATTCACGGAGCTGAATCAAACGAACGCATTTACTTCCTGTGGCTCGAACACAGCCGAGGAGTTGGAAGGCATACAGTGTGCCCTTTGACGGTTGTTACAACGAACGTGAGTGCACAGTGTCTCGTGAAATACCTTCCACGGTCGAAGCATTCCGTTAAGGCATGCCCCTCCGCTCCCTCTGGCGCTCCGAGGTGTTACTAACGGGGGAAATCTGGACTTTTGCTTGAGGCCGGGGTGGGGCGGGGGGACTCACAATTCTTCTGCCGGCGAGCTCCAGAGCGCTCCTGCTGAAGCTCCCAGCAAGGAACTGAGAGCAGCAGGCCTCACACGAGTACACTCAGACTTCTTCTGTCACGAGTCGACTCAGACTTCTCATGTGAGGCCTTCCGGCAGCAAAGAGAAGGTGCGCGCGAGGAGTGTGCTTCAGGCAGCTCAGGACCTGCCACTCTCTCGTCTGCCACGGAGGGGAATAAGGTTTGGCCAGGGTCGCCCAGCTTCATACCTGAGCTCATACGGGTATCCTCAGCGGTTTCTGATTACCTCAAGGAAACACAACGGGAGGAACAGGGCCCTTCCGTGGAGGCCCTTGTGGGCACAGGGACCTCTGCGTGGGATCTACTGGGTAAGTATGGCAGTACCTCAGGGAGGCCTCAGGGACCAAGGCTCTCTGGCTCACGCCTAGCTGTGCAAAGAAGTGTGGCAAACGTACGTACTGCTCCTCAGGCTGGGCCCACAGCCTAGCTTTCGCTTCTCTGAGAGTGCTGTCCCGAGTCTCCTCCTGGAGCCAGTCGTCAGCACGGTGCCTTTTGGCACTGCAGTTCTCTTTCAGTCAAGGAGGCCGTTCGACTGACGGGCAAAGGGAGTCCGCCCAGCGCTGCTTTCGCCAGTCTCTCTGACGACTGGGCCACTCAACCTAGGCAACCCAGAGAGGAGTACACTGCCCTTGCTATGAATGTGAAGAGCTGTCTCCAGGGGCCTGCTTAGGCGAAGGTTCCTCAGAAGCCAGGAGCCGCCGTTCCGGCACGGAGAGAGGTCATCGTGCGAAACTGGTGAATGGGCTCCTATCCTGTGTGCCCCCGGGAGCGTCGCAGGGTTAAGGCACTCCGTGGTGGAGGACGGCCTCGTTGGAGACCCCTGCACACCAAACTCCCCCGACGTGAAACCCTGGAACTTCACCTTGAGGCCTGAGGTCGCCTTCCACTTGGCCGGAGCTGAACCTGGGGTGCCGTGGGAGGAGTTCCTAGAAAGGGATTGCCAGCACGGTTTTCGCTTTGGGAGAACACGCAGCCTCGGCCCACAACGACAGTCCTGCCGTGCAGAGACGTCGGGCCGCCAGTGCTGTTCAGGCAGCTTTGAAGCCAAGCGCAAGGCGCCTCCAAACGGGGAGAAAGCGTACTCTCCCCTCCGCGTCCCACGTTCAAGCTGAATGACGCAGCATGTTTCTCGGAAGGCTCTGCCGAGCTATCTAGTACGAGGGAGAGAGCGCCTGCCTCTGCTGAGAAAGGTTTTGACGTGGGGATGGCTGGACAGGCGGAAGAGCGTTCCCCAGGCCCTGCAAAGTTTAGGCCTTGGTGATTCCGGATGGTCCCAAGGGTCCAGAGTTGTCCCTGGGAAAGCTGTCCTTTTCCCTCCTTTTCCGGCTGGAAGTACACCTCCGGCATCCGACTGCCGTTCGGAGACGTCCTGGGGGAGACGCCCTGCTTTCACTTGGGACGCACACTGGTGTTTCTCAGAAGAGCCCAAATTCCTCCCTGCGGGTGGGGGGGGTTGGCACACCAGCATGGAATGTAAGGCTGTTCAGAACTGCGTACCTTGAGGCCGTGTGAAGGCCGTACGAACGAGAGCTTTCGAGCGAACAGGGCAGCGCTTCGCCATCATCGTTGCACATTCACGGAGCTGAATCAAACGAACGCATTTACTTCCTGTGGCTCGAACACAGCCGAGGAGTTGGAAGGCATACAGTGTGCCCTTTGACGGTTGTTACAACGAACGTGAGTGCACAGTGTCTCGTGAAATACCTTCCACGGTCGAAGCATTCCGTTAAGGCATGCCCCTCCGCTCCCTCTGGCGCTCCGAGGTGTTACTAACGGGGGAAATCTGGACTTTTGCTTGAGGCCGGGGTGGGGCGGGGGGACTCACAATTCTTCTGCCGGCGAGCTCCAGAGCGCTCCTGCTGAAGCTCCCAGCAAGGAACTGAGAGCAGCAGGCCTCACACGAGTACACTCAGACTTCTTCTGTCACGAGTCGACTCAGACTTCTCATGTGAGGCCTTCCGGCAGCAAAGAGAAGGTGCGCGCGAGGAGTGTGCTTCAGGCAGCTCAGGACCCGCCACTCTCTCGTCTGCCACGGAGGGGAATAAGGTTTGGCCAGGGTCGCCCAGCTTCATACCTGAGCTCATACGGGTATCCTCAGCGGTTTCTGATTACCTCAAGGAAACACAACGGGAGGAACAGGGCCCTTCCGTGGAGGCCCTTGTGGGCACAGGGACCTCTGCGTGGGATCTACTGGGTAAGTATGGCAGTACCTCAGGGAGGCCTCAGGGACCAAGGCTCTCTGGCTCACGCCTAGCTGTGCAAAGAAGTGTGGCAAACGTACGTACTGCTCCTCAGGCTGGGCCCACAGCCTAGCTTTCGCTTCTCTGAGAGTGCTGTCCCGAGTCTCCTCCTGGAGCCAGTCGTCAGCACGGTGCCTTTTGGCACTGCAGTTCTCTTTCAGTCAAGGAGGCCGTTCGACTGACGGGCAAAGGGAGTCCGCCCAGCGCTGCTTTCGCCAGTCTCTCTGACGACTGGGCCACTCAACCTAGGCAACCCAGCGAGGAGTACACTGCCCTTGCTATGAATGTGAAGAGCTGTCTCCAGGGGCCTGCTTAGGCGAAGGTTCCTCAGAAGCCAGGAGCCGCCGTTCCGGCACGGAGAGAGGTCATCGTGCGAAACTGGTGAATGGGCTCCTATCCTGTGTGCCCCCGGGAGCGTCGCAGGGTTAAGGCACTCCGTGGTGGAGGACGGCCTCGTTGGAGACCCCTGCACACCCAACTCCCCCGACGTGAAACCCTGGAACTTCACCTTGAGGCCTGAGGTCGCCTTCCACTTGGCCGGAGCTGAACCTGGGGTGCCGTGGGAGGAGTTCCTAGAAAGGGATTGCCAGCACGGTTTTCGCTTTGGGAGAACACGCAGCCTCGGCCCACAACGACAGTCCTGCCGTGCAGAGACGTCGGGCCGCCAGTGCTGTTCAGGCAGCTTTGAAGCCAAGCGCAAGGCGCCTCCAAACGGGGAGAAAGCGTACTCTCCCCTCCGCGTCCCACGTTCAAGCTGAATGACGCAGCATGTTTCTCGGAAGGCTCTGCCGAGCTATCTAGTACGAGGGAGAGAGCGCCTGCCTCTGCTGAGAAAGGTTTTGACGTGGGGATGGCTGGACAGGCGGAAGAGCGTTCCCCAGGCCCTGCAAAGTTTAGGCCTTGGTGATTCCGGATGGTCCCAAGGGTCCAGAGTTGTCCCTGGGAAAGCTGTCCTTTTCCCTCCTTTTCCGGCTGGAAGTACACCTCCGGCATCCGACTGCCGTTCGGAGACGTCCTGGGGGAGACGCCCTGCTTTCACTTGGGACGCACACTGGTGTTTCTCAGAAGAGCCCAAATTCCTCCCTGCGGGTGGGGGGGGGTTGGCACACCAGCATGGAATGTAAGGCTGTTCAGAACTGCGTACCTTGAGGCCGTGTGAAGGCCGTACGAACGAGAGCTTTCGAGCGAACAGGGCAGCGCTTCGCCATCATCGTTGCACATTCACGGAGCTGAATCAAACGAACGCATTTACTTCCTGTGGCTCGAACACAGCCGAGGAGTTGGAAGGCATACAGTGTGCCCTTTGACGGTTGTTACAACGAACGTGAGTGCACAGTGTCTCGTGAAATACCTTCCACGGTCGAAGCATTCCGTTAAGGCATGCCCCTCCGCTCCCTCTGGCGCTCCGAGGTGTTACTAACGGGGGAAATCTGGACTTTTGCTTGAGGCCGGGGTGGGGCGGGGGGACTCACAATTCTTCTGCCGGCGAGCTCCAGAGCGCTCCTGCTGAAGCTCCCAGCAAGGAACTGAGAGCAGCAGGCCTCACACGAGTACACTCAGACTTCTGTCACGAGTCGACTCAGACTTCTCATGTGAGGCCTTCCGGCAGCAAAGAGAAGGTGCGCGCGAGGAGTGTGCTTCAGGCAGCTCAGGACCCGCCACTCTCTCGTCTGCCACGGAGGGGAATAAGGTTTGGCCAGGGTCGCCCAGCTTCATACCTGAGCTCATACGGGTATCCTCAGCGGTTTCTGATTACCTCAAGGAAACACAACGGGAGGAACAGGGCCCTTCCGTGGAGGCCCTTGTGGGCACAGGGACCTCTGCGTGGGATCTACTGGGTAAGTATGGCAGTACCTCAGGGAGGCCTCAGGGACCAAGGCTCTCTGGCTCACGCCTAGCTGTGCAAAGAAGTGTGACAAACGTACGTACTGCTCCTCAGGCTGGGCCCACAGCCTAGCTTTCGCTTCTCTGAGAGTGCTGTCCCGAGTCTCCTCCTGGAGCCAGTCGTCAGCACGGTGCCTTTTGGCACTGCAGTTCTCTTTCAGTCAAGGAGGCCGTTCGACTGACGGGTAAAGGGAGTCCGCCCAGCGCTGCTTTCGCCAGTCTCTCTGACGACTGGGCCACTCAACCTAGGCAACCCAGAGAGGAGTACACTGCCCTTGCTATGAATGTGAAGAGCTGTCTCCAGGGGCCTGCTTAGGCGAAGGTTCCTCAGAAGCCAGGAGCCGCCGTTCCGGCACGGAGAGAGGTCATCGTGCGAAACTGGTGAATGGGCTCCTATCCTGTGTGCCCCCGGGAGCGTCGCAGGGTTAAGGCACTCCGTGGTGGAGGACGGCCTCGTTGGAGACCCCTGCACACCAAACTCCCCCGACGTGAAACCCTGGAACTTCACCTTGAGGCCTGAGGTCGCCTTCCACTTGGCCGGAGCTGAACCTGGGGTGCCGTGGGAGGAGTTCCTAGAAAGGGATTGCCAGCACGGTTTTCGCTTTGGGAGAACACGCAGCCTCGGCCCACAACGACAGTCCTGCCGTGCAGAGACGTCGGGCCGCCAGTGCTGTTCAGGCAGCTTTGAAGCCAAGCGCAAGGCGCCTCCAAACGGGGAGAAAGCGTACTCTCCCCTCCGCGTCCCACGTTCAAGCTGAATGACGCAGCATGTTTCTCGGAAGGCTCTGCCGAGCTATCTAGTACGAGGGAGAGAGCGCCTGCCTCTGCTGAGAAAGGTTTTGACGTGGGGATGGCTGGACAGGCGGAAGAGCGTTCCCCAGGCCCTGCAAAGTTTAGGCCTTGGTGATTCCGGATGGTCCCAAGGGTCCAGAGTTGTCCCTGGGAAAGCTGTCCTTTTCCCTCCTTTTCCGGCTGGAAGTACACCTCCGGCATCCGACTGCCGTTCGGAGACGTCCTGGGGGAGACGCCCTGCTTTCACTTGGGACGCACACTGGTGTTTCTCAGAAGAGCCCAAATTCCTCCCTGCGGGTGGGGGGGGTTGGCACACCAGCATGGAATGTAAGGCTGTTCAGAACTGCGTACCTTGAGGCCGTGTGAAGGCCGTACGAACGAGAGCTTTCGAGCGAACAGGGCAGCGCTTCGCCATCATCGTTGCACATTCACGGAGCTGAATCAAACGAACGCATTTACTTCCTGTGGCTCGAACACAGCCGAGGAGTTGGAAGGCATACAGTGTGCCCTTTGACGGTTGTTACAACGAACGTGAGTGCACAGTGTCTCGTGAAATACCTTCCACGGTCGAAGCATTCCGTTAAGGCATGCCCCTCCGCTCCCTCTGGCGCTCCGAGGTGTTACTAACGGGGGAAATCTGGACTTTTGCTTGAGGCCGGGGTGGGGCGGGGGGACTCACAATTCTTCTGCCGGCGAGCTCCAGAGCGCTCCTGCTGAAGCTCCCAGCAAGGAACTGAGAGCAGCAGGCCTCACACGAGTACACTCAGACTTCTTCTGTCACGAGTCGACTCAGACTTCTCATGTGAGGCCTTCCGGCAGCAAAGAGAAGGTGCGCGCGAGGAGTGTGCTTCAGGCAGCTCAGGACCCGCCACTCTCTCGTCTGCCACGGAGGGGAATAAGGTTTGGCCAGGGTCGCCCAGCTTCATACCTGAGCTCATACGGGTATCCTCAGCGGTTTCTGATTACCTCAAGGAAACACAACGGGAGGAACAGGGCCCTTCCGTGGAGGCCCTTGTGGGCACAGGGACCTCTGCGTGGGATCTACTGGGTAAGTATGGCAGTACCTCAGGGAGGCCTCAGGGACCAAGGCTCTCTGGCTCACGCCTAGCTGTGCAAAGAAGTGTGGCAAACGTACGTACTGCTCCTCAGGCTGGGCCCACAGCCTAGCTTTCGCTTCTCTGAGAGTGCTGTCCCGAGTCTCCTCCTGGAGCCAGTCGTCAGCACGGTGCCTTTTGGCACTGCAGTTCTCTTTCAGTCAAGGAGGCCGTTCGACTGACGGGCAAAGGGAGTCCGCCCAGCGCTGCTTTCGCCAGTCTCTCTGACGACTGGGCCACTCAACCTAGGCAACCCAGCGAGGAGTACACTGCCCTTGCTATGAATGTGAAGAGCTGTCTCCAGGGGCCTGCTTAGGCGAAGGTTCCTCAGAAGCCAGGAGCCGCCGTTCCGGCACGGAGAGAGGTCATCGTGCGAAACTGGTGAATGGGCTCCTATCCTGTGTGCCCCCGGGAGCGTCGCAGGGTTAAGGCACTCCGTGGTGGAGGACGGCCTCGTTGGAGACCCCTGCACACCCAACTCCCCCGACGTGAAACCCTGGAACTTCACCTTGAGGCCTGAGGTCGCCTTCCACTTGGCCGGAGCTGAACCTGGGGTGCCGTGGGAGGAGTTCCTAGAAAGGGATTGCCAGCACGGTTTTCGCTTTGGGAGAACACGCAGCCTCGGCCCACAACGACAGTCCTGCCGTGCAGAGACGTCGGGCCGCCAGTGCTGTTCAGGCAGCTTTGAAGCCAAGCGCAAGGCGCCTCCAAACGGGGAGAAAGCGTACTCTCCCCTCCGCGTCCCACGTTCAAGCTGAATGACGCAGCATGTTTCTCGGAAGGCTCTGCCGAGCTATCTAGTACGAGGGAGAGAGCGCCTGCCTCTGCTGAGAAAGGTTTTGACGTGGGGATGGCTGGACAGGCGGAAGAGCGTTCCCCAGGCCCTGCAAAGTTTAGGCCTTGGTGATTCCGGATGGTCCCAAGGGTCCAGAGTTGTCCCTGGGAAAGCTGTCCTTTTCCCTCCTTTTCCGGCTGGAAGTACACCTCCGGCATCCGACTGCCGTTCGGAGACGTCCTGGGGGAGACGCCCTGCTTTCACTTGGGACGCACACTGGTGTTTCTCAGAAGAGCCCAAATTCCTCCCTGCGGGTGGGGGGGGGTTGGCACACCAGCATGGAATGTAAGGCTGTTCAGAACTGCGTACCTTGAGGCCGTGTGAAGGCCGTACGAACGAGAGCTTTCGAGCGAACAGGGCAGCGCTTCGCCATCATCGTTGCACATTCACGGAGCTGAATCAAACGAACGCATTTACTTCCTGTGGCTCGAACACAGCCGAGGAGTTGGAAGGCATACAGTGTGCCCTTTGACGGTTGTTACAACGAACGTGAGTGCACAGTGTCTCGTGAAATACCTTCCACGGTCGAAGCATTCCGTTAAGGCATGCCCCTCCGCTCCCTCTGGCGCTCCGAGGTGTTACTAACGGGGGAAATCTGGACTTTTGCTTGAGGCCGGGGTGGGGCGGGGGGACTCACAATTCTTCTGCCGGCGAGCTCCAGAGCGCTCCTGCTGAAGCTCCCAGCAAGGAACTGAGAGCAGCAGGCCTCACACGAGTACACTCAGACTTCTTCTGTCACGAGTCGACTCAGACTTCTCATGTGAGGCCTTCCGGCAGCAAAGAGAAGGTGCGCGCGAGGAGTGTGCTTCAGGCAGCTCAGGACCCGCCACTCTCTCGTCTGCCACGGAGGGGAATAAGGTTTGGCCAGGGTCGCCCAGCTTCATACCTGAGCTCATACGGGTATCCTCAGCGGTTTCTGATTACCTCAAGGAAACACAACGGGAGGAACAGGGCCCTTCCGTGGAGGCCCTTGTGGGCACAGGGACCTCTGCGTGGGATCTACTGGGTAAGTATGGCAGTACCTCAGGGAGGCCTCAGGGACCAAGGCTCTCTGGCTCACGCCTAGCTGTGCAAAGAAGTGTGGCAAACGTACGTACTGCTCCTCAGGCTGGGCCCACAGCCTAGCTTTCGCTTCTCTGAGAGTGCTGTCCCGAGTCTCCTCCTGGAGCCAGTCGTCAGCACGGTGCCTTTTGGCACTGCAGTTCTCTTTCAGTCAAGGAGGCCGTTCGACTGACGGGCAAAGGGAGTCCGCCCAGCGCTGCTTTCGCCAGTCTCTCTGACGACTGGGCCACTCAACCTAGGCAACCCAGCGAGGAGTACACTGCCCTTGCTATGAATGTGAAGAGCTGTCTCCAGGGGCCTGCTTAGGCGAAGGTTCCTCAGAAGCCAGGAGCCGCCGTTCCGGCACGGAGAGAGGTCATCGTGCGAAACTGGTGAATGGGCTCCTATCCTGTGTGCCCCCGGGAGCGTCGCAGGGTTAAGGCACTCCGTGGTGGAGGACGGCCTCGTTGGAGACCCCTGCACACCCAACTCCCCCGACGTGAAACCCTGGAACTTCACCTTGAGGCCTGAGGTCGCCTTCCACTTGGCCGGAGCTGAACCTGGGGTGCCGTGGGAGGAGTTCCTAGAAAGGGATTGCCAGCACGGTTTTCGCTTTGGGAGAACACGCAGCCTCGGCCCACAACGACAGTCCTGCCGTGCAGAGACGTCGGGCCGCCAGTGCTGTTCAGGCAGCTTTGAAGCCAAGCGCAAGGCGCCTCCAAACGGGGAGAAAGCGTACTCTCCCCTCCGCGTCCCACGTTCAAGCTGAATGACGCAGCATGTTTCTCGGAAGGCTCTGCCGAGCTATCTAGTACGAGGGAGAGAGCGCCTGCCTCTGCTGAGAAAGGTTTTGACGTGGGGATGGCTGGACAGGCGGAAGAGCGTTCCCCAGGCCCTGCAAAGTTTAGGCCTTGGTGATTCCGGATGGTCCCAAGGGTCCAGAGTTGTCCCTGGGAAAGCTGTCCTTTTCCCTCCTTTTCCGGCTGGAAGTACACCTCCGGCATCCGACTGCCGTTCGGAGACGTCCTGGGGGAGACGCCCTGCTTTCACTTGGGACGCACACTGGTGTTTCTCAGAAGAGCCCAAATTCCTCCCTGCGGGTGGGGGGGGGTTGGCACACCAGCATGGAATGTAAGGCTGTTCAGAACTGCGTACCTTGAGGCCGTGTGAAGGCCGTACGAACGAGAGCTTTCGAGCGAACAGGGCAGCGCTTCGCCATCATCGTTGCACATTCACGGAGCTGAATCAAACGAACGCATTTACTTCCTGTGGCTCGAACACAGCCGAGGAGTTGGAAGGCATACAGTGTGCCCTTTGACGGTTGTTACAACGAACGTGAGTGCACAGTGTCTCGTGAAATACCTTCCACGGTCGAAGCATTCCGTTAAGGCATGCCCCTCCGCTCCCTCTGGCGCTCCGAGGTGTTACTAACGGGGGAAATCTGGACTTTTGCTTGAGGCCGGGGTGGGGCGGGGGGACTCACAATTCTTCTGCCGGCGAGCTCCAGAGCGCTCCTGCTGAAGCTCCCAGCAAGGAACTGAGAGCAGCAGGCCTCACACGAGTACACTCAGACTTCTGTCACGAGTCGACTCAGACTTCTCATGTGAGGCCTTCCGGCAGCAAAGAGAAGGTGCGCGCGAGGAGTGTGCTTCAGGCAGCTCAGGACCCGCCACTCTCTCGTCTGCCACGGAGGGGAATAAGGTTTGGCCAGGGTCGCCCAGCTTCATACCTGAGCTCATACGGGTATCCTCAGCGGTTTCTGATTACCTCAAGGAAACACAACGGGAGGAACAGGGCCCTTCCGTGGAGGCCCTTGTGGGCACAGGGACCTCTGCGTGGGATCTACTGGGTAAGTATGGCAGTACCTCAGGGAGGCCTCAGGGACCAAGGCTCTCTGGCTCACGCCTAGCTGTGCAAAGAAGTGTGACAAACGTACGTACTGCTCCTCAGGCTGGGCCCACAGCCTAGCTTTCGCTTCTCTGAGAGTGCTGTCCCGAGTCTCCTCCTGGAGCCAGTCGTCAGCACGGTGCCTTTTGGCACTGCAGTTCTCTTTCAGTCAAGGAGGCCGTTCGACTGACGGGCAAAGGGAGTCCGCCCAGCGCTGCTTTCGCCAGTCTCTCTGACGACTGGGCCACTCAACCTAGGCAACCCAGCGAGGAGTACACTGCCCTTGCTATGAATGTGAAGAGCTGTCTCCAGGGGCCTGCTTAGGCGAAGGTTCCTCAGAAGCCAGGAGCCGCCGTTCCGGCACGGAGAGAGGTCATCGTGCGAAACTGGTGAATGGGCTCCTATCCTGTGTGCCCCCGGGAGCGTCGCAGGGTTAAGGCACTCCGTGGTGGAGGACGGCCTCGTTGGAGACCCCTGCACACCCAACTCCCCCGACGTGAAACACTGGAACTTCACCTTGAGGCCTGAGGTCACCTTCCACTTGGCCGGAGCTGAACCTGGGGTGCCGTGGGAGGAGTTCCTAGAAAGGGATTGCCAGCACGGTTTTCGCTTTGGGAGAACACGCAGCCTCGGCCCACAACGACAGTCCTGCCGTGCAGAGACGTCGGGCCGCTAGTGCTGTTCAGGCAGCTTTGAAGCCAAGCGCAAGGCGCCTCCAAACGGGGAGAAAGCGTACTCTCCCCTCCGCGTCCCACGTTCAAGCTGAATGACGCAGCATGTTTCTCGGAAGGCTCTGCCGAGCTATCTAGTACGAGGGAGAGAGCGCCTGCCTCTGCTGAGAAAGGTTTTGACGTGGGGATGGCTGGACAGGCGGAAGAGCGTTCCCCAGGCCCTGCAAAGTTTAGGCCTTGGTGATTCCGGATGGTCCCAAGGGTCCAGAGTTGTCCCTGGGAAAGCTGTCCTTTTCCCTCCTTTTCCGGCTGGAAGTACACCTCCGGCATCCGACTGCCGTTCGGAGACGTCCTGGGGGAGACGCCCTGCTTTCACTTGGGACGCACACTGGTGTTTCTCAGAAGAGCCCAAATTCCTCCCTGCGGGTGGGGGGGGTTGGCACACCAGCATGGAATGTAAGGCTGTTCAGAACTGCGTACCTTGAGGCCGTGTGAAGGCCGTACGAACGAGAGCTTTCGAGCGAACAGGGCAGCGCTTCGCCATCATCGTTGCACATTCACGGAGCTGAATCAAACGAACGCATTTACTTCCTGTGGCTCGAACACAGCCGAGGAGTTGGAAGGCATACAGTGTGCCCTTTGACGGTTGTTACAACGAACGTGAGTGCACAGTGTCTCGTGAAATACCTTCCACGGTCGAAGCATTCCGTTAAGGCATGCCCCTCCGCTCCCTCTGGCGCTCCGAGGTGTTACTAACGGGGGAAATCTGGACTTTTGCTTGAGGCCGGGGTGGGGCGGGGGGACTCACAATTCTTCTGCCGGCGAGCTCCAGAGCGCTCCTGCTGAAGCTCCCAGCAAGGAACTGAGAGCAGCAGGCCTCACACGAGTACACTCAGACTTCTTCTGTCACGAGTCGACTCAGACTTCTCATGTGAGGCCTTCCGGCAGCAAAGAGAAGGTGCGCGCGAGGAGTGTGCTTCAGGCAGCTCAGGACCCGCCACTCTCTCGTCTGCCACGGAGGGGAATAAGGTTTGGCCAGGGTCGCCCAGCTTCATACCTGAGCTCATACGGGTATCCTCAGCGGTTTCTGATTACCTCAAGGAAACACAACGGGAGGAACAGGGCCCTTCCGTGGAGGCCCTTGTGGGCACAGGGACCTCTGCGTGGGATCTACTGGGTAAGTATGGCAGTACCTCAGGGAGGCCTCAGGGACCAAGGCTCTCTGGCTCACGCCTAGCTGTGCAAAGAAGTGTGGCAAACGTACGTACTGCTCCTCAGGCTGGGCCCACAGCCTAGCTTTCGCTTCTCTGAGAGTGCTGTCCCGAGTCTCCTCCTGGAGCCAGTCGTCAGCACGGTGCCTTTTGGCACTGCAGTTCTCTTTCAGTCAAGGAGGCCGTTCGACTGACGGGCAAAGGGAGTCCGCCCAGCGCTGCTTTCGCCAGTCTCTCTGACGACTGGGCCACTCAACCTAGGCAACCCAGCGAGGAGTACACTGCCCTTGCTATGAATGTGAAGAGCTGTCTCCAGGGGCCTGCTTAGGCGAAGGTTCCTCAGAAGCCAGGAGCCGCCGTTCCGGCACGGAGAGAGGTCATCGTGCGAAACTGGTGAATGGGCTCCTATCCTGTGTGCCCCCAGGAGCGTCGCAGGGTTAAGGCACTCCGTGGTGGAGGACGGCCTCGTTGGAGACCCCTGCACACCCAACTCCCCTGACGTGAAACCCTGGAACTTCACCTTGAGGCCTGAGGTCACCTTCCACTTGGCCGGAGCTGAACCTGGGGTGCCGTGGGAGGAGTTCCTAGAAAGGGATTGCCAGCACGGTTTTCGCTTTGGGAGAACACGCAGCCTCGGCCCACAACGACAGTCCTGC
Organism: Grampus griseus; assembly: GCF_964374135.1. NCBI lineage: Eukaryota > Metazoa > Chordata > Mammalia > Artiodactyla > Delphinidae > Grampus > Grampus griseus. Next base: position 42,568 of record NW_028133214.1, on the reverse strand, counting down.
CGTGCAGAGACGTCGGGCCGCTAGTGCTGTTCAGGCAGCTTTGAAGCCAAGCGCAAGGCGCCTCCAAACGGGGAGAAAGCGTACTCTCCCCTCCGCGTCCCACGTTCAAGCTGAATGACGCAGCATGTTTCTCGGAAGGCTCTGCCGAGCTATCTAGTACGAGGGAGAGAGCGCCTGCCTCTGCTGAGAAAGGTTTTGACGTGGGGATGGCTGGACAGGCGGAAGAGCGTTCCCCAGGCCCTGCAAAGTTTAGGCCTTGGTGATTCCGGATGGTCCCAAGGGTCCAGAGTTGTCCCTGGGAAAGCTGTCCTTTTCCCTCCTTTTCCGGCTGGAAGTACACCTCCGGCATCCGACTGCCGTTCGGAGACGTCCTGGGGGAGACGCCCTGCTTTCACTTGGGACGCACACTGGTGTTTCTCAGAAGAGCCCAAATTCCTCCCTGCGGGTGGGGGGGGGTTGGCACACCAGCATGGAATGTAAGGCTGTTCAGAACTGCGTACCTTGAGGCCGTGTGAAGGCCGTACGAACGAGAGCTTTCGAGCGAACAGGGCAGCGCTTCGCCATCATCGTTGCACATTCACGGAGCTGAATCAAACGAACGCATTTACTTCCTGTGGCTCGAACACAGCCGAGGAGTTGGAAGGCATACAGTGTGCCCTTTGACGGTTGTTACAACGAACGTGAGTGCACAGTGTCTCGTGAAATACCTTCCACGGTCGAAGCATTCCGTTAAGGCATGCCCCTCCGCTCCCTCTGGCGCTCCGAGGTGTTACTAACGGGGGAAATCTGGACTTTTGCTTGAGGCCGGGGTGGGGCGGGGGGACTCACAATTCTTCTGCCGGCGAGCTCCAGAGCGCTCCTGCTGAAGCTCCCAGCAAGGAACTGAGAGCAGCAGGCCTCACACGAGTACACTCAGACTTCTGTCACGAGTCGACTCAGACTTCTCATGTGAGGCCTTCCGGCAGCAAAGAGAAGGTGCGCGCGAGGAGTGTGCTTCAGGCAGCTCAGGACCCGCCACTCTCTCGTCTGCCACGGAGGGGAATAAGGTTTGGCCAGGGTCGCCCAGCTTCATACCTGAGCTCATACGGGTATCCTCAGCGGTTTCTGATTACCTCAAGGAAACACAACGGGAGGAACAGGGCCCTTCCATGGAGGCCCTTGTGGGCACAGGGACCTCTGCGTGGGATCTACTGGGTAAGTATGGCAGTACCTCAGGGAGGCCTCAGGGACCAAGGCTCTCTGGCTCACGCCTAGCTGTGCAAACAAGTGTGGCAAACGTACGTACTGCTCCTCAGGCTGGGCCCACAGCCTAGCTTTCGCTTCTCTGAGAGTGCTGTCCCGAGTCTCCTCCTGGAGCCAGTCGTCAGCACGGTGCCTTTTGGCACTGCAGTTCTCTTTCAGTCAAGGAGGCCGTTCGACTGACGGGCAAAGGGAGTCCGCCCAGCGCTGCTTTCGCCAGTCTCTCTGACGACTGGGCCACTCAACCTAGGCAACCCAGCGAGGAGTACACTGCCCTTGCTATGAATGTGAAGAGCTGTCTCCAGGGGCCTGCTTAGGCGAAGGTTCCTCAGAAGCCAGGAGCCGCCGTTCCGGCACGGAGAGAGGTCATCGTGCGAAACTGGTGAATGGGCTCCTATCCTGTGTGCCCCCGGGAGCGTCGCAGGGTTAAGGCACTCCGTGGTGGAGGACGGCCTCGTTGGAGACCCCTGCACACCCAACTCCCCCGACGTGAAACACTGGAACTTCACCTTGAGGCCTGAGGTCACCTTCCACTTGGCCGGAGCTGAACCTGGGGTGCCGTGGGAGGAGTTCCTAGAAAGGGATTGCCAGCACGGTTTTCGCTTTGGGAGAACACGCAGCCTCGGCCCACAACGACAGTCCTGCCGTGCAGAGACGTCGGGCCGCTAGTGCTGTTCAGGCAGCTTTGAAGCCAAGCGCAAGGCGCCTCCAAACGGGGAGAAAGCGTACTCTCCCCTCCGCGTCCCACGTTCAAGCTGAATGACGCAGCATGTTTCTCGGAAGGCTCTGCCGAGCTATCTAGTACGAGGGAGAGAGCGCCTGCCTCTGCTGAGAAAGGTTTTGACGTGGGGATGGCTGGACAGGCGGAAGAGCGTTCCCCAGGCCCTGCAAAGTTTAGGCCTTGGTGATTCCGGATGGTCCCAAGGGTCCAGAGTTGTCCCTGGGAAAGCTGTCCTTTTCCCTCCTTTTCCGGCTGGAAGTACACCTCCGGCATCCGACTGCCGTTCGGAGACGTCCTGGGGGAGACGCCCTGCTTTCACTTGGGACGCACACTGGTGTTTCTCAGAAGAGCCCAAATTCCTCCCTGCGGGTGGGGGGGGTTGGCACACCAGCATGGAATGTAAGGCTGTTCAGAACTGCGTACCTTGAGGCCGTGTGAAGGCCGTACGAACGAGAGCTTTCGAGCGAACAGGGCAGCGCTTCGCCATCATCGTTGCACATTCACGGAGCTGAATCAAACGAACGCATTTACTTCCTGTGGCTCGAACACAGCCGAGGAGTTGGAAGGCATACAGTGTGCCCTTTGACGGTTGTTACAACGAACGTGAGTGCACAGTGTCTCGTGAAATACCTTCCACGGTCGAAGCATTCCGTTAAGGCATGCCCCTCCGCTCCCTCTGGCGCTCCGAGGTGTTACTAACGGGGGAAATCTGGACTTTTGCTTGAGGCCGGGGTGGGGCGGGGGGACTCACAATTCTTCTGCCGGCGAGCTCCAGAGCGCTCCTGCTGAAGCTCCCAGCAAGGAACTGAGAGCAGCAGGCCTCACACGAGTACACTCAGACTTCTTCTGTCACGAGTCGACTCAGACTTCTCATGTGAGGCCTTCCGGCAGCAAAGAGAAGGTGCGCGCGAGGAGTGTGCTTCAGGCAGCTCAGGACCCGCCACTCTCTCGTCTGCCACGGAGGGGAATAAGGTTTGGCCAGGGTCGCCCAGCTTCATACCTGAGCTCATACGGGTATCCTCAGCGGTTTCTGATTACCTCAAGGAAACACAACGGGAGGAACAGGGCCCTTCCGTGGAGGCCCTTGTGGGCACAGGGACCTCTGCGTGGGATCTACTGGGTAAGTATGGCAGTACCTCAGGGAGGCCTCAGGGACCAAGGCTCTCTGGCTCACGCCTAGCTGTGCAAAGAAGTGTGGCAAACGTACGTACTGCTCCTCAGGCTGGGCCCACAGCCTAGCTTTCGCTTCTCTGAGAGTGCTGTCCCGAGTCTCCTCCTGGAGCCAGTCGTCAGCACGGTGCCTTTTGGCACTGCAGTTCTCTTTCAGTCAAGGAGGCCGTTCGACTGACGGGCAAAGGGAGTCCGCCCAGCGCTGCTTTCGCCAGTCTCTCTGACGACTGGGCCACTCAACCTAGGCAACCCAGCGAGGAGTACACTGCCCTTGCTATGAATGTGAAGAGCTGTCTCCAGGGGCCTGCTTAGGCGAAGGTTCCTCAGAAGCCAGGAGCCGCCGTTCCGGCACGGAGAGAGGTCATCGTGCGAAACTGGTGAATGGGCTCCTATCCTGTGTGCCCCCAGGAGCGTCGCAGGGTTAAGGCACTCCGTGGTGGAGGACGGCCTCGTTGGAGACCCCTGCACACCCAACTCCCCTGACGTGAAACCCTGGAACTTCACCTTGAGGCCTGAGGTCACCTTCCACTTGGCCGGAGCTGAACCTGGGGTGCCGTGGGAGGAGTTCCTAGAAAGGGATTGCCAGCACGGTTTTCGCTTTGGGAGAACACGCAGCCTCGGCCCACAACGACAGTCCTGCCGTGCAGAGACGTCGGGCCGCTAGTGCTGTTCAGGCAGCTTTGAAGCCAAGCGCAAGGCGCCTCCAAACGGGGAGAAAGCGTACTCTCCCCTCCGCGTCCCACGTTCAAGCTGAATGACGCAGCATGTTTCTCGGAAGGCTCTGCCGAGCTATCTAGTACGAGGGAGAGAGCGCCTGCCTCTGCTGAGAAAGGTTTTGACGTGGGGATGGCTGGACAGGCGGAAGAGCGTTCCCCAGGCCCTGCAAAGTTTAGGCCTTGGTGATTCCGGATGGTCCCAAGGGTCCAGAGTTGTCCCTGGGAAAGCTGTCCTTTTCCCTCCTTTTCCGGCTGGAAGTACACCTCCGGCATCCGACTGCCGTTCGGAGACGTCCTGGGGGAGACGCCCTGCTTTCACTTGGGACGCACACTGGTGTTTCTCAGAAGAGCCCAAATTCCTCCCTGCGGGTGGGGGGGGGTTGGCACACCAGCATGGAATGTAAGGCTGTTCAGAACTGCGTACCTTGAGGCCGTGTGAAGGCCGTACGAACGAGAGCTTTCGAGCGAACAGGGCAGCGCTTCGCCATCATCGTTGCACATTCACGGAGCTGAATCAAACGAACGCATTTACTTCCTGTGGCTCGAACACAGCCGAGGAGTTGGAAGGCATACAGTGTGCCCTTTGACGGTTGTTACAACGAACGTGAGTGCACAGTGTCTCGTGAAATACCTTCCACGGTCGAAGCATTCCGTTAAGGCATGCCCCTCCGCTCCCTCTGGCGCTCCGAGGTGTTACTAACGGGGGAAATCTGGACTTTTGCTTGAGGCCGGGGTGGGGCGGGGGGACTCACAATTCTTCTGCCGGCGAGCTCCAGAGCGCTCCTGCTGAAGCTCCCAGCAAGGAACTGAGAGCAGCAGGCCTCACACGAGTACACTCAGACTTCTGTCACGAGTCGACTCAGACTTCTCATGTGAGGCCTTCCGGCAGCAAAGAGAAGGTGCGCGCGAGGAGTGTGCTTCAGGCAGCTCAGGACCCGCCACTCTCTCGTCTGCCACGGAGGGGAATAAGGTTTGGCCAGGGTCGCCCAGCTTCATACCTGAGCTCATACGGGTATCCTCAGCGGTTTCTGATTACCTCAAGGAAACACAACGGGAGGAACAGGGCCCTTCCATGGAGGCCCTTGTGGGCACAGGGACCTCTGCGTGGGATCTACTGGGTAAGTATGGCAGTACCTCAGGGAGGCCTCAGGGACCAAGGCTCTCTGGCTCACGCCTAGCTGTGCAAACAAGTGTGGCAAACGTACGTACTGCTCCTCAGGCTGGGCCCACAGCCTAGCTTTCGCTTCTCTGAGAGTGCTGTCCCGAGTCTCCTCCTGGAGCCAGTCGTCAGCACGGTGCCTTTTGGCACTGCAGTTCTCTTTCAGTCAAGGAGGCCGTTCGACTGACGGGCAAAGGGAGTCCGCCCAGCGCTGCTTTCGCCAGTCTCTCTGACGACTGGGCCACTCAACCTAGGCAACCCAGCGAGGAGTACACTGCCCTTGCTATGAATGTGAAGAGCTGTCTCCAGGGGCCTGCTTAGGCGAAGGTTCCTCAGAAGCCAGGAGCCGCCGTTCCGGCACGGAGAGAGGTCATCGTGCGAAACTGGTGAATGGGCTCCTATCCTGTGTGCCCCCAGGAGCGTCGCAGGGTTAAGGCACTCCGTGGTGGAGGACGGCCTCGTTGGAGACCCCTGCACACCCAACTCCCCCGACGTGAAACACTGGAACTTCACCTTGAGGCCTGAGGTCACCTTCCACTTGGCCGGAGCTGAACCTGGGGTGCCGTGGGAGGAGTTCCTAGAAAGGGATTGCCAGCACGGTTTTCGCTTTGGGAGAACACGCAGCCTCGGCCCACAACGACAGTCCTGCCGTGCAGAGACGTCGGGCCGCTAGTGCTGTTCAGGCAGCTTTGAAGCCAAGCTCAAGGCGCCTCCAAACGGGGAGAAAGCGTACTCTCCCCTCCGCGTCCCACGTTCAAGCTGAATGACGCAGCATGTTTCTCGGAAGGCTCTGCCGAGCTATCTAGTACGAGGGAGAGAGCGCCTGCCTCTGCTGAGAAAGGTTTTGACGTGGGGATGGCTGGACAGGCGGAAGAGCGTTCCCCAGGCCCTGCAAAGTTTAGGCCTTGGTGATTCCGGATGGTCCCAAGGGTCCAGAGTTGTCCCTGGGAAAGCTGTCCTTTTCCCTCCTTTTCCGGCTGGAAGTACACCTCCGGCATCCGACTGCCGTTCGGAGACGTCCTGGGGGAGACGCCCTGCTTTCACTTGGGACGCACACTGGTGTTTCTCAGAAGAGCCCAAATTCCTCCCTGCGGGTGGGGGGGGGTTGGCACACCAGCATGGAATGTAAGGCTGTTCAGAACTGCGTACCTTGAGGCCGTGTGAAGGCCGTACGAACGAGAGCTTTCGAGCGAACAGGGCAGCGCTTCGCCATCATCGTTGCACATTCACGGAGCTGAATCAAACGAACGCATTTACTTCCTGTGGCTCGAACACAGCCGAGGAGTTGGAAGGCATACAGTGTGCCCTTTGACGGTTGTTACAACGAACGTGAGTGCACAGTGTCTCGTGAAATACCTTCCACGGTCGAAGCATTCCGTTAAGGCATGCCCCTCCGCTCCCTCTGGCGCTCCGAGGTGTTACTAACGGGGGAAATCTGGACTTTTGCTTGAGGCCGGGGTGGGGCGGGGGGACTCACAATTCTTCTGCCGGCGAGCTCCAGAGCGCTCCTGCTGAAGCTCCCAGCAAGGAACTGAGAGCAGCAGGCCTCACACGAGTACACTCAGACTTCTTCTGTCACGAGTCGACTCAGACTTCTCATGTGAGGCCTTCCGGCAGCAAAGAGAAGGTGCGCGCGAGGAGTGTGCTTCAGGCAGCTCAGGACCCGCCACTCTCTCGTCTGCCACGGAGGGGAATAAGGTTTGGCCAGGGTCGCCCAGCTTCATACCTGAGCTCATACGGGTATCCTCAGCGGTTTCTGATTACCTCAAGGAAACACAACGGGAGGAACAGGGCCCTTCCGTGGAGGCCCTTGTGGGCACAGGGACCTCTGCGTGGGATCTACTGGGTAAGTATGGCAGTACCTCAGGGAGGCCTCAGGGACCAAGGCTCTCTGGCTCACGCCTAGCTGTGCAAAGAAGTGTGGCAAACGTACGTACTGCTCCTCAGGCTGGGCCCACAGCCTAGCTTTCGCTTCTCTGAGAGTGCTGTCCCGAGTCTCCTCCTGGAGCCAGTCGTCAGCACGGTGCCTTTTGGCACTGCAGTTCTCTTTCAGTCAAGGAGGCCGTTCGACTGACGGGCAAAGGGAGTCCGCCCAGCGCTGCTTTCGCCAGTCTCTCTGACGACTGGGCCACTCAACCTAGGCAACCCAGCGAGGAGTACACTGCCCTTGCTATGAATGTGAAGAGCTGTCTCCAGGGGCCTGCTTAGGCGAAGGTTCCTCAGAAGCCAGGAGCCGCCGTTCCGGCACGGAGAGAGGTCATCGTGCGAAACTGGTGAATGGGCTCCTATCCTGTGTGCCCCCGGGAGCGTCGCAGGGTTAAGGCACTCCGTGGTGGAGGACGGCCTCGTTGGAGACCCCTGCACACCCAACTCCCCCGACGTGAAACCCTGGAACTTCACCTTGAGGCCTGAGGTCGCCTTCCACTTGGCCGGAGCTGAACCTGGGGTGCCGTGGGAGGAGTTCCTAGAAAGGGATTGCCAGCACGGTTTTCGCTTTGGGAGAACACGCAGCCTCGGCCCACAACGACAGTCCTGCCGTGCAGAGACGTCGGGCCGCCAGTGCTGTTCAGGCAGCTTTGAAGCCAAGCGCAAGGCGCCTCCAAACGGGGAGAAAGCGTACTCTCCCCTCCGCGTCCCACGTTCAAGCTGAATGACGCAGCATGTTTCTCGGAAGGCTCTGCCGAGCTATCTAGTACGAGGGAGAGAGCGCCTGCCTCTGCTGAGAAAGGTTTTGACGTGGGGATGGCTGGACAGGCGGAAGAGCGTTCCCCAGGCCCTGCAAAGTTTAGGCCTTGGTGATTCCGGATGGTCCCAAGGGTCCAGAGTTGTCCCTGGGAAAGCTGTCCTTTTCCCTCCTTTTCCGGCTGGAAGTACACCTCCGGCATCCGACTGCCGTTCGGAGACGTCCTGGGGGAGACGCCCTGCTTTCACTTGGGACGCACACTGGTGTTTCTCAGAAGAGCCCAAATTCCTCCCTGCGGGTGGGGGGGGTTGGCACACCAGCATGGAATGTAAGGCTGTTCAGAACTGCGTACCTTGAGGCCGTGTGAAGGCCGTACGAACGAGAGCTTTCGAGCGAACAGGGCAGCGCTTCGCCATCATCGTTGCACATTCACGGAGCTGAATCAAACGAACGCATTTACTTCCTGTGGCTCGAACACAGCCGAGGAGTTGGAAGGCATACAGTGTGCCCTTTGACGGTTGTTACAACGAACGTGAGTGCACCGTGTCTCGTGAAATACCTTCCACGGTCGAAGCATTCCGTTAAGGCATGCCCCTCCGCTCCCTCTGGCGCTCCGAGGTGTTACTAACGGGGGAAATCTGGACTTTTGCTTGAGGCCGGGGTGGGGCGGGGGGACTCACAATTCTTCTGCCGGCGAGCTCCAGAGCGCTCCTGCTGAAGCTCCCAGCAAGGAACTGAGAGCAGCAGGCCTCACACGAGTACACTCAGACTTCTTCTGTCACGAGTCGACTCAGACTTCTCATGTGAGGCCTTCCGGCAGCAAAGAGAAGGTGCGCGCGAGGAGTGTGCTTCAGGCAGCTCAGGACCCGCCACTCTCTCGTCTGCCACGGAGGGGAATAAGGTTTGGCCAGGGTCGCCCAGCTTCATACATGAGCTCATACGGGTATCCTCAGCGGTTTCTGATTACCTCAAGGAAACACAACGGGAGGAACAGGGCCCTTCCATGGAGGCCCTTGTGGGCACAGGGACCTCTGCGTGGGATCTACTGGGTAAGTATGGCAGTACCTCAGGGAGGCCTCAGGGACCAAGGCTCTCTGGCTCACGCCTAGCTGTGCAAAGAAGTGTGACAAACGTACGTACTGCTCCTCAGGCTGGGCCCACAGCCTAGCTTTCGCTTCTCTGAGAGTGCTGTCCCGAGTCTCCTCCTGGAGCCAGTCGTCAGCACGGTGCCTTTTGGCACTGCAGTTCTCTTTCAGTCAAGGAGGCCGTTCGACTGACGGGCAAAGGGAGTCCGCCCAGCGCTGCTTTCGCCAGTCTCTCTGACGACTGGGCCACTCAACCTAGGCAACCCAGAGCGGAGTACACTGCCCTTGCTATGAATGTGAAGAGCTGTCTCCAGGGGCCTGCTTAGGCGAAGGTTCCTCAGAAGCCAGGAGCCGCCGTTCCGGCACGGAGAGAGGTCATCGTGCGAAACTGGTGAATGGGCTCCTATCCTGTGTGCCCCCAGGAGCGTCGCAGGGTTAAGGCACTCCGTGGTGGAGGACGGCCTCGTTGGAGACCCCTGCACACCCAACTCCCCTGACGTGAAACCCTGGAACTTCACCTTGAGGCCTGAGGTCACCTTCCACTTGGCCGGAGCTGAACCTGGGGTGCCGTGGGAGGAGTTCCTAGAAAGGGATTGCCAGCACGGTTTTCGCTTTGGGAGAACACGCAGCCTCGGCCCACAACGACAGTCCTGCCGTGCAGAGACGTCGGGCCGCTAGTGCTGTTCAGGCAGCTTTGAAGCCAAGCGCAAGGCGCCTCCAAACGGGGAGAAAGCGTACTCTCCCCTCCGCGTCCCACGTTCAAGCTGAATGACGTAGCATGTTTCTCGGAAGGCTCTGCCGAGCTATCTAGTACGAGGGAGAGAGCGCCTGCCTCTGCTGAGAAAGGTTTTGACGTGGGGATGGCTGGACAGGCGGAAGAGCGTTCCCCAGGCCCTGCAAAGTTTAGGCTTTGGTGACTCTGGATGGTCCCAAGGGTCCAGAATTGTCCCTGGGAAAGCTGTCCTCTTTTTCTTTCTCCGGCTGGAAGGAAACAGCTGGCAACCGACTGCCGTACGCAGACGTCCTGGGGGAGCCCCCCGGTTTCATTTGGGACGCACGTGGGTGTCTCACAGAAGAGCCCAAATTCCTAATTGGGGGCACACCAGCATGGAACGTAAGGCTGTTTAGAACTGCGTACCCTGAGGCCGTTGGCAGGCCGTACAGACGAGAGCTTTCGAGCGAACAGGGCAGCGCTTCGCCATCATCGTTGCCCGTTCACGGAGCTTAATCAAACGAATGCCTTTACTTCCTGTGGCTCAAACGCAACAGAGGAGTTGGAAGGCATACAGTGCCCTTTGACAGTTGTTACGACGAACGTGAGTGCACAGTGTCTCGTGAAATACCTTCCACGGTCGAAGCATTCCGTTAAGGCATGCCCCTCCGCTCCCTCTGGCGCTCCGAGGTGTTACTAACGGGGGAAATCTGGACTTTTGCTTGAGGCCGGGGTGGGGCGGGGGGACTCACAATTCTTCTGCCGGCGAGCTCCAGAGCGCTCCTGCTGAAGCTCCCAGCAAGGAACTGAGAGCAGCAGGCCTCACACGAGTACACTCAGACTTCTTCTGTCACGAGTCGACTCAGACTTCTCATGTGAGGCCTTCCGGCAGCAAAGAGAAGGTGCGCGCGAGGAGTGTGCTTCAGGCAGCTCAGGACCCGCCACTCTCTCGTCTGCCACGGAGGGGAATAAGGTTTGGCCAGGGTCGCCCAGCTTCATACCTCAGCTCATACGGGTATCCTCAGCGGTTTCTGATTACCTCAAGGAAACACAACGGGAGGAACAGGGCCCTTCCATGGAGGCCCTTGTGGGCACAGGGACCTCTGCGTGGGATCTACTGGGTAAGTATGGCAGTACCTCAGGGAGGCCTCAGGGACCAAGGCTCTCTGGCTCACGCCTAGCTGTGCAAAGAAGTGTGGCAAACGTACGTACTGCTCCTCAGGCTGGGCCCACAGCCTAGCTTTCGCTTCTCTGAGAGTGCTGTCCCGAGTCTCCTCCTGGAGCCAGTCGTCAGCACGGTGCCTTTTGGCACTGCAGTTCTCTTTCAGTCAAGGAGGCCGTTCGACTGACGGGCAAAGGGAGTCCGCCCAGCGCTGCTTTCGCCAGTCTCTCTGACGACTGGGCCACTCAACCTAGGCAACCCAGAGAGGAGTACACTGCCCTTGCTATGAATGTGAAGAGCTGTCTCCAGGGGCCTGCTTAGGCGAAGGTTCCTCAGAAGCCAGGAGCCGCCGTTCCGGCACGGAGAGAGGTCATCGTGCGAAACTGGTGAATGGGCTCCTATCCTGTGTGCCCCCAGGAGCGTCGCAGGGTTAAGGCACTCCGTGGTGGAGGACGGCCTCGTTGGAGACCCCTGCACACCCAACTCCCCTGACGTGAAACCCTGGAACTTCACCTTGAGGCCTGAGGTCGCCTTCCACTTGGCCGGAGCTGAACCTGGGGTGCCGTGGGAGGAGTTCCTAGAAAGGGATTGCCAGCACGGTTTTCGCTTTGGGAGAACACGCAGCCTCGGCCCACAACGACAGTCCTGCCGTGCAGAGACGTCGGGCCGCTAGTGCTGTTCAGGCAGCTTTGAAGCCAAGCGCAAGGCGCCTCCAAACGGGGAGAAAGCGTACTCTCCCCTCCGCGTCCCACGTTCAAGCTGAATGACGCAGCATGTTTCTCGGAAGGCTCTGCCGAGCTATCTAGTACGAGGGAGAGAGCGCCTGCCTCTGCTGAGAAAGGTTTTGACGTGGGGATGGCTGGACAGGCGGAAGAGCGTTCCCCAGGCCCTGCAAAGTTTAGGCCTTGGTGATTCCGGATGGTCCCAAGGGTCCAGAGTTGTCCCTGGGAAAGCTGTCCTTTTCCCTCCTTTTCCGGCTGGAAGTACACCTCCGGCATCCGACTGCCGTTCGGAGACGTCCTGGGGGAGACGCCCTGCTTTCACTTGGGACGCACACTGGTGTTTCTCAGAAGAGCCCAAATTCCTCCCTGCGGGTGGGGGGGGTTGGCACACCAGCATGGAATGTAAGGCTGTTCAGAACTGCGTACCTTGAGGCCGTGTGAAGGCCGTACGAACGAGAGCTTTCGAGCGAACAGGGCAGCGCTTCGCCATCATCGTTGCACATTCACGGAGCTGAATCAAACGAACGCATTTACTTCCTGTGGCTCGAACACAGCCGAGGAGTTGGAAGGCATACAGTGTGCCCTTTGACGGTTGTTACAACGAACGTGAGTGCACAGTGTCTCGTGAAATACCTTCCACGGTCGAAGCATTCCGTTAAGGCATGCCCCTCCGCTCCCTCTGGCGCTCCGAGGTGTTACTAACGGGGGAAATCTGGACTTTTGCTTGAGGCCGGGGTGGGGCGGGGGGACTCACAATTCTTCTGCCGGCGAGCTCCAGAGCGCTCCTGCTGAAGCTCCCAGCAAGGAACTGAGAGCAGCAGGCCTCACACGAGTACACTCAGACTTCTGTCACGAGTCGACTCAGACTTCTCATGTGAGGCCTTCCGGCAGCAAAGAGAAGGTGCGCGCGAGGAGTGTGCTTCAGGCAGCTCAGGACCCGCCACTCTCTCGTCTGCCACGGAGGGGAATAAGGTTTGGCCAGGGTCGCCCAGCTTCATACCTGAGCTCATACGGGTATCCTCAGCGGTTTCTGATTACCTCAAGGAAACACAACGGGAGGAACAGGGCCCTTCCATGGAGGCCCTTGTGGGCACAGGGACCTCTGCGTGGGATCTACTGGGTAAGTATGGCAGTACCTCAGGGAGGCCTCAGGGACCAAGGCTCTCTGGCTCACGCCTAGCTGTGCAAACAAGTGTGGCAAACGTACGTACTGCTCCTCAGGCTGGGCCCACAGCCTAGCTTTCGCTTCTCTGAGAGTGCTGTCCCGAGTCTCCTCCTGGAGCCAGTCGTCAGCACGGTGCCTTTTGGCACTGCAGTTCTCTTTCAGTCAAGGAGGCCGTTCGACTGACGGGCAAAGGGAGTCCGCCCAGCGCTGCTTTCGCCAGTCTCTCTGACGACTGGGCCACTCAACCTAGGCAACCCAGCGAGGAGTACACTGCCCTTGCTATGAATGTGAAGAGCTGTCTCCAGGGGCCTGCTTAGGCGAAGGTTCCTCAGAAGCCAGGAGCCGCCGTTCCGGCACGGAGAGAGGTCATCGTGCGAAACTGGTGAATGGGCTCCTATCCTGTGTGCCCCCGGGAGCGTCGCAGGGTTAAGGCACTCCGTGGTGGAGGACGGCCTCGTTGGAGACCCCTGCACACCCAACTCCCCCGACGTGAAACACTGGAACTTCACCTTGAGGCCTGAGGTCACCTTCCACTTGGCCGGAGCTGAACCTGGGGTGCCGTGGGAGGAGTTCCTAGAAAGGGATTGCCAGCACGGTTTTCGCTTTGGGAGAACACGCAGCCTCGGCCCACAACGACAGTCCTGCCGTGCAGAGACGTCGGGCCGCTAGTGCTGTTCAGGCAGCTTTGAAGCCAAGCGCAAGGCGCCTCCAAACGGGGAGAAAGCGTACTCTCCCCTCCGCGTCCCACGTTCAAGCTGAATGACGCAGCATGTTTCTCGGAAGGCTCTGCCGAGCTATCTAGTACGAGGGAGAGAGCGCCTGCCTCTGCTGAGAAAGGTTTTGACGTGGGGATGGCTGGACAGGCGGAAGAGCGTTCCCCAGGCCCTGCAAAGTTTAGGCCTTGGTGATTCCGGATGGTCCCAAGGGTCCAGAGTTGTCCCTGGGAAAGCTGTCCTTTTCCCTCCTTTTCCGGCTGGAAGTACACCTCCGGCATCCGACTGCCGTTCGGAGACGTCCTGGGGGAGACGCCCTGCTTTCACTTGGGACGCACACTGGTGTTTCTCAGAAGAGCCCAAATTCCTCCCTGCGGGTGGGGGGGGTTGGCACACCAGCATGGAATGTAAGGCTGTTCAGAACTGCGTACCTTGAGGCCGTGTGAAGGCCGTACGAACGAGAGCTTTCGAGCGAACAGGGCAGCGCTTCGCCATCATCGTTGCACATTCACGGAGCTGAATCAAACGAACGCATTTACTTCCTGTGGCTCGAACACAGCCGAGGAGTTGGAAGGCATACAGTGTGCCCTTTGACGGTTGTTACAACGAACGTGAGTGCACAGTGTCTCGTGAAATACCTTCCACGGTCGAAGCATTCCGTTAAGGCATGCCCCTCCGCTCCCTCTGGCGCTCCGAGGTGTTACTAACGGGGGAAATCTGGACTTTTGCTTGAGGCCGGGGTGGGGCGGGGGGACTCACAATTCTTCTGCCGGCGAGCTCCAGAGCGCTCCTGCTGAAGCTCCCAGCAAGGAACTGAGAGCAGCAGGCCTCACACGAGTACACTCAGACTTCTTCTGTCACGAGTCGACTCAGACTTCTCATGTGAGGCCTTCCGGCAGCAAAGAGAAGGTGCGCGCGAGGAGTGTGCTTCAGGCAGCTCAGGACCCGCCACTCTCTCGTCTGCCACGGAGGGGAATAAGGTTTGGCCAGGGTCGCCCAGCTTCATACCTGAGCTCATACGGGTATCCTCAGCGGTTTCTGATTACCTCAAGGAAACACAACGGGAGGAACAGGGCCCTTCCGTGGAGGCCCTTGTGGGCACAGGGACCTCTGCGTGGGATCTACTGGGTAAGTATGGCAGTACCTCAGGGAGGCCTCAGGGACCAAGGCTCTCTGGCTCACGCCTAGCTGTGCAAAGAAGTGTGACAAACGTACGTACTGCTCCTCAGGCTGGGCCCACAGCCTAGCTTTCGCTTCTCTGAGAGTGCTGTCCCGAGTCTCCTCCTGGAGCCAGTCGTCAGCACGGTGCCTTTTGGCACTGCAGTTCTCTTTCAGTCAAGGAGGCCGTTCGACTGACGGGCAAAGGGAGTCCGCCCAGCGCTGCTTTCGCCAGTCTCTCTGACGACTGGGCCACTCAACCTAGGCAACCCAGCGAGGAGTACACTGCCCTTGCTATGAATGTGAAGAGCTGTCTCCAGGGGCCTGCTTAGGCGAAGGTTCCTCAGAAGCCAGGAGCCGCCGTTCCGGCACGGAGAGAGGTCATCGTGCGAAACTGGTGAATGGGCTCCTATCCTGTGTGCCCCCAGGAGCGTCGCAGGGTTAAGGCACTCCGTGGTGGAGGACGGCCTCGTTGGAGACCCCTGCACACCCAACTCCCCTGACGTGAAACCCTGGAACTTCACCTTGAGGCCTGAGGTCACCTTCCACTTGGCCGGAGCTGAACCTGGGGTGCCGTGGGAGGAGTTCCTAGAAAGGGATTGCCAGCACGGTTTTCGCTTTGGGAGAACACGCAGCCTCGGCCCACAACGACAGTCCTGCCGTGCAGAGACGTCGGGCCGCTAGTGCTGTTCAGGCAGCTTTGAAGCCAAGCGCAAGGCGCCTCCAAACGGGGAGAAAGCGTACTCTCCCCTCCGCGTCCCACGTTCAAGCTGAATGACGCAGCATGTTTCTCGGAAGGCTCTGCCGAGCTATCTAGTACGAGGGAGAGAGCGCCTGCCTCTGCTGAGAAAGGTTTTGACGTGGGGATGGCTGGACAGGCGGAAGAGCGTTCCCCAGGCCCTGCAAAGTTTAGGCCTTGGTGATTCCGGATGGTCCCAAGGGTCCAGAGTTGTCCCTGGGAAAGCTGTCCTTTTCCCTCCTTTTCCGGCTGGAAGTACACCTCCGGCATCCGACTGCCGTTCGGAGACGTCCTGGGGGAGACGCCCTGCTTTCACTTGGGACGCACACTGGTGTTTCTCAGAAGAGCCCAAATTCCTCCCTGCGGGTGGGGGGGGGTTGGCACACCAGCATGGAATGTAAGGCTGTTCAGAACTGCGTACCTTGAGGCCGTGTGAAGGCCGTACGAACGAGAGCTTTCGAGCGAACAGGGCAGCGCTTCGCCATCATCGTTGCACATTCACGGAGCTGAATCAAACGAACGCATTTACTTCCTGTGGCTCGAACACAGCCGAGGAGTTGGAAGGCATACAGTGTGCCCTTTGACGGTTGTTACAACGAACGTGAGTGCACAGTGTCTCGTGAAATACCTTCCACGGTCGAAGCATTCCGTTAAGGCATGCCCCTCCGCTCCCTCTGGCGCTCCGAGGTGTTACTAACGGGGGAAATCTGGACTTTTGCTTGAGGCCGGGGTGGGGCGGGGGGACTCACAATTCTTCTGCCGGCGAGCTCCAGAGCGCTCCTGCTGAAGCTCCCAGCAAGGAACTGAGAGCAGCAGGCCTCACACGAGTACACTCAGACTTCTGTCACGAGTCGACTCAGACTTCTCATGTGAGGCCTTCCGGCAGCAAAGAGAAGGTGCGCGCGAGGAGTGTGCTTCAGGCAGCTCAGGACCCGCCACTCTCTCGTCTGCCACGGAGGGGAATAAGGTTTGGCCAGGGTCGCCCAGCTTCATACCTGAGCTCATACGGGTATCCTCAGCGGTTTCTGATTACCTCAAGGAAACACAACGGGAGGAACAGGGCCCTTCCATGGAGGCCCTTGTGGGCACAGGGACCTCTGCGTGGGATCTACTGGGTAAGTATGGCAGTACCTCAGGGAGGCCTCAGGGACCAAGGCTCTCTGGCTCACGCCTAGCTGTGCAAACAAGTGTGGCAAACGTACGTACTGCTCCTCAGGCTGGGCCCACAGCCTAGCTTTCGCTTCTCTGAGAGTGCTGTCCCGAGTCTCCTCCTGGAGCCAGTCGTCAGCACGGTGCCTTTTGGCACTGCAGTTCTCTTTCAGTCAAGGAGGCCGTTCGACTGACGGGCAAAGGGAGTCCGCCCAGCGCTGCTTTCGCCAGTCTCTCTGACGACTGGGCCACTCAACCTAGGCAACCCAGCGAGGAGTACACTGCCCTTGCTATGAATGTGAAGAGCTGTCTCCAGGGGCCTGCTTAGGCGAAGGTTCCTCAGAAGCCAGGAGCCGCCGTTCCGGCACGGAGAGAGGTCATCGTGCGAAACTGGTGAATGGGCTCCTATCCTGTGTGCCCCCAGGAGCGTCGCAGGGTTAAGGCACTCCGTGGTGGAGGACGGCCTCGTTGGAGACCCCTGCACACCCAACTCCCCCGACGTGAAACACTGGAACTTCACCTTGAGGCCTGAGGTCACCTTCCACTTGGCCGGAGCTGAACCTGGGGTGCCGTGGGAGGAGTTCCTAGAAAGGGATTGCCAGCACGGTTTTCGCTTTGGGAGAACACGCAGCCTCGGCCCACAACGACAGTCCTGCCGTGCAGAGACGTCGGGCCGCTAGTGCTGTTCAGGCAGCTTTGAAGCCAAGCTCAAGGCGCCTCCAAACGGGGAGAAAGCGTACTCTCCCCTCCGCGTCCCACGTTCAAGCTGAATGACGCAGCATGTTTCTCGGAAGGCTCTGCCGAGCTATCTAGTACGAGGGAGAGAGCGCCTGCCTCTGCTGAGAAAGGTTTTGACGTGGGGATGGCTGGACAGGCGGAAGAGCGTTCCCCAGGCCCTGCAAAGTTTAGGCCTTGGTGATTCCGGATGGTCCCAAGGGTCCAGAGTTGTCCCTGGGAAAGCTGTCCTTTTCCCTCCTTTTCCGGCTGGAAGTACACCTCCGGCATCCGACTGCCGTTCGGAGACGTCCTGGGGGAGACGCCCTGCTTTCACTTGGGACGCACACTGGTGTTTCTCAGAAGAGCCCAAATTCCTCCCTGCGGGTGGGGGGGGGTTGGCACACCAGCATGGAATGTAAGGCTGTTCAGAACTGCGTACCTTGAGGCCGTGTGAAGGCCGTACGAACGAGAGCTTTCGAGCGAACAGGGCAGCGCTTCGCCATCATCGTTGCACATTCACGGAGCTGAATCAAACGAACGCATTTACTTCCTGTGGCTCGAACACAGCCGAGGAGTTGGAAGGCATACAGTGTGCCCTTTGACGGTTGTTACAACGAACGTGAGTGCACAGTGTCTCGTGAAATACCTTCCACGGTCGAAGCATTCCGTTAAGGCATGCCCCTCCGCTCCCTCTGGCGCTCCGAGGTGTTACTAACGGGGGAAATCTGGACTTTTGCTTGAGGCCGGGGTGGGGCGGGGGGACTCACAATTCTTCTGCCGGCGAGCTCCAGAGCGCTCCTGCTGAAGCTCCCAGCAAGGAACTGAGAGCAGCAGGCCTCACACGAGTACACTCAGACTTCTTCTGTCACGAGTCGACTCAGACTTCTCATGTGAGGCCTTCCGGCAGCAAAGAGAAGGTGCGCGCGAGGAGTGTGCTTCAGGCAGCTCAGGACCCGCCACTCTCTCGTCTGCCACGGAGGGGAATAAGGTTTGGCCAGGGTCGCCCAGCTTCATACCTGAGCTCATACGGGTATCCTCAGCGGTTTCTGATTACCTCAAGGAAACACAACGGGAGGAACAGGGCCCTTCCGTGGAGGCCCTTGTGGGCACAGGGACCTCTGCGTGGGATCTACTGGGTAAGTATGGCAGTACCTCAGGGAGGCCTCAGGGACCAAGGCTCTCTGGCTCACGCCTAGCTGTGCAAAGAAGTGTGGCAAACGTACGTACTGCTCCTCAGGCTGGGCCCACAGCCTAGCTTTCGCTTCTCTGAGAGTGCTGTCCCGAGTCTCCTCCTGGAGCCAGTCGTCAGCACGGTGCCTTTTGGCACTGCAGTTCTCTTTCAGTCAAGGAGGCCGTTCGACTGACGGGCAAAGGGAGTCCGCCCAGCGCTGCTTTCGCCAGTCTCTCTGACGACTGGGCCACTCAACCTAGGCAACCCAGCGAGGAGTACACTGCCCTTGCTATGAATGTGAAGAGCTGTCTCCAGGGGCCTGCTTAGGCGAAGGTTCCTCAGAAGCCAGGAGCCGCCGTTCCGGCACGGAGAGAGGTCATCGTGCGAAACTGGTGAATGGGCTCCTATCCTGTGTGCCCCCGGGAGCGTCGCAGGGTTAAGGCACTCCGTGGTGGAGGACGGCCTCGTTGGAGACCCCTGCACACCCAACTCCCCCGACGTGAAACCCTGGAACTTCACCTTGAGGCCTGAGGTCGCCTTCCACTTGGCCGGAGCTGAACCTGGGGTGCCGTGGGAGGAGTTCCTAGAAAGGGATTGCCAGCACGGTTTTCGCTTTGGGAGAACACGCAGCCTCGGCCCACAACGACAGTCCTGCCGTGCAGAGACGTCGGGCCGCCAGTGCTGTTCAGGCAGCTTTGAAGCCAAGCGCAAGGCGCCTCCAAACGGGGAGAAAGCGTACTCTCCCCTCCGCGTCCCACGTTCAAGCTGAATGACGCAGCATGTTTCTCGGAAGGCTCTGCCGAGCTATCTAGTACGAGGGAGAGAGCGCCTGCCTCTGCTGAGAAAGGTTTTGACGTGGGGATGGCTGGACAGGCGGAAGAGCGTTCCCCAGGCCCTGCAAAGTTTAGGCCTTGGTGATTCCGGATGGTCCCAAGGGTCCAGAGTTGTCCCTGGGAAAGCTGTCCTTTTCCCTCCTTTTCCGGCTGGAAGTACACCTCCGGCATCCGACTGCCGTTCGGAGACGTCCTGGGGGAGACGCCCTGCTTTCACTTGGGACGCACACTGGTGTTTCTCAGAAGAGCCCAAATTCCTCCCTGCGGGTGGGGGGGGTTGGCACACCAGCATGGAATGTAAGGCTGTTCAGAACTGCGTACCTTGAGGCCGTGTGAAGGCCGTACGAACGAGAGCTTTCGAGCGAACAGGGCAGCGCTTCGCCATCATCGTTGCACATTCACGGAGCTGAATCAAACGAACGCATTTACTTCCTGTGGCTCGAACACAGCCGAGGAGTTGGAAGGCATACAGTGTGCCCTTTGACGGTTGTTACAACGAACGTGAGTGCACCGTGTCTCGTGAAATACCTTCCACGGTCGAAGCATTCCGTTAAGGCATGCCCCTCCGCTCCCTCTGGCGCTCCGAGGTGTTACTAACGGGGGAAATCTGGACTTTTGCTTGAGGCCGGGGTGGGGCGGGGGGACTCACAATTCTTCTGCCGGCGAGCTCCAGAGCGCTCCTGCTGAAGCTCCCAGCAAGGAACTGAGAGCAGCAGGCCTCACACGAGTACACTCAGACTTCTTCTGTCACGAGTCGACTCAGACTTCTCATGTGAGGCCTTCCGGCAGCAAAGAGAAGGTGCGCGCGAGGAGTGTGCTTCAGGCAGCTCAGGACCCGCCACTCTCTCGTCTGCCACGGAGGGGAATAAGGTTTGGCCAGGGTCGCCCAGCTTCATACATGAGCTCATACGGGTATCCTCAGCGGTTTCTGATTACCTCAAGGAAACACAACGGGAGGAACAGGGCCCTTCCATGGAGGCCCTTGTGGGCACAGGGACCTCTGCGTGGGATCTACTGGGTAAGTATGGCAGTACCTCAGGGAGGCCTCAGGGACCAAGGCTCTCTGGCTCACGCCTAGCTGTGCAAAGAAGTGTGACAAACGTACGTACTGCTCCTCAGGCTGGGCCCACAGCCTAGCTTTCGCTTCTCTGAGAGTGCTGTCCCGAGTCTCCTCCTGGAGCCAGTCGTCAGCACGGTGCCTTTTGGCACTGCAGTTCTCTTTCAGTCAAGGAGGCCGTTCGACTGACGGGCAAAGGGAGTCCGCCCAGCGCTGCTTTCGCCAGTCTCTCTGACGACTGGGCCACTCAACCTAGGCAACCCAGAGCGGAGTACACTGCCCTTGCTATGAATGTGAAGAGCTGTCTCCAGGGGCCTGCTTAGGCGAAGGTTCCTCAGAAGCCAGGAGCCGCCGTTCCGGCACGGAGAGAGGTCATCGTGCGAAACTGGTGAATGGGCTCCTATCCTGTGTGCCCCCAGGAGCGTCGCAGGGTTAAGGCACTCCGTGGTGGAGGACGGCCTCGTTGGAGACCCCTGCACACCCAACTCCCCTGACGTGAAACCCTGGAACTTCACCTTGAGGCCTGAGGTCACCTTCCACTTGGCCGGAGCTGAACCTGGGGTGCCGTGGGAGGAGTTCCTAGAAAGGGATTGCCAGCACGGTTTTCGCTTTGGGAGAACACGCAGCCTCGGCCCACAACGACAGTCCTGCCGTGCAGAGACGTCGGGCCGCTAGTGCTGTTCAGGCAGCTTTGAAGCCAAGCGCAAGGCGCCTCCAAACGGGGAGAAAGCGTACTCTCCCCTCCGCGTCCCACGTTCAAGCTGAATGACGTAGCATGTTTCTCGGAAGGCTCTGCCGAGCTATCTAGTACGAGGGAGAGAGCGCCTGCCTCTGCTGAGAAAGGTTTTGACGTGGGGATGGCTGGACAGGCGGAAGAGCGTTCCCCAGGCCCTGCAAAGTTTAGGCTTTGGTGACTCTGGATGGTCCCAAGGGTCCAGAATTGTCCCTGGGAAAGCTGTCCTCTTTTTCTTTCTCCGGCTGGAAGGAAACAGCTGGCAACCGACTGCCGTACGCAGACGTCCTGGGGGAGCCCCCCGGTTTCATTTGGGACGCACGTGGGTGTCTCACAGAAGAGCCCAAATTCCTAATTGGGGGCACACCAGCATGGAACGTAAGGCTGTTTAGAACTGCGTACCCTGAGGCCGTTGGCAGGCCGTACAGACGAGAGCTTTCGAGCGAACAGGGCAGCGCTTCGCCATCATCGTTGCCCGTTCACGGAGCTTAATCAAACGAATGCCTTTACTTCCTGTGGCTCAAACGCAACAGAGGAGTTGGAAGGCATACAGTGCCCTTTGACAGTTGTTACGACGAACGTGAGTGCACAGTGTCTCGTGAAATACCTTCCACGGTCGAAGCATTCCGTTAAGGCATGCCCCTCCGCTCCCTCTGGCGCTCCGAGGTGTTACTAACGGGGGAAATCTGGACTTTTGCTTGAGGCCGGGGTGGGGCGGGGGGACTCACAATTCTTCTGCCGGCGAGCTCCAGAGCGCTCCTGCTGAAGCTCCCAGCAAGGAACTGAGAGCAGCAGGCCTCACACGAGTACACTCAGACTTCTTCTGTCACGAGTCGACTCAGACTTCTCATGTGAGGCCTTCCGGCAGCAAAGAGAAGGTGCGCGCGAGGAGTGTGCTTCAGGCAGCTCAGGACCCGCCACTCTCTCGTCTGCCACGGAGGGGAATAAGGTTTGGCCAGGGTCGCCCAGCTTCATACCTCAGCTCATACGGGTATCCTCAGCGGTTTCTGATTACCTCAAGGAAACACAACGGGAGGAACAGGGCCCTTCCATGGAGGCCCTTGTGGGCACAGGGACCTCTGCGTGGGATCTACTGGGTAAGTATGGCAGTACCTCAGGGAGGCCTCAGGGACCAAGGCTCTCTGGCTCACGCCTAGCTGTGCAAAGAAGTGTGGCAAACGTACGTACTGCTCCTCAGGCTGGGCCCACAGCCTAGCTTTCGCTTCTCTGAGAGTGCTGTCCCGAGTCTCCTCCTGGAGCCAGTCGTCAGCACGGTGCCTTTTGGCACTGCAGTTCTCTTTCAGTCAAGGAGGCCGTTCGACTGACGGGCAAAGGGAGTCCGCCCAGCGCTGCTTTCGCCAGTCTCTCTGACGACTGGGCCACTCAACCTAGGCAACCCAGAGAGGAGTACACTGCCCTTGCTATGAATGTGAAGAGCTGTCTCCAGGGGCCTGCTTAGGCGAAGGTTCCTCAGAAGCCAGGAGCCGCCGTTCCGGCACGGAGAGAGGTCATCGTGCGAAACTGGTGAATGGGCTCCTATCCTGTGTGCCCCCAGGAGCGTCGCAGGGTTAAGGCACTCCGTGGTGGAGGACGGCCTCGTTGGAGACCCCTGCACACCCAACTCCCCTGACGTGAAACCCTGGAACTTCACCTTGAGGCCTGAGGTCGCCTTCCACTTGGCCGGAGCTGAACCTGGGGTGCCGTGGGAGGAGTTCCTAGAAAGGGATTGCCAGCACGGTTTTCGCTTTGGGAGAACACGCAGCCTCGGCCCACAACGACAGTCCTGCCGTGCAGAGACGTCGGGCCGCTAGTGCTGTTCAGGCAGCTTTGAAGCCAAGCGCAAGGCGCCTCCAAACGGGGAGAAAGCGTACTCTCCCCTCCGCGTCCCACGTTCAAGCTGAATGACGCAGCATGTTTCTCGGAAGGCTCTGCCGAGCTATCTAGTACGAGGGAGAGAGCGCCTGCCTCTGCTGAGAAAGGTTTTGACGTGGGGATGGCTGGACAGGCGGAAGAGCGTTCCCCAGGCCCTGCAAAGTTTAGGCCTTGGTGATTCCGGATGGTCCCAAGGGTCCAGAGTTGTCCCTGGGAAAGCTGTCCTTTTCCCTCCTTTTCCGGCTGGAAGTACACCTCCGGCATCCGACTGCCGTTCGGAGACGTCCTGGGGGAGACGCCCTGCTTTCACTTGGGACGCACACTGGTGTTTCTCAGAAGAGCCCAAATTCCTCCCTGCGGGTGGGGGGGGTTGGCACACCAGCATGGAATGTAAGGCTGTTCAGAACTGCGTACCTTGAGGCCGTGTGAAGGCCGTACGAACGAGAGCTTTCGAGCGAACAGGGCAGCGCTTCGCCATCATCGTTGCACATTCACGGAGCTGAATCAAACGAACGCATTTACTTCCTGTGGCTCGAACACAGCCGAGGAGTTGGAAGGCATACAGTGTGCCCTTTGACGGTTGTTACAACGAACGTGAGTGCACAGTGTCTCGTGAAATACCTTCCACGGTCGAAGCATTCCGTTAAGGCATGCCCCTCCGCTCCCTCTGGCGCTCCGAGGTGTTACTAACGGGGGAAATCTGGACTTTTGCTTGAGGCCGGGGTGGGGCGGGGGGACTCACAATTCTTCTGCCGGCGAGCTCCAGAGCGCTCCTGCTGAAGCTCCCAGCAAGGAACTGAGAGCAGCAGGCCTCACACGAGTACACTCAGACTTCTGTCACGAGTCGACTCAGACTTCTCATGTGAGGCCTTCCGGCAGCAAAGAGAAGGTGCGCGCGAGGAGTGTGCTTCAGGCAGCTCAGGACCCGCCACTCTCTCGTCTGCCACGGAGGGGAATAAGGTTTGGCCAGGGTCGCCCAGCTTCATACCTGAGCTCATACGGGTATCCTCAGCGGTTTCTGATTACCTCAAGGAAACACAACGGGAGGAACAGGGCCCTTCCATGGAGGCCCTTGTGGGCACAGGGACCTCTGCGTGGGATCTACTGGGTAAGTATGGCAGTACCTCAGGGAGGCCTCAGGGACCAAGGCTCTCTGGCTCACGCCTAGCTGTGCAAAGAAGTGTGACAAACGTACGTACTGCTCCTCAGGCTGGGCCCACAGCCTAGCTTTCGCTTCTCTGAGAGTGCTGTCCCGAGTCTCCTCCTGGAGCCAGTCGTCAGCACGGTGCCTTTTGGCACTGCAGTTCTCTTTCAGTCAAGGAGGCCGTTCGACTGACGGGCAAAGGGAGTCCGCCCAGCGCTGCTTTCGCCAGTCTCTCTGACGACTGGGCCACTCAACCTAGGCAACCCAGAGAGGAGTACACTGCCCTTGCTATGAATGTGAAGAGCTGTCTCCAGGGGCCTGCTTAGGCGAAGGTTCCTCAGAAGCCAGGAGCCGCCGTTCCGGCACGGAGAGAGGTCATCGTGCGAAACTGGTGAATGGGCTCCTATCCTGTGTGCCCCCGGGAGCGTCGCAGGGTTAAGGCACTCCGTGGTGGAGGACGGCCTCGTTGGAGACCCCTGCACACCCAACTCCCCCGACGTGAAACCCTGGAACTTCACCTTGAGGCCTGAGGTCGCCTTCCACTTGGCCGGAGCTGAACCTGGGGTGCCGTGGGAGGAGTTCCTAGAAAGGGATTGCCAGCACGGTTTTCGCTTTGGGAGAACACGCAGCCTCGGCCCACAACGACAGTCCTGCCGTGCAGAGACGTCGGGCCGCCAGTGCTGTTCAGGCAGCTTTGAAGCCAAGCGCAAGGCGCCTCCAAACGGGGAGAAAGCGTACTCTCCCCTCCGCGTCCCACGTTCAAGCTGAATGACGCAGCATGTTTCTCGGAAGGCTCTGCCGAGCTATCTAGTACGAGGGAGAGAGCGCCTGCCTCTGCTGAGAAAGGTTTTGACGTGGGGATGGCTGGACAGGCGGAAGAGCGTTCCCCAGGCCCTGCAAAGTTTAGGCCTTGGTGATTCCGGATGGTCCCAAGGGTCCAGAGTTGTCCCTGGGAAAGCTGTCCTTTTCCCTCCTTTTCCGGCTGGAAGTACACCTCCGGCATCCGACTGCCGTTCGGAGACGTCCTGGGGGAGACGCCCTGCTTTCACTTGGGACGCACACTGGTGTTTCTCAGAAGAGCCCAAATTCCTCCCTGCGGGTGGGGGGGGGTTGGCACACCAGCATGGAATGTAAGGCTGTTCAGAACTGCGTACCTTGAGGCCGTGTGAAGGCCGTACGAACGAGAGCTTTCGAGCGAACAGGGCAGCGCTTCGCCATCATCGTTGCACATTCACGGAGCTGAATCAAACGAACGCATTTACTTCCTGTGGCTCGAACACAGCCGAGGAGTTGGAAGGCATACAGTGTGCCCTTTGACGGTTGTTACAACGAACGTGAGTGCACAGTGTCTCGTGAAATACCTTCCACGGTCGAAGCATCCCGTTAAGGCATGCCCCTCCGCTCCCTCTGGCGCTCCGAGGTGTTACTAACGGGGGAAATCTGGACTTTTGCTTGAGGCCGGGGTGGGGCGGGGGGACTCACAATTCTTCTGCCGGCGAGCTCCAGAGCGCTCCTGCTGAAGCTCCCAGCAAGGAACTGAGAGCAGCAGGCCTCACACGAGTACACTCAGACTTCTTCTGTCACGAGTCGACTCAGACTTCTCATGTGAGGCCTTCCGGCAGCAAAGAGAAGGTGCGCGCGAGGAGTGTGCTTCAGGCAGCTCAGGACCCGCCACTCTCTCGTCTGCCACGGAGGGGAATAAGGTTTGGCCAGGGTCGCCCAGCTTCATACCTGAGCTCATACGGGTATCCTCAGCGGTTTCTGATTACCTCAAGGAAACACAACGGGAGGAACAGGGCCCTTCCGTGGAGGCCCTTGTGGGCACAGGGACCTCTGCGTGGGATCTACTGGGTAAGTATGGCAGTACCTCAGGGAGACCTCAGGGACCAAGGCTCTCTGGCTCACGCCTAGCTGTGCAAAGAAGTGTGGCAAACGTACGTACTGCTCCTCAGGCTGGGCCCACAGCCTAGCTTTCGCTTCTCTGAGAGTGCTGTCCCGAGTCTCCTCCTGGAGCCAGTCGTCAGCACGGTGCCTTTTGGCACTGCAGTTCTCTTTCAGTCAAGGAGGCCGTTCGACTGACGGGCAAAGGGAGTCCGCCCAGCGCTGCTTTCGCCAGTCTCTCTGACGACTGGGCCACTCAACCTAGGCAACCCAGAGAGGAGTACACTGCCCTTGCTATGAATGTGAAGAGCTGTCTCCAGGGGCCTCCTTAGGCGAAGGTTCCTCAGAAGCCAGGAGCCGCCGTTCCGGCACGGAGAGAGGTCATCGTGCGAAACTGGTGAATGGGCTCCTATCCTGTGTGCCCCCGGGAGCGTCGCAGGGTTAAGGCACTCCGTGGTGGAGGACGGCCTCGTTGGAGACCCCTGCACACCCAACTCCCCTGACGTGAAACCCTGGAACTTCACCTTGAGGCCTGAGGTCGCCTTCCACTTGGCCGGAGCTGAACCTGGGGTGCCGTGGGAGGAGTTCCTAGAAAGGGATTGCCAGCACGGTTTTCGCTTTGGGAGAACACGCAGCCTCGGCCCACAACGACAGTCCTGCCGTGCAGAGACGTCGGGCCGCTAGTGCTGTTCAGGCAGCTTTGAAGCCAAGCGCAAGGCGCCTCCAAACGGGGAGAAAGCGTACTCTCCCCTCCGCGTCCCACGTTCAAGCTGAATGACGCAGCATGTTTCTCGGAAGGCTCTGCCGAGCTATCTAGTACGAGGGAGAGAGCGCCTGCCTCTGCTGAGAAAGGTTTTGACGTGGGGATGGCTGGACAGGCGGAAGAGCGTTCCCCAGGCCCTGCAAAGTTTAGGCCTTGGTGATTCCGGATGGTCCCAAGGGTCCAGAGTTGTCCCTGGGAAAGCTGTCCTTTTCCCTCCTTTTCCGGCTGGAAGTACACCTCCGGCATCCGACTGCCGTTCGGAGACGTCCTGGGGGAGACGCCCTGCTTTCACTTGGGACGCACACTGGTGTTTCTCAGAAGAGCCCAAATTCCTCCCTGCGGGTGTGGGGGGGTTGGCACACCAGCATGGAATGTAAGGCTGTTCAGAACTGCGTACCTTGAGGCCGTGTGAAGGCCGTACGAACGAGAGCTTTCGAGCGAACAGGGCAGCGCTTCGCCATCATCGTTGCACATTCACGGAGCTGAATCAAACGAACGCATTTACTTCCTGTGGCTCGAACACAGCCGAGGAGTTGGAAGGCATACAGTGTGCCCTTTGACGGTTGTTACAACGAACGTGAGTGCACAGTGTCTCGTGAAATACCTTCCACGGTCGAAGCATTCCGTTAAGGCATGCCCCTCCGCTCCCTCTGGCGCTCCGAGGTGTTACTAACGGGGGAAATCTGGACTTTTGCTTGAGGCCGGGGTGGGGCGGGGGGACTCACAATTCTTCTGCCGGCGAGCTCCAGAGCGCTCCTGCTGAAGCTCCCAGCAAGGAACTGAGAGCAGCAGGCCTCACACGAGTACACTCAGACTTCTTCTGTCACGAGTCGACTCAGACTTCTCATGTGAGGCCTTCCGGCAGCAAAGAGAAGGTGCGCGCGAGGAGTGTGCTTCAGGCAGCTCAGGACCCGCCACTCTCTCGTCTGCCACGGAGGGGAATAAGGTTTGGCCAGGGTCGCCCAGCTTCATACCTGAGCTCATACGGGTATCCTCAGCGGTTTCTGATTACCTCAAGGAAACACAACGGGAGGAACAGGGCCCTTCCGTGGAGGCCCTTGTGGGCACAGGGACCTCTGCGTGGGATCTACTGGGTAAGTATGGCAGTACCTCAGGGAGGCCTCAGGGACCAAGGCTCTCTGGCTCACGCCTAGCTGTGCAAAGAAGTGTGGCAAACGTACGTACTGCTCCTCAGGCTGGGCCCACAGCCTAGCTTTCGCTTCTCTGAGAGTGCTGTCCCGAGTCTCCTCCTGGAGCCAGTCGTCAGCACGGTGCCTTTTGGCACTGCAGTTCTCTTTCAGTCAAGGAGGCCGTTCGACTGACGGGCAAAGGGAGTCCGCCCAGCGCTGCTTTCGCCAGTCTCTCTGACGACTGGGCCACTCAACCTAGGCAACCCAGCGAGGAGTACACTGCCCTTGCTATGAATGTGAAGAGCTGTCTCCAGGGGCCTGCTTAGGCGAAGGTTCCTCAGAAGCCAGGAGCCGCCGTTCCGGCACGGAGAGAGGTCATCGTGCGAAACTGGTGAATGGGCTCCTATCCTGTGTGCCCCCAGGAGCGTCGCAGGGTTAAGGCACTCCGTGGTGGAGGACGGCCTCGTTGGAGACCCCTGCACACCCAACTCCCCTGACGTGAAACCCTGGAACTTCACCTTGAGGCCTGAGGTCACCTTCCACTTGGCCGGAGCTGAACCTGGGGTGCCGTGGGAGGAGTTCCTAGAAAGGGATTGCCAGCACGGTTTTCGCTTTGGGAGAACACGCAGCCTCGGCCCACAACGACAGTCCTGCCGTGCAGAGACGTCGGGCCGCTAGTGCTGTTCAGGCAGCTTTGAAGCCAAGCGCAAGGCGCCTCCAAACGGGGAGAAAGCGTACTCTCCCCTCCGCGTCCCACGTTCAAGCTGAATGACGCAGCATGTTTCTCGGAAGGCTCTGCCGAGCTATCTAGTACGAGGGAGAGAGCGCCTGCCTCTGCTGAGAAAGGTTTTGACGTGGGGATGGCTGGACAGGCGGAAGAGCGTTCCCCAGGCCCTGCAAAGTTTAGGCCTTGGTGATTCCGGATGGTCCCAAGGGTCCAGAGTTGTCCCTGGGAAAGCTGTCCTTTTCCCTCCTTTTCCGGCTGGAAGTACACCTCCGGCATCCGACTGCCGTTCGGAGACGTCCTGGGGGAGACGCCCTGCTTTCACTTGGGACGCACACTGGTGTTTCTCAGAAGAGCCCAAATTCCTCCCTGCGGGTGGGGGGGGGTTGGCACACCAGCATGGAATGTAAGGCTGTTCAGAACTGCGTACCTTGAGGCCGTGTGAAGGCCGTACGAACGAGAGCTTTCGAGCGAACAGGGCAGCGCTTCGCCATCATCGTTGCACATTCACGGAGCTGAATCAAACGAACGCATTTACTTCCTGTGGCTCGAACACAGCCGAGGAGTTGGAAGGCATACAGTGTGCCCTTTGACGGTTGTTACAACGAACGTGAGTGCACAGTGTCTCGTGAAATACCTTCCACGGTCGAAGCATTCCGTTAAGGCATGCCCCTCCGCTCCCTCTGGCGCTCCGAGGTGTTACTAACGGGGGAAATCTGGACTTTTGCTTGAGGCCGGGGTGGGGCGGGGGGACTCACAATTCTTCTGCCGGCGAGCTCCAGAGCGCTCCTGCTGAAGCTCCCAGCAAGGAACTGAGAGCAGCAGGCCTCACACGAGTACACTCAGACTTCTGTCACGAGTCGACTCAGACTTCTCATGTGAGGCCTTCCGGCAGCAAAGAGAAGGTGCGCGCGAGGAGTGTGCTTCAGGCAGCTCAGGACCCGCCACTCTCTCGTCTGCCACGGA
Organism: Grampus griseus; assembly: GCF_964374135.1. NCBI lineage: Eukaryota > Metazoa > Chordata > Mammalia > Artiodactyla > Delphinidae > Grampus > Grampus griseus. Next base: position 13,284 of record NW_028133214.1, on the reverse strand, counting down.
GGGGAATAAGGTTTGGCCAGGGTCGCCCAGCTTCATACCTGAGCTCATACGGGTATCCTCAGCGGTTTCTGATTACCTCAAGGAAACACAACGGGAGGAACAGGGCCCTTCCATGGAGGCCCTTGTGGGCACAGGGACCTCTGCGTGGGATCTACTGGGTAAGTATGGCAGTACCTCAGGGAGGCCTCAGGGACCAAGGCTCTCTGGCTCACGCCTAGCTGTGCAAACAAGTGTGGCAAACGTACGTACTGCTCCTCAGGCTGGGCCCACAGCCTAGCTTTCGCTTCTCTGAGAGTGCTGTCCCGAGTCTCCTCCTGGAGCCAGTCGTCAGCACGGTGCCTTTTGGCACTGCAGTTCTCTTTCAGTCAAGGAGGCCGTTCGACTGACGGGCAAAGGGAGTCCGCCCAGCGCTGCTTTCGCCAGTCTCTCTGACGACTGGGCCACTCAACCTAGGCAACCCAGCGAGGAGTACACTGCCCTTGCTATGAATGTGAAGAGCTGTCTCCAGGGGCCTGCTTAGGCGAAGGTTCCTCAGAAGCCAGGAGCCGCCGTTCCGGCACGGAGAGAGGTCATCGTGCGAAACTGGTGAATGGGCTCCTATCCTGTGTGCCCCCGGGAGCGTCGCAGGGTTAAGGCACTCCGTGGTGGAGGACGGCCTCGTTGGAGACCCCTGCACACCCAACTCCCCCGACGTGAAACACTGGAACTTCACCTTGAGGCCTGAGGTCACCTTCCACTTGGCCGGAGCTGAACCTGGGGTGCCGTGGGAGGAGTTCCTAGAAAGGGATTGCCAGCACGGTTTTCGCTTTGGGAGAACACGCAGCCTCGGCCCACAACGACAGTCCTGCCGTGCAGAGACGTCGGGCCGCTAGTGCTGTTCAGGCAGCTTTGAAGCCAAGCTCAAGGCGCCTCCAAACGGGGAGAAAGCGTACTCTCCCCTCCGCGTCCCACGTTCAAGCTGAATGACGCAGCATGTTTCTCGGAAGGCTCTGCCGAGCTATCTAGTACGAGGGAGAGAGCGCCTGCCTCTGCTGAGAAAGGTTTTGACGTGGGGATGGCTGGACAGGCGGAAGAGCGTTCCCCAGGCCCTGCAAAGTTTAGGCCTTGGTGATTCCGGATGGTCCCAAGGGTCCAGAGTTGTCCCTGGGAAAGCTGTCCTTTTCCCTCCTTTTCCGGCTGGAAGTACACCTCCGGCATCCGACTGCCGTTCGGAGACGTCCTGGGGGAGACGCCCTGCTTTCACTTGGGACGCACACTGGTGTTTCTCAGAAGAGCCCAAATTCCTCCCTGCGGGTGGGGGGGGGTTGGCACACCAGCATGGAATGTAAGGCTGTTCAGAACTGCGTACCTTGAGGCCGTGTGAAGGCCGTACGAACGAGAGCTTTCGAGCGAACAGGGCAGCGCTTCGCCATCATCGTTGCACATTCACGGAGCTGAATCAAACGAACGCATTTACTTCCTGTGGCTCGAACACAGCCGAGGAGTTGGAAGGCATACAGTGTGCCCTTTGACGGTTGTTACAACGAACGTGAGTGCACAGTGTCTCGTGAAATACCTTCCACGGTCGAAGCATTCCGTTAAGGCATGCCCCTCCGCTCCCTCTGGCGCTCCGAGGTGTTACTAACGGGGGAAATCTGGACTTTTGCTTGAGGCCGGGGTGGGGCGGGGGGACTCACAATTCTTCTGCCGGCGAGCTCCAGAGCGCTCCTGCTGAAGCTCCCAGCAAGGAACTGAGAGCAGCAGGCCTCACACGAGTACACTCAGACTTCTTCTGTCACGAGTCGACTCAGACTTCTCATGTGAGGCCTTCCGGCAGCAAAGAGAAGGTGCGCGCGAGGAGTGTGCTTCAGGCAGCTCAGGACCCGCCACTCTCTCGTCTGCCACGGAGGGGAATAAGGTTTGGCCAGGGTCGCCCAGCTTCATACCTGAGCTCATACGGGTATCCTCAGCGGTTTCTGATTACCTCAAGGAAACACAACGGGAGGAACAGGGCCCTTCCGTGGAGGCCCTTGTGGGCACAGGGACCTCTGCGTGGGATCTACTGGGTAAGTATGGCAGTACCTCAGGGAGGCCTCAGGGACCAAGGCTCTCTGGCTCACGCCTAGCTGTGCAAAGAAGTGTGGCAAACGTACGTACTGCTCCTCAGGCTGGGCCCACAGCCTAGCTTTCGCTTCTCTGAGAGTGCTGTCCCGAGTCTCCTCCTGGAGCCAGTCGTCAGCACGGTGCCTTTTGGCACTGCAGTTCTCTTTCAGTCAAGGAGGCCGTTCGACTGACGGGCAAAGGGAGTCCGCCCAGCGCTGCTTTCGCCAGTCTCTCTGACGACTGGGCCACTCAACCTAGGCAACCCAGCGAGGAGTACACTGCCCTTGCTATGAATGTGAAGAGCTGTCTCCAGGGGCCTGCTTAGGCGAAGGTTCCTCAGAAGCCAGGAGCCGCCGTTCCGGCACGGAGAGAGGTCATCGTGCGAAACTGGTGAATGGGCTCCTATCCTGTGTGCCCCCGGGAGCGTCGCAGGGTTAAGGCACTCCGTGGTGGAGGACGGCCTCGTTGGAGACCCCTGCACACCCAACTCCCCCGACGTGAAACCCTGGAACTTCACCTTGAGGCCTGAGGTCGCCTTCCACTTGGCCGGAGCTGAACCTGGGGTGCCGTGGGAGGAGTTCCTAGAAAGGGATTGCCAGCACGGTTTTCGCTTTGGGAGAACACGCAGCCTCGGCCCACAACGACAGTCCTGCCGTGCAGAGACGTCGGGCCGCCAGTGCTGTTCAGGCAGCTTTGAAGCCAAGCGCAAGGCGCCTCCAAACGGGGAGAAAGCGTACTCTCCCCTCCGCGTCCCACGTTCAAGCTGAATGACGCAGCATGTTTCTCGGAAGGCTCTGCCGAGCTATCTAGTACGAGGGAGAGAGCGCCTGCCTCTGCTGAGAAAGGTTTTGACGTGGGGATGGCTGGACAGGCGGAAGAGCGTTCCCCAGGCCCTGCAAAGTTTAGGCCTTGGTGATTCCGGATGGTCCCAAGGGTCCAGAGTTGTCCCTGGGAAAGCTGTCCTTTTCCCTCCTTTTCCGGCTGGAAGTACACCTCCGGCATCCGACTGCCGTTCGGAGACGTCCTGGGGGAGACGCCCTGCTTTCACTTGGGACGCACACTGGTGTTTCTCAGAAGAGCCCAAATTCCTCCCTGCGGGTGGGGGGGGTTGGCACACCAGCATGGAATGTAAGGCTGTTCAGAACTGCGTACCTTGAGGCCGTGTGAAGGCCGTACGAACGAGAGCTTTCGAGCGAACAGGGCAGCGCTTCGCCATCATCGTTGCACATTCACGGAGCTGAATCAAACGAACGCATTTACTTCCTGTGGCTCGAACACAGCCGAGGAGTTGGAAGGCATACAGTGTGCCCTTTGACGGTTGTTACAACGAACGTGAGTGCACAGTGTCTCGTGAAATACCTTCCACGGTCGAAGCATTCCGTTAAGGCATGCCCCTCCGCTCCCTCTGGCGCTCCGAGGTGTTACTAACGGGGGAAATCTGGACTTTTGCTTGAGGCCGGGGTGGGGCGGGGGGACTCACAATTCTTCTGCCGGCGAGCTCCAGAGCGCTCCTGCTGAAGCTCCCAGCAAGGAACTGAGAGCAGCAGGCCTCACACGAGTACACTCAGACTTCTGTCACGAGTCGACTCAGACTTCTCATGTGAGGCCTTCCGGCAGCAAAGAGAAGGTGCGCGCGAGGAGTGTGCTTCAGGCAGCTCAGGACCCGCCACTCTCTCGTCTGCCACGGAGGGGAATAAGGTTTGGCCAGGGTCGCCCAGCTTCATACCTGAGCTCATACGGGTATCCTCAGCGGTTTCTGATTACCTCAAGGAAACACAACGGGAGGAACAGGGCCCTTCCGTGGAGGCCCTTGTGGGCACAGGGACCTCTGCGTGGGATCTACTGGGTAAGTATGGCAGTACCTCAGGGAGGCCTCAGGGACCAAGGCTCTCTGGCTCACGCCTAGCTGTGCAAAGAAGTGTGACAAACGTACGTACTGCTCCTCAGGCTGGGCCCACAGCCTAGCTTTCGCTTCTCTGAGAGTGCTGTCCCGAGTCTCCTCCTGGAGCCAGTCGTCAGCACGGTGCCTTTTGGCACTGCAGTTCTCTTTCAGTCAAGGAGGCCGTTCGACTGACGGGCAAAGGGAGTCCGCCCAGCGCTGCTTTCGCCAGTCTCTCTGACGACTGGGCCACTCAACCTAGGCAACCCAGAGAGGAGTACACTGCCCTTGCTATGAATGTGAAGAGCTGTCTCCAGGGGCCTGCTTAGGCGAAGGTTCCTCAGAAGCCAGGAGCCGCCGTTCCGGCACGGAGAGAGGTCATCGTGCGAAACTGGTGAATGGGCTCCTATCCTGTGTGCCCCCGGGAGCGTCGCAGGGTTAAGGCACTCCGTGGTGGAGGACGGCCTCGTTGGAGACCCCTGCACACCAAACTCCCCCGACGTGAAACCCTGGAACTTCACCTTGAGGCCTGAGGTCGCCTTCCACTTGGCCGGAGCTGAACCTGGGGTGCCGTGGGAGGAGTTCCTAGAAAGGGATTGCCAGCACGGTTTTCGCTTTGGGAGAACACGCAGCCTCGGCCCACAACGACAGTCCTGCCGTGCAGAGACGTCGGGCCGCCAGTGCTGTTCAGGCAGCTTTGAAGCCAAGCGCAAGGCGCCTCCAAACGGGGAGAAAGCGTACTCTCCCCTCCGCGTCCCACGTTCAAGCTGAATGACGCAGCATGTTTCTCGGAAGGCTCTGCCGAGCTATCTAGTACGAGGGAGAGAGCGCCTGCCTCTGCTGAGAAAGGTTTTGACGTGGGGATGGCTGGACAGGCGGAAGAGCGTTCCCCAGGCCCTGCAAAGTTTAGGCCTTGGTGATTCCGGATGGTCCCAAGGGTCCAGAGTTGTCCCTGGGAAAGCTGTCCTTTTCCCTCCTTTTCCGGCTGGAAGTACACCTCCGGCATCCGACTGCCGTTCGGAGACGTCCTGGGGGAGACGCCCTGCTTTCACTTGGGACGCACACTGGTGTTTCTCAGAAGAGCCCAAATTCCTCCCTGCGGGTGGGGGGGGGTTGGCACACCAGCATGGAATGTAAGGCTGTTCAGAACTGCGTACCTTGAGGCCGTGTGAAGGCCGTACGAACGAGAGCTTTCGAGCGAACAGGGCAGCGCTTCGCCATCATCGTTGCACATTCACGGAGCTGAATCAAACGAACGCATTTACTTCCTGTGGCTCGAACACAGCCGAGGAGTTGGAAGGCATACAGTGTGCCCTTTGACGGTTGTTACAACGAACGTGAGTGCACAGTGTCTCGTGAAATACCTTCCACGGTCGAAGCATCCCGTTAAGGCATGCCCCTCCGCTCCCTCTGGCGCTCCGAGGTGTTACTAACGGGGGAAATCTGGACTTTTGCTTGAGGCCGGGGTGGGGCGGGGGGACTCACAATTCTTCTGCCGGCGAGCTCCAGAGCGCTCCTGCTGAAGCTCCCAGCAAGGAACTGAGAGCAGCAGGCCTCACACGAGTACACTCAGACTTCTTCTGTCACGAGTCGACTCAGACTTCTCATGTGAGGCCTTCCGGCAGCAAAGAGAAGGTGCGCGCGAGGAGTGTGCTTCAGGCAGCTCAGGACCCGCCACTCTCTCGTCTGCCACGGAGGGGAATAAGGTTTGGCCAGGGTCGCCCAGCTTCATACCTGAGCTCATACGGGTATCCTCAGCGGTTTCTGATTACCTCAAGGAAACACAACGGGAGGAACAGGGCCCTTCCGTGGAGGCCCTTGTGGGCACAGGGACCTCTGCGTGGGATCTACTGGGTAAGTATGGCAGTACCTCAGGGAGACCTCAGGGACCAAGGCTCTCTGGCTCACGCCTAGCTGTGCAAAGAAGTGTGGCAAACGTACGTACTGCTCCTCAGGCTGGGCCCACAGCCTAGCTTTCGCTTCTCTGAGAGTGCTGTCCCGAGTCTCCTCCTGGAGCCAGTCGTCAGCACGGTGCCTTTTGGCACTGCAGTTCTCTTTCAGTCAAGGAGGCCGTTCGACTGACGGGCAAAGGGAGTCCGCCCAGCGCTGCTTTCGCCAGTCTCTCTGACGACTGGGCCACTCAACCTAGGCAACCCAGAGAGGAGTACACTGCCCTTGCTATGAATGTGAAGAGCTGTCTCCAGGGGCCTGCTTAGGCGAAGGTTCCTCAGAAGCCAGGAGCCGCCGTTCCGGCACGGAGAGAGGTCATCGTGCGAAACTGGTGAATGGGCTCCTATCCTGTGTGCCCCCGGGAGCGTCGCAGGGTTAAGGCACTCCGTGGTGGAGGACGGCCTCGTTGGAGACCCCTGCACACCCAACTCCCCTGACGTGAAACCCTGGAACTTCACCTTGAGGCCTGAGGTCGCCTTCCACTTGGCCGGAGCTGAACCTGGGGTGCCGTGGGAGGAGTTCCTAGAAAGGGATTGCCAGCACGGTTTTCGCTTTGGGAGAACACGCAGCCTCGGCCCACAACGACAGTCCTGCCGTGCAGAGACGTCGGGCCGCTAGTGCTGTTCAGGCAGCTTTGAAGCCAAGCGCAAGGCGCCTCCAAACGGGGAGAAAGCGTACTCTCCCCTCCGCGTCCCACGTTCAAGCTGAATGACGCAGCATGTTTCTCGGAAGGCTCTGCCGAGCTATCTAGTACGAGGGAGAGAGCGCCTGCCTCTGCTGAGAAAGGTTTTGACGTGGGGATGGCTGGACAGGCGGAAGAGCGTTCCCCAGGCCCTGCAAAGTTTAGGCCTTGGTGATTCCGGATGGTCCCAAGGGTCCAGAGTTGTCCCTGGGAAAGCTGTCCTTTTCCCTCCTTTTCCGGCTGGAAGTACACCTCCGGCATCCGACTGCCGTTCGGAGACGTCCTGGGGGAGACGCCCTGCTTTCACTTGGGACGCACACTGGTGTTTCTCAGAAGAGCCCAAATTCCTCCCTGCGGGTGTGGGGGGGTTGGCACACCAGCATGGAATGTAAGGCTGTTCAGAACTGCGTACCTTGAGGCCGTGTGAAGGCCGTACGAACGAGAGCTTTCGAGCGAACAGGGCAGCGCTTCGCCATCATCGTTGCACATTCACGGAGCTGAATCAAACGAACGCATTTACTTCCTGTGGCTCGAACACAGCCGAGGAGTTGGAAGGCATACAGTGTGCCCTTTGACGGTTGTTACAACGAACGTGAGTGCACAGTGTCTCGTGAAATACCTTCCACGGTCGAAGCATTCCGTTAAGGCATGCCCCTCCGCTCCCTCTGGCGCTCCGAGGTGTTACTAACGGGGGAAATCTGGACTTTTGCTTGAGGCCGGGGTGGGGCGGGGGGACTCACAATTCTTCTGCCGGCGAGCTCCAGAGCGCTCCTGCTGAAGCTCCCAGCAAGGAACTGAGAGCAGCAGGCCTCACACGAGTACACTCAGACTTCTTCTGTCACGAGTCGACTCAGACTTCTCATGTGAGGCCTTCCGGCAGCAAAGAGAAGGTGCGCGCGAGGAGTGTGCTTCAGGCAGCTCAGGACCCGCCACTCTCTCGTCTGCCACGGAGGGGAATAAGGTTTGGCCAGGGTCGCCCAGCTTCATACCTGAGCTCATACGGGTATCCTCAGCGGTTTCTGATTACCTCAAGGAAACACAACGGGAGGAACAGGGCCCTTCCGTGGAGGCCCTTGTGGGCACAGGGACCTCTGCGTGGGATCTACTGGGTAAGTATGGCAGTACCTCAGGGAGGCCTCAGGGACCAAGGCTCTCTGGCTCACGCCTAGCTGTGCAAAGAAGTGTGGCAAACGTACGTACTGCTCCTCAGGCTGGGCCCACAGCCTAGCTTTCGCTTCTCTGAGAGTGCTGTCCCGAGTCTCCTCCTGGAGCCAGTCGTCAGCACGGTGCCTTTTGGCACTGCAGTTCTCTTTCAGTCAAGGAGGCCGTTCGACTGACGGGCAAAGGGAGTCCGCCCAGCGCTGCTTTCGCCAGTCTCTCTGACGACTGGGCCACTCAACCTAGGCAACCCAGAGAGGAGTACACTGCCCTTGCTATGAATGTGAAGAGCTGTCTCCAGGGGCCTGCTTAGGCGAAGGTTCCTCAGAAGCCAGGAGCCGCCGTTCCGGCACGGAGAGAGGTCATCGTGCGAAACTGGTGAATGGGCTCCTATCCTGTGTGCCCCCGGGAGCGTCGCAGGGTTAAGGCACTCCGTGGTGGAGGACGGCCTCGTTGGAGACCCCTGCACACCCAACTCCCCTGACGTGAAACCCTGGAACTTCACCTTGAGGCCTGAGGTCGCCTTCCACTTGGCCGGAGCTGAACCTGGGGTGCCGTGGGAGGAGTTCCTAGAAAGGGATTGCCAGCACGGTTTTCGCTTTGGGAGAACACGCAGCCTCGGCCCACAACGACAGTCCTGCCGTGCAGAGACGTCGGGCCGCTAGTGCTGTTCAGGCAGCTTTGAAGCCAAGCGCAAGGCGCCTCCAAACGGGGAGAAAGCGTACTCTCCCCTCCGCGTCCCACGTTCAAGCTGAATGACGCAGCATGTTTCTCGGAAGGCTCTGCCGAGCTATCTAGTACGAGGGAGAGAGCGCCTGCCTCTGCTGAGAAAGGTTTTGACGTGGGGATGGCTGGACAGGCGGAAGAGCGTTCCCCAGGCCCTGCAAAGTTTAGGCCTTGGTGATTCCGGATGGTCCCAAGGGTCCAGAGTTGTCCCTGGGAAAGCTGTCCTTTTCCCTCCTTTTCCGGCTGGAAGTACACCTCCGGCATCCGACTGCCGTTCGGAGACGTCCTGGGGGAGACGCCCTGCTTTCACTTGGGACGCACACTGGTGTTTCTCAGAAGAGCCCAAATTCCTCCCTGCGGGTGGGGGGGGTTGGCACACCAGCATGGAATGTAAGGCTGTTCAGAACTGCGTACCTTGAGGCCGTGTGAAGGCCGTACGAACGAGAGCTTTCGAGCGAACAGGGCAGCGCTTCGCCATCATCGTTGCACATTCACGGAGCTGAATCAAACGAACGCATTTACTTCCTGTGGCTCGAACACAGCCGAGGAGTTGGAAGGCATACAGTGTGCCCTTTGACGGTTGTTACAACGAACGTGAGTGCACAGTGTCTCGTGAAATACCTTCCACGGTCGAAGCATTCCGTTAAGGCATGCCCCTCCGCTCCCTCTGGCGCTCCGAGGTGTTACTAACGGGGGAAATCTGGACTTTTGCTTGAGGCCGGGGTGGGGCGGGGGGACTCACAATTCTTCTGCCGGCGAGCTCCAGAGCGCTCCTGCTGAAGCTCCCAGCAAGGAACTGAGAGCAGCAGGCCTCACACGAGTACACTCAGACTTCTTCTGTCACGAGTCGACTCAGACTTCTCATGTGAGGCCTTCCGGCAGCAAAGAGAAGGTGCGCGCGAGGAGTGTGCTTCAGGCAGCTCAGGACCCGCCACTCTCTCGTCTGCCACGGAGGGGAATAAGGTTTGGCCAGGGTCGCCCAGCTTCATACCTGAGCTCATACGGGTATCCTCAGCGGTTTCTGATTACCTCAAGGAAACACAACGGGAGGAACAGGGCCCTTCCATGGAGGCCCTTGTGGGCACAGGGACCTCTGCGTGGGATCTACTGGGTAAGTATGGCAGTACCTCAGGGAGGCCTCAGGGACCAAGGCTCTCTGGCTCACGCCTAGCTGTGCAAAGAAGTGTGACAAACGTACGTACTGCTCCTCAGGCTGGGCCCACAGCCTAGCTTTCGCTTCTCTGAGAGTGCTGTCCCGAGTCTCCTCCTGGAGCCAGTCGTCAGCACGGTGCCTTTTGGCACTGCAGTTCTCTTTCAGTCAAGGAGGCCGTTCGACTGACGGGCAAAGGGAGTCCGCCCAGCGCTGCTTTCGCCAGTCTCTCTGACGACTGGGCCACTCAACCTAGGCAACCCAGAGCGGAGTACACTGCCCTTGCTATGAATGTGAAGAGCTGTCTCCAGGGGCCTGCTTAGGCGAAGGTTCCTCAGAAGCCAGGAGCCGCCGTTCCGGCACGGAGAGAGGTCATCGTGCGAAACTGGTGAATGGGCTCCTATCCTGTGTGCCCCCAGGAGCGTCGCAGGGTTAAGGCACTCCGTGGTGGAGGACGGCCTCGTTGGAGACCCCTGCACACCCAACTCCCCTGACGTGAAACCCTGGAACTTCACCTTGAGGCCTGAGGTCACCTTCCACTTGGCCGGAGCTGAACCTGGGGTGCCGTGGGAGGAGTTCCTAGAAAGGGATTGCCAGCACGGTTTTCGCTTTGGGAGAACACGCAGCCTCGGCCCACAACGACAGTCCTGCCGTGCAGAGACGTCGGGCCGCTAGTGCTGTTCAGGCAGCTTTGAAGCCAAGCGCAAGGCGCCTCCAAACGGGGAGAAAGCGTACTCTCCCCTCCGCGTCCCACGTTCAAGCTGAATGACGTAGCATGTTTCTCGGAAGGCTCTGCCGAGCTATCTAGTACGAGGGAGAGAGCGCCTGCCTCTGCTGAGAAAGGTTTTGACGTGGGGATGGCTGGACAGGCGGAAGAGCGTTCCCCAGGCCCTGCAAAGTTTAGGCTTTGGTGACTCTGGATGGTCCCAAGGGTCCAGAATTGTCCCTGGGAAAGCTGTCCTCTTTTTCTTTCTCCGGCTGGAAGGAAACAGCTGGCAACCGACTGCCGTACGCAGACGTCCTGGGGGAGCCCCCCGGTTTCATTTGGGACGCACGTGGGTGTCTCACAGAAGAGCCCAAATTCCTAATTGGGGGCACACCAGCATGGAACGTAAGGCTGTTTAGAACTGCGTACCCTGAGGCCGTTGGCAGGCCGTACAGACGAGAGCTTTCGAGCGAACAGGGCAGCGCTTCGCCATCATCGTTGCCCGTTCACGGAGCTTAATCAAACGAATGCCTTTACTTCCTGTGGCTCAAACGCAACAGAGGAGTTGGAAGGCATACAGTGCCCTTTGACAGTTGTTACGACGAACGTGAGTGCACAGTGTCTCGTGAAATACCTTCCACGGTCGAAGCATTCCGTTAAGGCATGCCCCTCCGCTCCCTCTGGCGCTCCGAGGTGTTACTAACGGGGGAAATCTGGACTTTTGCTTGAGGCCGGGGTGGGGCGGGGGGACTCACAATTCTTCTGCCGGCGAGCTCCAGAGCGCTCCTGCTGAAGCTCCCAGCAAGGAACTGAGAGCAGCAGGCCTCACACGAGTACACTCAGACTTCTTCTGTCACGAGTCGACTCAGACTTCTCATGTGAGGCCTTCCGGCAGCAAAGAGAAGGTGCGCGCGAGGAGTGTGCTTCAGGCAGCTCAGGACCCGCCACTCTCTCGTCTGCCACGGAGGGGAATAAGGTTTGGCCAGGGTCGCCCAGCTTCATACCTCAGCTCATACGGGTATCCTCAGCGGTTTCTGATTACCTCAAGGAAACACAACGGGAGGAACAGGGCCCTTCCATGGAGGCCCTTGTGGGCACAGGGACCTCTGCGTGGGATCTACTGGGTAAGTATGGCAGTACCTCAGGGAGGCCTCAGGGACCAAGGCTCTCTGGCTCACGCCTAGCTGTGCAAAGAAGTGTGGCAAACGTACGTACTGCTCCTCAGGCTGGGCCCACAGCCTAGCTTTCGCTTCTCTGAGAGTGCTGTCCCGAGTCTCCTCCTGGAGCCAGTCGTCAGCACGGTGCCTTTTGGCACTGCAGTTCTCTTTCAGTCAAGGAGGCCGTTCGACTGACGGGCAAAGGGAGTCCGCCCAGCGCTGCTTTCGCCAGTCTCTCTGACGACTGGGCCACTCAACCTAGGCAACCCAGAGAGGAGTACACTGCCCTTGCTATGAATGTGAAGAGCTGTCTCCAGGGGCCTGCTTAGGCGAAGGTTCCTCAGAAGCCAGGAGCCGCCGTTCCGGCACGGAGAGAGGTCATCGTGCGAAACTGGTGAATGGGCTCCTATCCTGTGTGCCCCCAGGAGCGTCGCAGGGTTAAGGCACTCCGTGGTGGAGGACGGCCTCGTTGGAGACCCCTGCACACCCAACTCCCCTGACGTGAAACCCTGGAACTTCACCTTGAGGCCTGAGGTCGCCTTCCACTTGGCCGGAGCTGAACCTGGGGTGCCGTGGGAGGAGTTCCTAGAAAGGGATTGCCAGCACGGTTTTCGCTTTGGGAGAACACGCAGCCTCGGCCCACAACGACAGTCCTGCCGTGCAGAGACGTCGGGCCGCTAGTGCTGTTCAGGCAGCTTTGAAGCCAAGCGCAAGGCGCCTCCAAACGGGGAGAAAGCGTACTCTCCCCTCCGCGTCCCACGTTCAAGCTGAATGACGCAGCATGTTTCTCGGAAGGCTCTGCCGAGCTATCTAGTACGAGGGAGAGAGCGCCTGCCTCTGCTGAGAAAGGTTTTGACGTGGGGATGGCTGGACAGGCGGAAGAGCGTTCCCCAGGCCCTGCAAAGTTTAGGCCTTGGTGATTCCGGATGGTCCCAAGGGTCCAGAGTTGTCCCTGGGAAAGCTGTCCTTTTCCCTCCTTTTCCGGCTGGAAGTACACCTCCGGCATCCGACTGCCGTTCGGAGACGTCCTGGGGGAGACGCCCTGCTTTCACTTGGGACGCACACTGGTGTTTCTCAGAAGAGCCCAAATTCCTCCCTGCGGGTGGGGGGGGTTGGCACACCAGCATGGAATGTAAGGCTGTTCAGAACTGCGTACCTTGAGGCCGTGTGAAGGCCGTACGAACGAGAGCTTTCGAGCGAACAGGGCAGCGCTTCGCCATCATCGTTGCACATTCACGGAGCTGAATCAAACGAACGCATTTACTTCCTGTGGCTCGAACACAGCCGAGGAGTTGGAAGGCATACAGTGTGCCCTTTGACGGTTGTTACAACGAACGTGAGTGCACAGTGTCTCGTGAAATACCTTCCACGGTCGAAGCATTCCGTTAAGGCATGCCCCTCCGCTCCCTCTGGCGCTCCGAGGTGTTACTAACGGGGGAAATCTGGACTTTTGCTTGAGGCCGGGGTGGGGCGGGGGGACTCACAATTCTTCTGCCGGCGAGCTCCAGAGCGCTCCTGCTGAAGCTCCCAGCAAGGAACTGAGAGCAGCAGGCCTCACACGAGTACACTCAGACTTCTGTCACGAGTCGACTCAGACTTCTCATGTGAGGCCTTCCGGCAGCAAAGAGAAGGTGCGCGCGAGGAGTGTGCTTCAGGCAGCTCAGGACCCGCCACTCTCTCGTCTGCCACGGAGGGGAATAAGGTTTGGCCAGGGTCGCCCAGCTTCATACCTGAGCTCATACGGGTATCCTCAGCGGTTTCTGATTACCTCAAGGAAACACAACGGGAGGAACA